>NC_091491.1:10116855-10473105 GCF_947461875.1 Haliaeetus albicilla
AGTTTGTTGTACACCCCCCCTCCCTTTTTTTCCCCTTTTCTTCTTTAAAGGGAATCTTTCGTGAGAGAATGACATTGCTAAGGTGTTGAAAAAACAAAATACAGGCTGCCTCCCAGACGTAGCATAGTCAATATTACATCCGGATTTATCTGCTCCAGCAGCAGGTGGAACAAATTTAGGTAGTCAGGATAACATTGTTGTTACTTCCATATTACGGTCAGTTTTGTGCAAGTCCCTCTTTGGAAGCTAGTATGAAATAGTACAACTCCACCAGACTTTCCTGGGATAGCACTAGTTTACACCAGCTCTGATTTTCAGGCTTGTTGTCTAACTACCAGTATGATATGTAGAAACTATCATAAGAGATATAAGAAAAAGAATTATGTCTTTCTATTGTTATCCCATGCTTTCTCGTACCATGTTTTACCAATTTACAGATGACTTGCTTATTAACCCGGTTTGCCCTCATGGTATCATAACTAATCTAGGGGCTGGTTCCTGCTATGCCAATCTATCACTTTGTGCACCAGCTGCATCTGAAATTGGATGAGAAATACAGATTTATTGCAGAGTAGCAGCAAGAAATCCTTAGTGCTGAACCTGCAATCTTTACAAAGTTGGAATTCCCGTGGGATTTTGATTGAGGTGTGCAGAATTCACTTTTAAAGGTTGTACATGAACAGAAACACAGTGAAGGCAAACAGTAGTAGGGACTCTCGTGGTCCTCAGAATAGTAAACTATAACATCATACACTAATGTAAGGATAACAGGAGTTAAAAGTCCTTCTACAAAGAGCAGAAATTAACTGTTATTTTGCTCTGTTTACTTATTTTCAACTACATATTTTCCCATCCCTTTATTTTTTAGAATAGAATGAGAAACACTCTTCCAGCCAATATGAATGTGATATTTTAAAAATATTTTCCTCATTTAAATTAGAATGAAATATTCAACTTCACCTTTTTCATTGCAACTATTCATTTTGTCTTATCTTTTTCAATTTAAGCTTCCATTTATGTGTTTCAAATAGTACAGTTTATAAAAGAAATTCTTCAAAGCAGATGTTTCAACAATGTCAAAACCTTTCCTATAAAAATGATTTTAAAAGACAAAATTTGATAGGATAGTTTCAGAACAAGCCCTTTCCTGAAAAAAGGTTTGATTTTAATGAATTATCATTTTACAACACAGACAATTCAGTAAGAAATTCTTGATTAATTCCTTCAATAACGTCTCAAGAAGGAACATCCTTTTACTATCTGTAAGCCTGGAATTACTGTGCAAGTGTGCTGAAGAGTGCTAGAGACAGGTATGTGCTCAAAGCCACCTGGGTACTTCTCCTTCATGACTCACTCTGGTAACCTCAAAGGAAGCACAGAGAAAGTGTTCCTCTCAAAATGACAACAGAACAATGCAGTCCCCATGCCCTTGATGAATCAGGCCAGAACAAACTAGGTTGCTTTATTTTCACTTGTCACTCCAATATCCTTTTGCATGCTCTTCAACAAGGAAGACAAGAAGAGTGCATTAAGTGGCTTTACCCATTCTACATTATCCTGTTCTGCATCTGTATTGACGATATGTGCTGAGCAAGTTAAATTCATTCTTTAGAGCATGGCTATATCTGAAGTTATGTTCTCTTCCCAAGGATGTGAGCAGGGAGCATGTTCTGAATCTTGAGATTCCACTCATCAGTGGAGTATGCTGCCATTATAACACTAAGCTGCCATGAAAACGATAGCTTCAATTACATTTTCATGATGAGAAGTTTCCACTAAAGCTGATTTAACAATACATTATACTGTCTATTTTCCATGCTTATGCCAATGACTTGGAAAATTGTAAAATTTTGTACAAGAGAATAAGCCAGACCTAATTGCAACCTCCAAGTGTTAGCACTGCAGTTAGTTTCTTCCCTTCCCATGCCTGCAAGTTTCAAATCCACAAGAAATAATGCTGCAACCAGCACCCAAATGTAGGACTTATTACGTAGCCCCGCACACATACATTCCTTCTCCAAGCAGGTGGATAGAAATCTCTCTACATGACTTAAACTCTCTCTCTCAATACAGGCTGCTGACTTTTATCATTTCTTATTATGCAGCAGCAAATAATGTTGAAAAATGTTCACAGAGTACAGATGACATTAATAGATGAGTAGATAGGAAAGAAAAACATGTTAGTAACAACTACATGATTATGAAATTCCAGAACTTTGCCAGATAAACATTAATATAGGTTCCAAAGGGTCAGTTCTGCAGTTCATTGTTGAACAGAAGTTTGTACAGTCAGATGACAATGAGCTGAACATATTTAGAAGATGCACCTATATATTTAACGTAAAAAGTATCATCAAGGGTACCTTTCATACCTTGTGTTTATAACCTTCATTAATCTCTGAAGAGACATCTTTCTCCTCTTTTCCACAGCTAGCACACCTTGCAAACAAGATTCTTTTCAGCTCCATACCTCAGAGCAGACAAGGGGCCACATGTTGTATTCTGCTGTGTTACTGTTCATTAAAAACATAAGGGACGAAAAGAAAGTATGCACAAGTGCATGAAATGGACAGATTAGACACCTAAGGCCACAGACAACAAAAGGAATATATTTGCTTCCATGATCTGCTTTTGTCTTAGAAAACACATTAGGAATACGCTATTAAGAAAATGTCACATGCCTACTCATATATATACATTTAGTATTTCTTAGGGTCAGGTCTTGAAGACAATATAATTTCTATAAAGAAGCAATGGAAAATGCATTAGTTAGTTAATTTCTTCAACCACAGTAAAAGAAATTACTCTTTCTAACACCACTCAAATTGGACCAGGTCAGATTTTTTTTTTCCCTTAAAAAATTTTGTTGGGCAAAAGACAACAAAAAACCCAAACAAACCCCAATTTTGTGGTGATTACTGCTACAAACTCACATTACAACATACTGATAAAAATTAAAAGCATGTGTTTTCCTGCATAACTGTGCAGGTTTTTTTCTGCTAATGCTAATGCAAATCACTATTGTGGGTCCAAATATAACACTCCATGAAGTAGATCCATTTTGAAAAGATGTGAGTAGAACATAGAAGGGTCAGCAGAGATGCCGTGCAAGGCACTCAGCCTTGTTCTAATAGATGTTAGCAACGTTGGAGGACTTTGGTGAGACTAAGAACCACAGGTTTTGTGTCTTTTTGGTATTAATAGTTATGCATAAACACCTCTCTTCCAAGGCAGATGACAGCATTTGCCTGCGCAGTTTTGCTCCAAGCCCAGCAGGAGCTGCTGAATACTTGCAAGCAGTCCACAGAAAGATAAGGCAGGATTGGACCCCAATAAATCCAAGACCATTTACTAATCACTCATTCCATTGCTTCCAGTCTTGCCTCTCCTCTCACTTGCCTGGGGCCTGAGGCCCCTTTCATCAAACACTGAAGGGCAATAATCTAGATCAAGACAAACGGAGTGAATTCTACTGTTAAAAAGACCATTGGGGGTTACACACACCACCCCCCTCCCCCCAAAAAACAAAACAAAAAAAACCCCAAAGAAACACAATTAATTGGAAAGCTGAAGAGCAAATACCCTTCCTTTTCCTTGCTGCAGAAAGCATATACCCCCCCATAGTCCTATCAACAGAAAACCAATGTTGACCACAGCCAATGTTCACAGGAAAATACTCTGCTCAGTGAACAGCCAGCCAGGTCATATCCCTGTCTCTGCATTCAACTTCAGCTGGCTGCAAAGGGTAATACTATCTTCACAAGTGACGTACACAAGACCTCTGTAAATGTAATCTCTGTCAAGATTACATAATCTAACAAACATAAACCCAAATGTATGTCCCACCAAGTAATCCTCACGAGAGCCACGTTTAGAAGGAAAGACAGAGCTCTGGCATTATATTTATGTTGCTGGCTAAATCTACTATCAAGGCGAAGTTGTAATCTTCCTCAGAGAGGTTACCCCTCCTTTGCAGGGCAGAACTCACTTAATTTCACTGGGACCAATATTTGGCTCTCAGAACATAAACTAGGAAGTAGCAGCCAGGCCACACTGCTGCAGTTCATGCCGCCAACAGCAGAAAAAGGAAATGAAGAAGCTAGTACTGCCAGTACTTTGTAGGGGGAATGAAAAGGTCAGCATTTCACAGATATGTTCTGCATATAGACACGTATGTATACATTTGCAAGAAATTTGTTTTCGCCTCCTGCTGTGCTACATGTTGTTTTGCACATGCAGCCCTCTGTTTTCTGATTGCAAGCCTTGAGGAAATACTGTTGGAACAACAATCCTGGACATGCATGTAGTTGTTTGACTTGTTCATATTCTATTTTATCAAGCTTTGACACGCAAGTTTAATATCCAGGGAAAAAAAAGGGGCTCAGACATAGGAAGCTTATTTGGGCCCCTGTTTTAGTGTCAGCATGCTGTTAGTGCCTAAGCCTTATGCTGTGCAGACTTGTTTCTGTCACTTTCTACAAGAAGAGCAATAGTTAAATTGGCATGAGGTTCCCTAGTGTATGTCATTGACATTTTTATAGTACTGGAATCAGGTGGACTTTTGCTGTTTCATCTCTATTCACTTGTTTGTTTTGTAACCAGTCTATTTTTAAAAACAGAATCATCTGTCCTGGATATTTGGCTGTGTCTGAGTTCAGTACATAAATTAACCTTCAAATGTGCAAATTTAACAGCCTGCAATTATTGCAGTCGTCTTTCATTACAGACCCTTTTAAACAAAAAGGTTTTCTTCCATGTGTGAAGAGCTTCCCCCAAACTAGCAAAACCAACACCACAAGCATCAAACTTAATCATGTGCTCTCTTGCTGGCAATAGAAAGGAGGCACCAGAGGCACAAGCCAAGAAGTGCAAAGAGCTGTGGAAGGTGAGCACTGCCCCTTAGCCCAAGCCCAGGGAAGATGTGACTGTCCCTGCTGCCCTCCCTGGAGCTTTGCCAGGGGTATTACCCCTGTGCTGGCTCCAGAACAGCTGCACATCACCACTTAGCATCTTAGCTTGAACTGGTATTACAAACTGCTTAGTTCCTAGCTATGGCTCAGCCCTCGGCATGTAAGTGGTTCTCCTGCTGTTCCAATGGATTAGCAGAAGCATCTGGCCAAGAAGTGGTACATACAACTAAGAGAGGTGATGTCCAAAACTGTGAGAGTAACAGTCATCTGTACTCATCTACCAGAGTGCTTGAGCATATGCTCACCATTAACCCCTTCTTAAAGTCTTCCTGTTATTAAAGGACTTAGCATGTGCTTGAAGGCTCTATTGAACACGTGAACTGAAGCATGTGCTTAAAAGCGGTCAGATGAACTGCAGTCTCAATAGATTGAAAAGTTATTTTTGAAGGCAGCAATGAAAGACAACAAATATCTTCCAGAAGGCTTAACATAAAACCCTCAAAAATGGGATGCTTGGGGTCACTCTCAACGCGCCATAAACCCAGGATTTACTGGGATCATATTTCAATAGAAATCAGTGTGCATATGCTGGGAAGGAAAGGTGGCAAAGGAGTTTGTAGAACTTAAAGAATATTTTCTGGTATCTAGTACAAAATATTTCTAGATTGTATGCTTTATCACAGTTCTTGCTTTTTATTTTTGTTTAAAGTGGGCCTATAAATAATTTCCCCTACTTTAATGTTTTTTAACATGCCTTTTTCCTAATTTAATATAAGTTTCTTAAAGATGGAAAATACATCTTACATACATAACCCAGCTGGAGTTTAAAATTCAGTTTTGCAGAATTTCAAGGATGAAATATGTTGATTTATTTAAAGAGCTGCTTGGATGCTGAAGGCACTAAGGCCTTTATGTAGGTAGGGGAAACTGAGCTACATAGTTGCTACAGAATAACTGTTTCACAACACTCCTTTCAATGCCATTCAGTTATTCACAGCAGCTCCAGACACACTTCTGCAAAATAAAAGTCACTTTAATTTTAGATTAAGGAGTGAAAACGGGATACCTATGCTAGAACAGTTAATTCTGCAGCAGCTAAGCCACAAAGAGTTTTCCCTGGTATAAAAGTATGCCTATTTCAGTAACTCTACTTTTTAAAGGAACAGTTGTGAAATGGCCACAAAAATCAATGTTAAGGAAGAGCAAGAATGTATTTTACACTCTTTCTCTTCCACAGATTTCATTGCATGAACCTTCAGATGTATATTGGGACTGAAGAATCAGGCTTCAGCAAAACAGTAACCATAGTATTTTCCACAATGCCCAGAAAATTTGGGATTCTCAGTTTCATTTGAGTGTATTAGTAATCCTTAGAAATTAGACTTCGTAAGATAGTGCAGTAGTGAGCATTTCTTTTTTAAATGAGTTTTTCATCCTTTGATCTCATTGGTTTCTGTTATTTGGAAATCCCAAATTTCTTTATGGCAGACGCTCAAGATAACACATTCTAAAAATGGAATAAATTAAAAGTTGAAGATAGCAGTAATTACAAGTATGCACAGAAACTACCCTAATTGTTCGTTTCCCATTGTACAGAAGGTAAGTTAGTAGTTGTATTATTTCTGGAGGCGTTGGCTTGATTTTCAAAATTTATCAGATACATCTAGCAAGTGTCAGCTTCAATGGAACTTGTCATTTCCAAGTCTGGCTAGCTAAGAAAATGTAGCATGTTAATAGGGCACACGCAGCCAACGTAACAGAAGACTTGCACCTAATCTGATGCAGTTGATTTAGTTGGAAAGACTTTTTTCCCTTTTTTGTGCCTTGTACCATTCAGCATTGAAAGTACCTTTGCTTTGAAAGGACATTGCTAAACTTCCTATTGAGAAAAGCTCACCTGACCCTTCCCTCTCATCTTCCTGCTCCCAGATAGTGTCTATTAATTGTCCTATTCAGCAATTACCTGCTGTTTACTATGGAGAAAACATCTATTGTCCAAGCAGTTTTCAGTGACCTTGGCCTCACTATTGTTGTTCAGGAGGCCTCCAAAAGACAGATGACTCCAACTACATGGTCTGAACTTGGGCACCGCAGCAAACATCCTCTCTCAACCAACCGAGTCACTCATCTTCTAGCCAGCACTCATGCCTGACCTTGAATTTGCCAAACTACTCTTGGCTTTGGAGACGAAACAGTGATAACTTCTTTCCTTTATTGCTTTCTATATGTTTTAATAGATATAACTATCTGTGACATTAGTGTTGCCCCTTCTTCCCCAAGTAAACTCAGAGAGCATAAGGCACTTATAGAGCAGGGCCATGAAGCAAAATGGCAGACTTACTTTTAAAAATAATGTGATTACAGCATTCTCATCACTCTGCAAAGATGATTCATGGCACCTCTTAATTGGTCCTCATGTACACTTTTTGTCTTTGATTTTTTCCCCAACATGCAATAGAAACGCATATCAAAGATTCAAAATAGGTGAAGAAATCTCCTTCATGGCAGTTAACTACCTTAGAGACAGTTTTCATCAACATTCTCCAATAAACTGGTCAACATATTGTTAAAGAGGCAAAACTGTGTTTCCTCTCTGAAATCAGGGAAAGGAGAAGTCCTGGTCTCACACCTTAATGTATTAAAGAAATGGAACACTACTATCTCAGCTTCTAGACACAAACAGGATAGCCATATCCTCTGATGGGCATGTCCCCAATTTTTTTCCCATTTGTTTAATTTAAAAACAGAGAATGGGCATTTGTTCTGTTTTAAGCAAGCTGCAGTGGAACCTCAGATAGATGTTCTCTTCATGACATGAGTAAAGAAATCAGTGTATTGATGAAAGTTTATTGAGCTCAGGGACTATCCCAGAAGTATCAGCCAGACACATCACTGTCTGTTCACCCCCATCAGAGCTCAGGCATAGTTCCAGAAGCCTGAGACTATTTTTGCCATCTGCAATGCTTGTCTTTTACACTGGCAATGCTTGGCCCAGGCTGAGAAATGCCTGCACTTCTACTTTCTCCACTGGAGGTTTGGAGACAATACAGAGGAAACAGAAGGAAGAACTAAGAATATTCAGCATCCTTGTGTTTGTGCTATGCAGTATAACAGGCTGTTTGGTGGTCCGTCTCAGGCACGTGGAAAACAATTACCCCTGAGCTAGTACAGGTTCTCACGCCTCCGAGTAGATCATATCTATATTGATAGACTGATAGTAACTGCTGGCAGTAAAAAATCCAGGCTATTTGACCCAGGTCTGCTGACCTAACAATTTTTTTGAAGCTTACAAATAACATCAGCAGACATTTCTGAAAAGTTTCATAGGCCTCACTGATACTTTAATATTTTGTTACACTGAACTTGGGCCATGTAGCCTCCACCAAGTTTAACTGGATATCCCTTAATAGACTGAATTAAAAAGGAAAACAAACAGTTAATTTCTCCTGTTACATGCCAAACAGTGAGTGAGAGGACAGATTGCTTATTGACTTTCCTTTGCTCTTTGTCTTTCAAAACACAGGAGCATAGTGTGTGTGTCCCATTGCAGTGTACCTTGTTTAACCAGGGACTGCCCTGACACCCTCCCTCTGGTGATCAGGAAACGCTAACAGCAAAGCAGACACTGGGGCTTCATAGCCCAGATCTGCTCTTCCTGATGGTACACAGCAAAACTTTACTGGGAAACTGCCCATTTGTTCTCCACTTGGCCACTCTCCTATTCTAAAAAATAATTTTATCAAGCTGAATACTCAGACAACCTCATCTCTTAGTAAATTGTATGACACTGTATTGTTTTCAGTCCATAAACTGGGTCATAAGAGGCCTAAGCATAATATAATAAGACTCAAGATTTTAACTTTAGTATTTTGTACTAAAGAGTAAAGAGAGAAGTGTCATGTTCCCAAGGCTCTCCCTCTCCAAAAGGGTATTACAAGAAAATAGCACTTGATTTTCAGTGTAAGACTCAGCCGCCCCTTCAAATGCTCAAGGCTGAAAACCGTGGCAGCTTCCATCTTCTTATCTGCTAGTGCTTCCTCCTCCTTATCAGGTGCTTACAGACAGCAATAGGATGATAGGGAAGCTGCTGCTTGTGCTGCATCAGAAAGCAAAAAGCAGCACAGATGTATACAAAGATGCAACTCAACCAAGCCAAGCTCCAGTTTCCCACCTGCTTGTACAAGGCCAACAAATCAAGAATCAGTTGAGAATACACTTGCCTAAACTTTCACATTTAAATTGTTCTCCTGCCAGAACACACACATACAGGAAATTTGACTAACTCCCACTTCAAAAAGGGCAATACAGTCCTTCAATACCTTTTCACTTAATGAAAAGGACAGGCTATAAAAATACTTTGAACAATATTCAACCCCGAGATGGTGCTTCCCTTTCTCCAATTTGTATAACATACTTGTCATAAAAGAGCTCATACATCACTTGGTAAGCGATAAAGGTTGCCACAGTGGTCATTATTGAAAAAACACAATCTGCACGTGCAACATTGACCACATTCAAACTGTGACTACTTAAAATCTCAGAAAACAACATGCACAGAAAGTCAACTGCATTTAAGCTCTAACTCTGGAAGGGAAATAAACTTCTGAGACACATGATGTACAAAACTTCACAGTGATGTCATGGTCCTGGATAGCAAGGGATTGCAGGAAACCACCCGACCCCCACCCCATTTTCTTTTCCACTTTTTTTTTCCCCCTGAAATCTGTCACACAAAGTATATGATTTTATGGCATGCCAGTGCACTAACAAATATAAACTAAAAATCAGGCTTTTTCCTTATAGAAGAGCTGAAGTCATCCTTCAGTCATTCACATTCTTAATTTAATTAGGAACATAAACTTCACGTGTCCAAGCACAATGGATCAATAGATGCTCTGTCAACACAATTTACAAATACAGACCAGTTACTGAACAGCTGACCACTCAAGTTTTGCACCAAATTTAGATTATTTTTTTTACTTAAAAACCTCAGAGATGACTGATTAGGCAAAAAAACAATAAAAAAAGTCATATCTGCAGAAAGATAGGAGTGTGCAAAGAACAGTTACATATAAACATGCTTCTTTGTAGAGAAAATGAATTTTCTGTTGATGAGGTAATGTGGAATCTAGATCAAGATCGACCCACATGCACGATAACAGCGAAAAAAAAAAATCTACCTTAGCTATGTGTCTTGAGTGTACAGACACTTGCTGTAGATGCAAATATTTTTTGCCAAACTTGCATGGAAAAAAAGAAGTAGGCATAGGTTTTCTCCATCTAACAGAGTTTCCATTGGAAGATGATCCCAATCCTTGCACATTTGGCAAACAAGCAAGTATTTTCTTGTATGTCTTTTCTAAGCACTAAAGCCTGTCTCAAGCCTTGAAATTGAGGATAGATCTTACAAAACAGCATGTGCAGAGAGGAGCCCTACAAAGCATACAGCCACTACTCATAGTGTATCAGATGGTGCACTCATGCCACATCCATGTGTTAGGGAGGGTTTTTGCACTGTCTCAAGCTGTAAGGCTGTGTGGAAGAGATGGGTGGATAGAGAAGGTAAGTGCTTCTAAATCAATTATGCAAGAATGTGTAAATTACTGCCATACTACCATGGCAGGCAGGAAGAAATCCTGGATTGGCATCCTAGAGTCCTGACACTGAGGTTCTGATGATGTGCAAAGATTATGTGCATTATCCACTATTTTACTGCTGACATGCAAAAAATCATGATTCATTAAACACACCTATGCATTTCCTGTGTGTCATGCAAACTAGCCTGAAACTTGAACTTTCTCTAGGAATGTGCTGTTTGGGTGAAAGAACATTTTTCATAGGGATTAAGTGGAATAATTTCTTTGCCTTCAAATCAATGAGATTCTTGACAAAGTAAGGTAGAGTTCAAGGGGTCTGAAAAATATTCAAACCTAGTCCATAATCCTTCTTAACTGAGTGGAAAAAAGTTGGATATTGTTCCACATCCAATCTGATTTTATATTAAGATTGCTATGGCAGCCTCTGATACCATTTTGATATGGGGTACATGCATAATCTCATGGGTGAGGGGAAAATTGTTTTCTAATAGCATTGGTTGACTGGGGCAGTTTGCTGCATTGAGGTGCTGTGTATTTGTTAGCACTTCTCCCCTGGACACCTACACCTGGTTCCTACTACTTTGGTTCTACTTCAGTTAGATCCTCAGGTAAATTCAGATGAAAACTCCCATGGCAAATTTGCTTGCCAAAGCTTGTACAGATATTAAGAAATATACAGAGCAGAAGATAAAAACCTATTGCCTCTTTGCCCAGGCACTGCTGATTCTGTGAGTCTCTACAGCTAGCTCTAGAGCTAGGTTTTGGTTGGCACTAATGAAAAGGAAAGAGGCTGTGTAATCATTAGTGTTTAGCAAGACCCACCTCAGAATCTTAAAAAACCACTGTTGTGGGTTCAGAAAACAACCACTAAGATTAACTATGAGATCACCATCATAATAAAATTACTTTAGCTCAAAGAAAATTAATTTTCAGATCTAAGACCCAAATCCTACAAATTCTTGGTGTTCCTGTGAACACCTTTTCCTATAAATGTAGTTAAGAAATTAAATTTTCCCAGAGGATCTTAAAGCAACTATTAAAAATAATCAGTCACACAGGGCATCCCATTAAGAATTAAATTGACAGAGATTTCAATTAGTCTCATTTCTAACTAACATAACAATAGATCTACTGGGGCAGACAGCAAGCTCTGAAGTTTCCTTTGGCTATCTTTTACAGATTCTGAAAGAACTGAAAAAAAAATATTCACCCAGACAAGAAGTTACCCAACTCAGAAAACATACTGGCATGTTCTAATAACAAGGGAAAGACACGAGTTTGCATAGGTCGAGGTAAAGCTAGGCAATATAAGTCAGACAATATTTTGAGTAGAGGTTTTACATCCACCTATCATGCCTCTTCTGAAAACCTGTATGACTAGCCTGGGAAATATAGGAAGAAGGGAAACATAACTTTCCCAGTATCTTTCCAGCCTCCAGGGACCTGCAGCTGAGGGAACTTCCTAAACCAACAATGGTTCCTCATATTGAATAACTCTTGATTAGTTTTTCTCAGTAAGTTTTTCTTGGTAAGCCATGTAAGTGTTCTTCTGTTCACAACATTCTGGCTGCTTGCTTTAAGGTTTATTAAGTTAGACTTAAATTCAGAGCAGAACTTGCCCAATTTCCTGTTGAGGAACAATTCCTGTAAATAATTTGTTTTGTAAAGTTTTTGTTCACTTCTTCCTGGAACCTGGAGAAGATCTTCTCTCTGCCAGAGGATGATGCACTGATATTTGTCATGAATTCCAGAACCAAACCCGGTCGACTCTCTCTGTAGAGGGGGGAGGATGAAGTCCAGTGGTACTAATGAAGCAAAATGTTGCTTCATAAAGGTAGACAAATGGACCTGAAGCTCTCCTATTTAAATTGCCAGTCTCACTCATGAGTCTCTTCCTGCCATAGACCATCCTTTTTTCTCTTCCCTACAACCTTCATATAAGGAGGTCATGCCAATCCCAGCAAATGCCAAAGAACAGCTATATTCCAGCCTCAAACCTCAAATTCACTTCTGTTCCCCAGCCAGGAGACAATTATTTTTCTTAGTATGTGAATCATTCAAAACATTTTTAGTATCTTTTGGCTGCAAATTACCATAAGACAGCAATGGCCTAAGCATTATCTGTGGCAGATTAATTCTCAGTTTATCTGGAGGGACTTTCTCAGAATAATCAATGTATAGCAGTTTTGTAAGAAAGCTAATAAGCAGATTCATCAAATACAAACACAGAATTACCTAGAAAATTTACAATAAGGCACGTAATGCTTTCTTCAGCTTAAATTTCTACTTTCTCAATGCTTTAAAAAGAGGGCAGTGATGTAACCCACTATTCAATATGCACTGCTTCTTCCTTCTGTGCTTGATTCACAGATGATGTGAATGCATGTTAGCTTCCAGCTAGGGAACACGCTATTTCATTTTAAACTATAAAGGTTCTTGCTCTTAATTCTACAGATCTTTCAGTGACAAAGATCATGACCACTGCATCACAGATGAGTGCTGCAGTAGGAAAGAATGCCTCATGCAGTCAGACAGGGGCCAGAGGATGCAAAAGCAAAGGTTACTATCCTAAATTTTTTAAGGAAGCTTGCTTAATGTTGGGTATGCAATTTACAAGCTTCTGTGATACGTCCTTCACAAGAGCTAAGTAGTCCTTTAATTTATCAGAATATGCACTTGCCTTTTGGATGAGATACAGAACGAGAGGCTATTAAAAGGACTATTCATTGTAAGATTATTCACATTAGCAACATTTCCCCTCATAGCATTAGTGATAAAGGTCATTGTATTGACCCCGGGTTTGGTAGAAGTTAGTTGACTTACATTAGCAGGCATGTATTTCACAGTAATATGAATCATGAACTGCTAGTGAGCTAAACCACAATTTAACAGGAACGAATGGTTGCAAACAACTTCTTGACCAGAGATCCCAATCCCTCTACAGTGTTCTAGAGCAGCAAGAGGAAGTTTGGCACCTAGACAAAGGTCTATTCAGTGACAAGTCCTGCAGTTTTGGTGCCTAAAATGTTGTCTGGTAGGTCAGTCCAGAATAGGGTCACATGTTTCAAAGGTCTGACTCAAACTCCCTGGGTTGTGCATCAAATGATTTAACAACTGACTTGGAGAAATGCTCAACTCTCATTTATACCTGACAAAGATTTTCCTGAAATCTCTAATGTTTACAGCTAGCTGTGTCAATCTGTATCTGGGATCCAATTAGTCAGGTCAGCTTAATTAGTGAGGAGAACTTAATCACTTCTCTACCTTTTGCCCTCTTGCCAAATTCCTTGCATACATTAAGTCTGTCTATAAGGCCTCTTACTACTCACCTTAAAATCATACCACTAGCCTTAAAACACATCGCTACTACAATCCACGACATGTACTCATTTGTAATGTTTGAGCTGAGCTGTTCCTACATACTTCTATGCTAGGATTAAGTACACTTCTAAAATGTGCATTTATAATGCATCAGATTGTCATATCAGCTGTCGGTGTAGCAAAACATCACTGCAAGTTACCTTAACTGCTTGCTTACCATCATTTTGATGGCAGCACTGTAGCTATATGCTTTGCCAGGTAAACCATTTTAGTAGCTTTAACTCTGGAGGAAGAGAATTGGTGAGTGAAGTCTCAGGGCTAGATTCAGACATGATAAACAGGGAAGAAGGTGTAGACCTATATCTGATACCCCTTGACCATGTGTAATATGTATGCAATGCAAAGTGGGAGGATGTTACAGCCAGCAAGGACACCTGAGAACAGTTAATACCTTCCTCATGTCTTGGTCAAAAACCATCAGCACTTTCTTCCTTTTTTTCCATGCCTTCATTTTGTTTATATACATGCATATACAGGCACACATTCACACACACACACACACAATTAAGTATGTATTTTATAATGTAATTTAACTATTTGCAACTGCCCTGAGTGTCTTGGAGGAGACAAAGCCTCACATGCAAATGCCACTCTGTGCTCTAACAAGTGCTGGTCAGGAAAAATACAGAGATAAATTAATTTTTGGAAAGGGGTTATGTATTTATGTCCACACACTGTGCCCCTCATTAATCTAGGCAATATCACATTATACTTTGAAACTAGAGTTGTTTTGGAGAAGCTCATATAGGACAAGAAAACACTGTAGAACCATGCACAATGAAGATAATACAGCCATACTATTGGGTATCACCAAAAGACAAACAAAACCCTTTACCTTTGTCTATATTCAGTTCCCCAGTGCAAGGGGAAACACAATAAAGGTATCTGACACTACTGACCTGGTAAGGCAAGATCCTACCTATGATTTTTTAGGTAAAAGTGCCCAAAATGCAAAGGAACAGAAAACTGGACTACGGATTTTAAGTCAAACCATCCATATGCTGCACGGACCCTAAACATGGGACACCAACTAGGTTTCAATTCAGTGACTTCTGGATATTGTTAAAAGCAGAATAACAAATTTAAAGCTAAAACAGATAGTGGTTTTATTTGCTGCCACCCTTCTCCCCCCCTTTTTTTGTTTTTTATACCTAGCTGGGTTTTATTCAGAAGTCATGTTTTAAAAATCATCTAACATACGAAATAAAGAATACAGAGTTTAAATAAGCTGGTTTAATTTCTTCTTCATATTTCAGAATTTTTAAAACCAGACATGCTGATAAGACTTTTTTCCTTCCACTTCTTTGCCAAAAACTTCCATACTGAACTATGCCAGTTTTTAAGAGAAAAATATTAGGCAAGCTTAGATGCATTTTGATGTATATTCAAAATTATTGTGTTTATCTTGATATTGCAGAGCATTCTGTACACAGCACTGTGGGAAACATAGACTGAAAAGCATTTGTGCTTTCAGAATGAGCATTTAATTTGTTAAGGCTCATACTCCTTCAGTTTATGCAGGAAACATTCACCTAAAGTAAACATCTCAACCACTGAAAGCCATCTCTGAATTTTAAAATAATTATCATCTCATGGGAAAGGATTTCCAGGGAATAAGAACTTAGAAAGGGTGTCCATAACATCATAAGTAACACCCCCCACACTCCTTTCTATTTGTAAATAGCAGGCTGTATATTACTTAACACACATTATCTACACGTTGCTTGCTGACACTGTTACAGCCCAAGCAAGTTAATTCCTTCAGGGTGATTAGGGTGTAATTTTCCATTTAAAACATACAGGATGCATGCACATACAACTTTAACTTCCCATACTCCCCAGCACAGCAAGCTTTGTCTAGAACTGGGAGAACTGCACCGGACTAACACTATTAGATGACCACACTCAGCTGCTGCAGGGCAGCCAAAAGCACAGCAGTGAAATTAAGAGTCGTGAACCCCCATTTTGCAAGCCTCCACTTACAGATCCTCTGTACAGACATACATGCAGTGTCAAAGGAATTTGGCCAAAGTGCAATACAGTTAATTGCATTCAGTGAATGCATGTATTAAACACTCTCCTCTGAAAGACACTTCACAGATATATTTGGTTCTTGTCTCCTCCAATCAAAAAAACAAAAAAAAAAGGCATATGACTGTAAATCAGTTCTTTGTTTTACAGAGTTAGGAAAATATTTTTTCTTTCCTTTGAAGGATACTTGCTTGAAAAATCAGGTGAGACTTTGCCAGGTAGTTTAGATGACTTCAAGTGCAAAGCAGAGCTTTTCAATTTTGCTTATAGAAGTTTTCTTGTATGCAGGCACCTACTTTAAAAGACACAGTGATTTGGGAAGCAGTAAGTACCATTTGCCTATAATTAAAGACTATCTACATTGCTTAATGTGCATGCATATAGAATACACAAAACGGATCACAGGAAGGAATGAGGAAAAAATGCCTGACCTATTGGCAGAACAAACCACTCACTTTCCCCAATTTCTCTGGTGACACACTGTTTGCCTGGAACACACCAGTCATGCACATTGCAATTAAATACAAGTTCTTGTAAGCAACAAAATCATTAACAGAAAAGGCCATCTCCTCCCATGCCCTGGGTTGTGGATGGTAGGTTTTTAGTAAATGAAGACAATCTCACCAAGAGGAAGATCCTCATTTTGAGACACATGCTTTTGGACACCTGTGTTATCAGCCAGCTTCTCTTGCCAAATGCAGCTGAAATCAAGGTCAAAAAAAGCATATCTCTGTCTCTCCCTCTCAGAGAACAGCTTGACCTCTCCCACCTGTAAGTTTTAATTAGTCCAAATGAACTGACCTCCAGTATTCTCCAGTTTGTTTGAACAAGGCTGAACAACTACAAAATAATCACATCCCTTAAAAAGACTGCAACAATGAAGCAGAGAGGTGAAGCCACTTAAGAAGTTACCCTTCTTCTCCAGTATTCTTATGAGTTAAATGATTACATTGAAGTCTGCCCGTCAGCTAGCAGCATAGCCAGAAACACAAAGCAGAACTCTAGCTTCCAGTTTTATCCTCCTACTTCCACACTTGGAGTAATAACTCTCACTATCATCACTGCAAGGAGTAACAAGGACCAATGCAGGGGCAACAGGCAGAAGGTTGTGCAAATTAAGTGAAACATGGAACAGTGCAGCATACACTTCAGTGAGATGTGAACAGGGAAGTGTTTAAGCAGGATACACCAAACCCAAGACGGAAAAAAGGGATGAGAAGGCCACAAAGGGAACGCTAATGTGACTCAAAATATTTTTAAGGCTAACTCACATATGTTCAGAAGATAAGACTTACGGACAGACCCAGGCAGGCAAGAGATTCTATGCAACATACTGATGACCTGGATAAGAAAAATACCCTGTTTTCATGGATACAATTCCTCTGAAGTAACAGTGCAGTGAGCCTCAGAGCTGAGTGTGCACAGTCTCTCCTCTCTTCTGCAGCCTTTGCAAAACTCACATAAGGCTCCTTCTTTCAGGTCTTCATGAAAGGCATTGGGCTACTTTACCACACACAGACCCCAAAATAAAAGTTATGAAGGTCTTTAGCTCAGCTATTAATTTCTTATCCTTAATGGTATCATTAAATCAGTCAACTCCCTCCATCCTCTTTAGTTTTCAGGTTGAAAAAATTCCAGAGTTACACCCGGTTACAACCTCAAATGTACAGCAAAACTCAGGAATTACTTTTATAGTTCTTTCCCCTAATCTTTCTGGAAAAGAGTCATGGATATGACCTGTAACACTGCACACACAGAGGTATTTAATCTTGAGGCCTTATTTGTATCTCTGATGATCAGCTCTGTAACTCTGACTCCTCATCACAAACTTCTCTCTCCTGCTTCTTTTTGGAGCATCCTGTGGAGCAAGTGGGTGATGTATTTGCAACTCTAAGTTCTTCTTCCATTAATATCTGCTCACCAAACTACTCCTTCTGCATGAGCAGTAGCCAGAGGTGCTCCCAAGAACATGAATGCTGGCAGGAACACTGACATTCAGCAAGGTTGCTCTTCTGGAGTGTATAGTTACTTTGAGGAGAATTGGTGCTGTTTAATTCTTTAAATAAGAACAGGGCTAGAGCCAGACATTTGCTACATTCCTCCTTAAAAAACAGATGCAAACCCAAAGTATCACAAATACATCCTGCCACTGACATCCCTTTTCTAAGGCAAGATAACCCATCTGACTGACAGATCCACAGCTACATCATTGCCTTTGATTCAGAAGGCTGTATTCTGAAGGGTGAGCCATTTGCTCAGCTGCTGTTAGGCTACAGCTGATAACTGAAGTGTATTCAGTACAGAACATTTGCTGGGTTCATCTCTGTGCTTTTCGTGACTCTCAGATACGAGGCTTTTCCATTCATCAGGTTTGTCAGCTTATTTGGGCACAGCAGAGGCCAGGAGACTTATCTTTGCTCTATGCAGGGAAGCAAAGATCCATACTGCAGTGCACCCAGCCAATTTTCCTTTCTAGTTATCTGTGCAGAAAATATACCACCTTCTGCACTGCCCTGAGCTGATGAGCCCCTACCAACTGCCTTACTTGAAATCAACCTGTCACTTTCATTACACAAGACACTTGAAAACATATTATTCCCAGGCAAAAGATGCATTACAGGGAGCATACACTTACTCTAAGTAGAATGGTCTTTTTGTCTATTGAAAATCATAGAAAGTGTCCAGCAACCAGAATTTGGCCGCAAGTTTGACCTGCACAAACTAAAGTAGCACAGTTCACTGCTGCCTACAAAGATTAAAATGATCACACCAAAACAGCATCCATGAAAGCTAGCTCATCCTCATTGTAAACACAGAGAAGCCCAAACAATCATTTGTTTGAACAGTATGAGTGCCATCAACTAAATTTTTACAAACCAATTTTTATTAGGTGTATTTGTCAATGTTATTTCAGGAGGATACGATGAGTAATACAAATACAGAGATAATCATATGCATATTTAACTGCCATTTTGTAAAAAAGCATACAATATATATTAGCAAGTATTGGGTTGGGCTGCACTTTTAATTAAAATGAACCAAGACATTAGAAATCAAGTATTTAAACTATTTGCCTGATTCACTTTGATTCTCCAAAGGAGTTCTCAGATTTAAAAAAGTATTAACCACTAGCAGGAAACAAGCAGGTCAGAGCAGAACAGGAAAGGAACCTTTTTAGTCTCTTCTGTCCTTGATGAGATACAGCTGTGGCCTATCACAACAGGTAGCTGTAGGAAACAGACCTATTTCTTAAGGAGATATTAATCTCAAAGCTAAAAGAGGATACATCCTTTCTGGTAACCCTGAGTGTATCTACTCTTGTAAAATGCATCATGGCTTATGTCAGAGGACAGATTGTTAAAAAAATTTTGAGTGAAGTGGATGTCTAAGAATTGGATAGGGAACAAAGTATTGGTTAAGTATGTGGAGAAGCAAAGGCAGAACTTGAAATGGTGGCAGCTGAAGGAAGCTCAGCACAGTATGCATGGAAAGAGTTTCAGTTGTTATGACCAGAATTATGACTCTGCAAATAAACAAGGTTGGTTAGATTTCTAATTACCTGCATTAAAATGAGTAGTGTTACTCTATATCCAATACACTTATTGGGGAAGCCCGCAGCTATTATTTAATTAAGCATCACTTAGACCTCTGCAGAATTTGTGTAGACCGGATTCTCCACTGCATTACAGTACTTCACACACAGTTACCTCCAGTAAGGTCAGGGGAGTTAGAACAACTGAACTCTGAGTAGTGGAAAGGAAATTTAGACCCACTGTCTTTGTAATTTTGAACAGCCATCTGAGCACTCATCTATAGCTCATACCTTTACAACTTACTGAACTGATGAGAAAGATCTTTGAAGGCATTAGGTTCTCATTTGAATCAAGATCTTTATGCTATGCTTTCTTTAAACAGAGTTTGCCTGTGTGGCTGAGCAAAAAGCAGATGATCTAAAGTACCATCAATGAATGTCCTTGCATCTTCTGCACAGAACTTGGTGTGCAGGCTCCTTGGTTGGTCAAAGTTGATATAGCATGTGTCAACATCATTTTCCTCCCTACATGACTTCAGAAAGTACGAAGTGTGCATGACAAGATGGTTAAAGAGAGAAAACCAACAAAGGGCAGCAAAGTGCCACTGGAAAAAGTGAGTAGGTAAAAGAACAAGCTCCGAGTATTCCAATGTGTCCTTATTACTTTTCTTAAGATACCAGGAAACTGTGTTTCATTCGAAGTAGCAAAATATGTATTTTAAACTACATGAGCTTGCTGAGCCTGTTATTTGAGGAATGAGTCTGTTCAGCATAAGGAAATTACAGTGGAGAAATTAGTTACAACATACTTGTAATTGCTGACATTTTACAAAAAAAACCCCAACCCAACAAACAAAAGAAGAAACAGAAAGCAAACATTGCAGGCTCATTGGAATATTTCCCATGAGAAATAAAAAGGTGATTTATCAAATTTGGGATCCCTATGAAATTTTAAAGAAAGCTGCAATTAGAGAGTTAATGATGCAACACCCATATGAGCAGCTGTCATGTTCAATGTAGTAATTAAGTGACTCAAAGCTTTTGTTAGAAAGGTATAAACATAGCCATCCTTGTTTTACAGACAGGAAAGGAGTAAGAAAGTTAATCATTGTCATCACCTAAATATAAACTCAGAAGTATATGACTCCAAGTTTCATTCTCATTCCTTTGGATTATGCTTACTAGATCAGTTCCATTAAATTTATTCTACATTCGTCACACACACACAGAAGGGCAGTGAGCATGCAAGCTACTTAAGTCTGTGTACAGTTAGTACACAAAGCATCCTGTGGTTACTAAAGTGAATAGGAATTCTATCAAAATACAATATGAAAGATTAAAAGTACATCAATGAGCATGAAAACCTGAAACTCAATTAACTAAATTCACCAGTTTGTTAAAAATACCTTCCCCATCTGTAAAAAGGACAGCTACACTTCTCTACTTCACCAGAGGGCCAAAAAGGGTGCAAAAGTAGCACTGCCATAGAAAACATATAAGTAGAATACATTTACCAAAATATTTTTCCTAAATTCAACAGCCACTAGATTTTCTGCACCTAGCTGAAAGCAGTCTCACTGTCCTGGAAGAAGTGCATCAGATTTTCACCTGACTTCCTGGCCTAACAGTGGTGGGATAGAAGCTGTGAATTCATACATGAAGAACAAAACATAACAAAAACTTTCTTGAGAATAAATATGCTAAATTGATTAAGAAAGCACAGAGAAATCAGTCCTAGTATGGTTATAAGTAGATATGCAACTTTAATTGTAGCTCCTTTAGTATGTGCTAGATACATTTCCTTCTTTATCTTGGACAAGCACCCATAAAAAGAAGAAATAATATAAGTAATCATAAAAAATAAAACTAGAACAAATGATGACACAGATTAATTATATATTTAATTAGAAATTTAGTACAAGAACTGCCCCTACTTATGTGAGCCATCTGAGGGTGGAAAAAGGGATTTTATGCATGTTTATAAGAGCTCTCACCCCGTGAATTTTTTTTTTTTTTAAAAAGTACAGTTTATGCTGCTGCCCTCTATCATATGCATAAGCAAGTCTCAAATGGGTAGCATCACTCCTAAGAACAAGTACAGATACTGGAAAACCTTTCAAAAAGCCCTACCTACAAAAGAGAGAAACTTCCAGACTCTGGTTCTGTTCTTGCTGCAACACTGAGCAATCCTGACATTTGACACTGGGGAAAAGCATGAAGTTTTTGGGTGGCCAAAAGGTTATCATTATTATAATTCTTTATATAGACATACACCTATGTACACACACGTACATATATATATATATTTTTACAGTGGAACTGTTCTATCCTAGAAATCAAACTTTTTAAAGAGAAAAACACTCCTTTAAATAAAGCAAGGGAGTTGGAGAACTTTATTCCAATAGTTATGTGGTATGGTCAAGAAGCACTGACGTTACAGATCTATGCAAACAGCAAGTGCTTACATTCAGCCTACTAAATCCAAATGTATCACTAAAATTAAATTAAAATCTATAGGCACAAGCAGAAGACCAAGTTCTGTCTGGATTTAGTCACTGATAAAAGAATTATGCTTATCAACATGTGGCACATCTGGAAGAATTACAGCCATGAACCGGATGGGGAGTAAATCAGGACAGAATTAGACCTCAGGAGTGCACGGCTGTATGGCAGCCAGATGTGCTCTCTGTCAACAAACATAATCCCTTCCGAGTCATTGACTCCATCACCAGCAGAAGTAGCATTATTAGCCAATGCTGTGCATGCAGTTTCACTAATGTACTCCCTCAGTTTCAGGGATAAACATACGCACAATCCTGCACCACACAACTCCCCCACACTAAATAGGAGTCAGGCAGATTGGTCAGACCACCCAAGCTGAAGGTCAAACAGTGCAACTTGTAAAATGTCCAGACTGCAAACCCTCTACTCATACTAGTAAGCAGTCTCCTTACTTCTAGTTCACTAAGTCAGTGGGTAACTGCTTCCCAGAGGATTCACGGCTTCACCTCAGAACAGCAAGGACAGCTTTATCTTAAGAAACACAAAGCAATTGCCATAGTAATGTGACAGTAAACTGGGGCAAAACAGGCAGAGAATTCATAACTAGAAATACCACAAGCATCTCAGAGAATTGTCTCTAACAGACACCCATCTTCAGGCTGTAGAAGATATTTGCAGAGCCTGGATCATGTTCCATATTTTGCGATTAGAATAGCAATGATTCTTCTCTGGAATAGCAATGATTCTTCTCTGGAAGATGATGACAGATCAGATGACTCCGCAAGCTCTTTCCTAGCCTTTGTATGGCTTGATATATGCTACTTCTAATTTTCAAAAGCTACATAATGCATGGAAAGGAGGGCTAAAGTTTTACTACTCAACATGGATGAAGTAGAACACTGAACTCACAAAAGTTCAGATTCCTCTACTGATAATCAAGATAATCAGCATTTCAGTTAACGTTAGTGACACTACCAGGACTGTTCCTGGAGAAGAGTATCACCCTAGCCTGTCTAAGGATCACAAAACATGACTCGTGGCAACTTTATACAAGTATCACTTGCACTCTGAAAAACAAAATAATACAATGCAAAATCCTTTTAATAAAGGAGAGCAAGTTTAAAGTTTCTTGACTGGCCCTGCTATGTCTATGGAGGCAAGGACCTAGAATGCCTTGCTAACTGATGAAGAAAAAAGCAAGCATCAAATCAATGAAATGAATTAATGTTCCCTGGAAATGACATCAAGCAGACATTCAGAAATATTTTTAAAGGTGTATTATGCTAAAGTGACCAACGCTTTGTACTGGGCCAGCAAAAAATTTACCATATTCAGTTGTCTGGCTTTAGGGATGGGAGTTTCAGTCTAACAATTTAAAACATGTTAGCTGCTCTTAGACACATGAAGATTACCTAGGTAGCATCAGAGCTATATAATGTCTTAGCTCATAAAATCTTAGCTCAGTAGTTCATACTACATCCATGAGAGAAAGATGAATTATTCTCAAGTAGGTGAATTATGCTGACAGTTTTATTTGGCAGAATTCATTGGAAGAGATTAACAATGTTCTCAACTGATATAGAAGAACAACAAGAAGATTTCCTTATGCATTACATTTTTCTAGGTTTAATTCTAAACTGAAGAATTTTTACCATTTTTCTTAATGACAAAATTGTTCTCATGCTGTGTGTTGAAGTGTGTGTCATATTAATAAGAAGTACTATGAAACTTCTTTCTAAAGCATGCCTGAAAATGGAGTTAAACTCCCTGCTCCTAGGTTGAGCAAGTAATGCACAAGCCTTTCCCAACACCCTCATGAAACAGCTACACAGTTTAACTGGTTTACAGACAGTTAATTACGGAGGCAAGCACACTGGGAATTGGCCTACTCCTGATAAAGTGTCTTCTCCCAGCTTTAAAAAGACATTTTCATGGAGCTTCACAAGTACAGTGAAATATTAGTGCTTGGTTTAGAACAAATTAGCAAGTTGCCAACCAATGCAAGCAGCATTGATTTACTTTGCTTTCCCACTGAAAGTTATTATTTTAATAGCTGGTATGAAATCCCAAGACTATCTTTTAAATACTGTAAGTTAAATACAGGTGTTTCATATGCAGACAATAAAAATCTACCCTGCTTTATATCTTTGCTGGGCTATCGAGCTCTAGAACATTTTATACTATACAAATGACAACATCCCTCTGCCATACACAGAAGAAATGCAGAGGGATTATTAGTCAGGAAAAGCTTTAGCAATCCAATACATTCCTTGCTGCAGCTGTTTTCAGAATGGAAGTGATCATTACTCAGACTTGCCAGAATCCCTAAAGGGGCGGAAAGTCATTCACAGTTCAGTATTTTCTGCCTAGAGACTGTAGGAGTCATGGTAGGCATGGAAAAAATCAGCACATTAGAGAGATTACGTAGGAGCAGAATTCTCAACTGGAGAAATAAGTAATTTTCACAGCACCTCCTTCCCTATTACGTAAGTGGTCTTAAAATAACTGAAATACTAAACAAACAATTTTTTTTGGTGGTGTCTACTAGTGTAAACTGACCATTTATTTTAACTTTAATTTTGCATTTTGTAACAGAAAAATAAGTTTAATGTCTGGTGATATGACAATAGCTAAGGACCAATGAAAAAATCCCTTCAAGGGCTGTGCAAATAGCAATAAAGGTTATAGAAACAGATGATAGGTAATTTTCTCTATAGAATCAGATCAGGTGATTGGCACAGGAGACAGCAGCACAGGAAGATCAAAAAAATACACTTGAAGAAATCACACCAGAGATCTGGAGTAATTTGGGGTGCTGTGCTCAGTTTTGCTTCTCCCTAGTACTTACCATGAAAAAACGCCAGGAAAATACCATCGCTATTTAGAATACTTCCTCTGTGCACAATAGAAGCACTACTGGCCATCGTGAAAGGAACAGCTGTCCTTCAGATTCTAGCCTCAGGAAACCAGTCATTGGTGCTGAAGGATTTCTCTGCAAGCTGTAGGCCTCAGACTAGTGCTCACTGTACAGCTTCTGAGTTGTATCAGGGCTAGCAGCAGTCACACATGAAAAAAATTTGTTGCACTAGAAACAACAGTGTTGATTGGTTTCATATACTGCCTGTAATACTGGATTTTTTTTTTTAAATCCCCAATCTGAGAATTTTACACATAATTGGATTTCAAGTAAACAAAATTAGAGAGGAAAAAACCAGTAATAGTATCAGCCCCAGTTCATTTCTTCCTTATTTGCATCTAAGCAGTATCAAGCAACTGAGCTGTTTATTTTAGAAAATGCCTGTACTATTTCATTGAATAAGATTACTAAAAGAAAATTAAAAGTCCCTTGGGCTAGATGAATTTGGCCTGAAACAATCACAAATTAGCTTTATCCATGAACCCTTTGATTTGGGGACAGAACATTTCTGATCACAACCAGTGAGCTCAGCGTCCTCTACTATCTACAGCTCCCAGGGCCCCACTCCTACAAGCCAGGCCTATGTACAGGCAGAGTAAAGCCAAGGGAATTTGTTTGCCTTAGGCTTCTCACTGGAGTGAGGCTTTAATCTCTGAATGTTTGCAAACTCCTGCCTAACAATGGCAGCCTTATACCTTTTCCCTCCCCTGACAGCCATTTTGTTTTATTAGGGTTATTGAGGCAGGATTACTTAAGAGTTTATTAAGACAAAGCCACCCACAGCATTAAAAAAAAAAAAAAAAAATCAACACACTTATCTATATAACTAGCATCATGTTGGGCTAACAATGATTTCCTAACTAGGGATTCACATTTCTGTGTTGGTACTAAAAGCTGACTCACCTGCTGAAGCAGGCTAGGCCCGCTGTTCCAACATCTACTGCTATGCCTCTACTGGCAAGACACAAGAAGACTAATACAACCCACTTCTTTAAGGGACATAGTGACAGAAACACTCATTTTAAGGATTTGGTGCTTTAATTAGCAGGGAGAGGAAGGGGCAGGTCCCTCAGCTGAGGCCATTCCTCTCCCCCCTCCCTTTCCCCTCAGGGAATGAGGCTGATGGCCCTACCCCAATGCGCCATTTTGTTTTTCCTCCTCACCCTTTCTGCACCCTAAGCAGGGTGGTGTTGCCAGGAATGGCTTGTAGTTCCCACCTGCCCGACTGAGATGCTTAATGTGACACAGGGAAGATGGGTTTGCAGTGAGTTCTTGTTAAATTACCTCATAAAGGCCTGGGTACTGGGAGTTACAGGTCACTCCTGTGGCAAGGGTGGTGCTAGATGCCACTGCTGGAATGGCTGGTAAAGGAGACCAGTCTCCAGGGTGTTGTGCAGTGGGGGCCTGAGTGCTTTCAGCTCTATTATGTTATACTTGTTGCTGTTTCTTAAGTCAGAAAACCTGTTGGTCAGCCCAGTGCACTTACAACTGTGTCAGAAGTGCCAATGCCTCCAGATGCGTACCAGCCTTGGTGCTCTACTCAGGCTGTGAGAAGGTAGGTAGTGAGGGTTAGGGCTTGGGGCCTGTTTTATCTAAGGGATATTGCCAGCTGCCTCTTCAGAGAACTTGGTTCTGGAGTCTCTCTGTGGGACCCTCTTTACTGACTTCTTGCTGTGTTTTAAGAAATTTCCTTGCAATCTGTTGTGCCAGTCAAAGTAAGAAAGGTTTCAACCTGAGGTAAATGAGAGGGGATGTTTAAAATACACATGGAGAAAAAAAAATCTTTGGCAGGAGAGTGGGACTTAAAAAAAAAAAGTTTTGAAAATAAATCCTAAATACAGCTATTTCTTTGCCACACAGCATGAGTTAGTAGTGCTGAATTTTGTAGCATGTTATGTTCCTTTTAAGGCCAAGCTCACCTTTATTTCTCTGCCGATCTGACAGATTTCCAGTACTTTATTAGGCTTTCCTGCTTGGAATTGATTTTTTTTCTTCAAAAGTCTTTTCCCTGATCAAGGATTTTTCTGCATTAATGAAGCAGTATGTTCTTGTGTCTATAAATGGAATAGCATACACTATACAGCAAGTGAATACGGAGCAATAGAGACACCTCTAATAAACCCCAACGTCTTCCACTAGCAAAATCAGCAAATGTATGGAATCAAGAAATATTTTGTAAGATCGGTGTGGTAGGAGCACTGTGTATGGGGCAGTACCTCGTTAGCCTTAGGCTACCATAATATTTGTTTTGTGACCTTTGTGCTGTAATTCAAAATCAAAGCAGTATCACTTTCTTGCATTTTTTGGTATTAAGTTAGGACAATGTCAATTTAAAAGCACTTTTCAGTTTCTGTATTTTTTTTAATCCATCTCAAGTTTTCTGTTGGCAGTTTTGTAAATGTTAGTAGCACTGTGGTGTTGCTGATCCTGCTAATTGCTGTGTAGAACTCATGTTGATTTAGCAAGCTCAGTTGTCATTTTGCTACTAACACAGATATCCATTCCCTGTTTCTGGCGTCCTACCAACCCATGGGGAAAGCTTGCTGAATGTTTGGCTGCCCAAGTTTAACTCCTTGGGGTTATTTTAAAGATAGAATTCATATTGGTGGTGTGTATGAAACATTCTGCTTTAATCCTGCAGAGACGTTAAAAAAAAAAACCAAACCAAAACCAAACCTCTTGTGCTAGATAGTTACAGCCTGAGAATCCTGAAGGTGTCCTGGAGGAACACTGCTTCAGAGAGATGGCAGTACAGGACAATTAGATAAGAATTTGGTTGCTAAATTAAAGGAAATGTGAACTCCTAAACTCTCATGGGAGCAGCACGGATTGATTTACCATGAAGTGCAAATGATCAAAATGAGTAAAATGCAACTATGGAGCAATTTTGCCTTCCTTTTTCTTGCTTCTCTTTCCTTTGTCCAGAGGCAAAAAGATAACATTGTGCACTTTAGTAATTTGTTTTTTAAATTGAAGATTTACATATGGTTCTAAGCAGTCTATAGTAGTTACTTCACCCACAAGTTATCATTAGGATTTCATCCTCAAGGTATTTGTATGTGAAAGCAATTCTCATTAATGGCAAAACCACCTATCTCATTGACAGAGCCATAGCTTACCTTGGTGTTTGTATTTGTTGGTAAAGTATACATACAGAATTCCTAGGAAGGTGGTAGTCTGAGGAGAAGGGAGATGTGCAGGTCAACTCCTGACTTTAATCAATATAGCTTTCCAAGGGTCTGGTTCAGGCAGAGGGGGCACCGTGATCAGAATGGTGTTTTCCTAGGGTGATGTTAATGCCTTCTGTTTCAAATATGCTGACTCTGAAAACCTACCCACATCACTTGTGGGGGAAATGATGTTCAGAGGTAACAGCATGCTGCCCAGGCACTAACCTGTTTTGCCTAAAGCTAGTGAGTTTCGCGTAATGTGGTAGGTTTAGCAATGCTGTGGCCAGGTGAAGACTATTATGCATTTGAAAGAAGTTGGCTTCT
This sequence comes from Haliaeetus albicilla, assembly GCF_947461875.1. NCBI lineage: Eukaryota > Metazoa > Chordata > Aves > Accipitriformes > Accipitridae > Haliaeetus > Haliaeetus albicilla. Next base: position 10,145,220 of record NC_091491.1, read on the forward strand.
AATTTCTGTGCTGAATGAAGTGTTTGAAACTTTAAATACTCATTCTGATGCAGGGTGAAAACAAATGTGAGACATTCCCTGAGAACAGTATAACAGGCCTGCTTTTTTTCAAATAGTAAAATTTTCCTATTTGTTTCCCTTAGAGACTAGTTAGAAGAGCATAAGCACCTTTGCAGCCTGGTTCACAGCTGTGAGGTGTGGCACAGCTGTGTTGTATTACTTCTAAAGCTAGGACACTGTACCACTGTAGACCTTGCTTAGCAGCTCAGCATGCCAAAAATAATCTAGGTGTTTAGGATGAGAGTTGTAGTCTCACTGTTCTAAAAGTTTTTTTCCTGGTACACTTCCTCTTTCTCCTCCATTGTTCAGTGTTTTGCTAAGGATGCATATTTCTGTCTGAAAGAATCCTCCTGGGTTTGTCTCTGTGTAGAGATACACCCAGCAAACTTGGGCAGACAGTCTCTGCAGAGTGAGTGATACCTGTCAGTTGGGCTCTTTTGTACCTGAGGCAACTTGTGACCTGTGTCCTGTTTCCTCTGGGAGGCTCAGCTAAGAGCTTTCTATGTTGAAACCATGCATGTTTGAGAAAGCCTGGGAATGAACTGCTTGCACTGTGGGAAGTAGCAGCTGAGGCAATGGGTAGAGGAAGGACATAGTCCTGATCGGTGCTGATAGCCTATCCAGTTTCCTTGATTTCTGTGATGTTAGTAAGGGAGAATGAGGTCAAAGCAGATTTTTACATTTTTATTTTAAAAGCAACAGAAACTTCCAGGAAGGTAGAACATGAAGAAACATAACACAAGGGATGGAGAGTGTCAGAGGGATTCATTTGCTATACAAATTAGTGCATAACATAATGAAGGTTAGATGACTCATCAGGGAGGTACAAGGGCTTTTCAAGGCCCAGGCTACCTAATGGGAAGCTCCCACTGATTTTTAACTGATTTTGGGTCATGCTTCTACAGAGCAGAACTGAGATGTTTCTGATGACATGCATTTTTAGAAGTGATAAGTGTATACAAAAGCTCTTCCATGGGATTCCTCCAGGGAGTAGTAGCAATACAGGTGAAGCTTTTAAAACAAAGCCATGTGAAGGCCAGGTCATGTAACTTGGGAGAATTGCATATGAGATCTCAAACCCATGTATAATTATTAAACCAGTGGTTTTATACTTGCTTGAACAGGGGTCATGTTAACAAATTTGTGTTTGGACAGTAGCTAGTGCAAAGGCTTGTTGGTCCTTACATAAGACCTTATGCATGATTATTAACAAATTAGCAAATTTACTTGAAGAAACAACATCCTTCAAGGTTTCAACTAATAGGGCATCCTTGAAGATGTGAAGGGTTTAAATCATGACCAAGGTCTGCCTAATAGCTGGGAGCAAGAGAAATCCTTCTGTTAACATGAGGGTTGTATGAAATATTCCCTTTCTGTCCCTATGTTTACTGGGTAGTTCTGCTAGGAGATTTTTGTCTTAATGGTGTTATAATGGTAGCATGGCTTATCCTGCTTCTTTGACCAATGCTTTTGCATTCTGTTCCTGCTCTGTTTTTATGTGACCCTGTTTGCTGGGATTTGTGTGTCAATTGTTTGCAAACATATGACTCCAAATGTGTAACTTGTCACCAGCTACATTAATATTTACGGTACATTGTGGTGTTCCCCCCCATGTGTAAACACCAAAGCAGCTTAACAACCATTATTTATATGTAGTCAAACAGGGTGGTTTATAGATCTGTAGCATCCAGTGCTGAATCCCTGAGTTTGGTTACAGGAGACTCAGGAATTCAAGGTGACTACCTGATGTACTGAGCAGAGGTTTATGAAGGTGAACTTAAGAGGCAGAACAGTAGCAACGCAGACATTTAAATAACATTTATTCCCAGGTAAGTCTTAGACCTTAAAAAACAGGTGCAGTAACTTCCCCCTTATTTTACAGGTGGAGAAACTGAGGCACAGAACAGTGACAAGTCCTGTCTATCACTCCACTGGAGGCACAGAGCTGGTAAAATAACTTGTATTTTTTGAGTCTTAAATCAGTGATTTCTCTAATGGCATCGGAATGTCATGGTGGACAGTAGTTTTCAGTCTTGGCTCTTGGAGCCTCCCCTCCAAATTTCAAGGGATTTGTGTGAAATTTTTTATGGGTCCATATGCAGGTAGCTGTATGGTGTGCACAAACCTGATTTTCTTAGATGCCTTTTGTGGATCTATCCTGAATAGTTTGTCGTCCCCCTCCCTGCCCCCCAGAGGAGTGTGAACCGCAGGGTGAAAATTGCTGGTGTAGGAGTGTTATTAGCCAAGGCTGTAAGGACTGAAGTGTGAAGGAAAATGCGTTTGAAAGCAGGTCTGGACTTGCTAGATCAATGTTCTACTTTGCTCCTCAGATAGCTGCAGCTGGAGGAAAAGTTTAAGTGAAATTCTCTTGCTGTATATGTCTGACTTTAGGGTAGGTCAGAAATGAAAGTTTTTGAGCTTTTGTTTGTGGATGCCACCTGTGTGACCACAAGTGATGCAGGTTGGGCAGGGATGGAGGTTTTCATGTGGAGCAGCTGTGCTTGTTGCAGGAGTCAAAACTGGGAGGAACTTATATGGTGACAGGCAGACACCCCCTTAGTGTCCTGGTACTTCAACAGTGGTTTGCAGCTTATGTTTAGGAACAGCTTTAGTAAGCTTGGCTCTTTCTAGGGTTATCACCCCAGTGGAAGTACTGACAGAAAGCTGCCTGGCAAGTACCATGAGTGTGGGGCTTAAAGGAAAACAGGCTGTGGGACAGTGTGTGGGATTGGGAGCAAGGGTTTAAGCCTATGAGTAGAGTTGTTGGGTTGTGAAATGAAGGGCTGGGCAATGCTATGTAGGCTTTATTAGTGTTGTTTTGTTTTTTTTTAAATGTATTTTCTGAAAGATGAAAATTGCTTTTGAGATGAGGCTTTTAAGCTCTGTCTGAAGCAAATATATGCTGGTGCTGCAAGGAGCAGCTCCAGAGTGTGTTGTATTTGTTTTTCTCCTTTTGGAATGTAATTTGTTTTTCTGCAGGTTCTATCCTCTTCTAGCAGATTGTTTGATAGCCTCAGCGTAGGAGTAGAAGACTGCATTGAAACTGTAGCTCTCTTGCTGGCTGTTTCTGTGTGTTTAGATGAGGTCAGTGGGACATTAATCCAGTTATGAAATGAAGAGGTTGCCCATGGAAGAATGGCACCTGAGTGCATGATCCTGCTGCGTTTGTGTATTTGCTGTTAACTTAGGCCAAATATAAAATGTGAACAGTAAATCATTCCTTGTTGTTATCTATCTGCAGCTGGTTCTCTTTGCTCTAAATTAAATGGCAGGGGACTTGCAGTGAAGTACAGCACAGATGATGGAAGGCTGGGGTCAAACAGTGCCTTAAAAAAATTTGCCTAAAAAGCTCTTGCATGATTGCATTATTCTCAACAACTGCACTGTGCCTAGCCGGTGCAGAGCTATTCCTTGGTGGTATCTACACTGGTCCCAGGGCAGGAAGCAGAGCTCCTCAGTGTGTGTGCTGCATCACATTGTAATGGCTTTAGCAGAGCTGGTATCTGAGTGGGACTGCCCTGACCTGAGTACCTGTTCTAGCTCTAGGGTTTCCAGGCAGCATTGCAGTGCGTAGCGTAGGCTAACCTCAGCACCTTTAAACAACAAAGCTGAACTAAGCCAGTCCCAGACTGCCAGGAATCGGAGCTTTAAAAATGGTTTATGTTTGAATATGCCTTTGGGGTTCTCCTATATCCCAGAGTTTAGCAGTTTCCTCCTCTGCTGAGGATGGAGCATACCGCAAAACCATCAGATTTTACAGCAGCTGATGAAATAATGTTAGAAGTGTAGCCACCTCGGGTGCCCTGACCAGTTTCATTCTTATGTTTTATTTTGTATAGAGAGTGGCAGCCTGGCAGGTATAAGTTACTGGGATCTTGGTGGACCCTCTCCCCAAACTACAATATGCAAGACCATGGTCCAGGAAACCATGGTTTCTTCATGGTATTTTCACTTCCAAGTTTGATGGGAGGAAGTAGATTTGCTAGAAAAGCACGGTTGCCTCTTAGTTCAAGGCACTTCTGTTAGAAAATCTGGACTTGGTTACTGATAGGAGGGTTTCCAGTGCCTAGGGCTAAGACCTGTCCTCAGACTAAACTGCCTTTCCACCTTCAGTACGTGAGGGTGGCTTTAACTCCACGTTACTGGCTAAAACTCAAGGTAATCCAGCTTGACAGGAGCAAATGTGACTACCCTGTAATCTCTATGTCAACTGGTATCACTTAAGTAGTTACAGTTTATTCCTATCTCTCTCTGCATGCTCTGGGATGGACAATTTTCCACCATTTCTCTGTGACAGAAATGGTTGAAGTGGTACATTACAGTTACAAGGATCACAGTATGACCCATGTCATTTGGGGGCAATTCATATAAAGGAAGGCTGTGCGGACTTGAGCACCTTTCCCCAGTTGTACCTAGTAACACCAACTGGTACAGTGTGTGCTCCTGTATCCCATGATACCACTGAGTAGGAGTTAAGGATTGTATTCAAGTAGTTGCTCATGAATTTATGGCAATAACTGAAACTGGAAAGTGTAAGTTGTCTTTCTTGCAAGGAAAATCTGTGTCATGTATTTTAGAGCTTACTGTTTTATATCCAGAATTTGATTTCCTTTCTACAGGAAAAAAATCAATTTTTAAACACTGAAGTATTTCAGTGTATTTGTTTATCTCTGATTTATTTGTATAAACATGACAAATTTGAACTCTAACCACCTTCAACCCTTCACCCTTTTGATGGTAATTAATTCATAGTATGTTCCAGTACCATTCAGCGCAGGTTTAATCAGCTCATCAGTTGTGGATGTTAACTGCAACATCTGGGACGTTGGCATAAAACCTGTAGGAGCCTGACGCTTTATGAAATCGCTTTCATTACACAGTTCATTTTGAGATTGTAAGTAGCCGTGCTGCTCAGAAAACAGGATTAGGGTGAAGTATTCTATTAACACACTTAATCCATAACTAAAATAATATTCATTACTCCTATCCTGTTTTAGGAGACAAATGCTTTACTTAAGCTGAGAATGACCTTTCTGAATAGGACTTATGTAGTTATATTATTAAATTGAAGTCCATAATGAGAAAGATTAGTTGGAGCTTGTAATACAGCAAATTTATGTGTCAGATAGGAAGCAGCTGTGTCAGAGGTGTCACCACTTTGTCAGAGAGTTGCTCCTCTGCAGCTGGCAAGGATAAAATTGTAATTCCTTTTTTAAAAGTTGCACTGTGGTGTATGTTGGAGAGGTCCAACCACTGTGTTGTCCCTGGATATGTCTGAGTTAGGCATTAGTTTTTCAGACCATTGACTGTCTGCTGGTATTTCCACAACGTCTGTGTTGCAGCCACAGTTTTGGCTCACGCTCCAGGACTGAACTGGAGGACTCCAGAGCTAAAACAATGAGCGTCGACAGCTTCAGCTAAAGAGCCAAGCTCCTGTCGTGGGTGGCTGTCAAAACACATATGCTTTGCGTGTTCACTAGAGGATGGACATGAACAGTAATGCTGTGTTTTTCTCCATATACAAAGGCTGTCTGTAGGCTCTGTCAGAATTACTTCTTCTGGATTGGAAACAACCACGGGATCTTTGTCGGCGAGCATGCTGTGGAAGAGTCATGCTGGTGACTGCCTTTAATTGAAGTGAATGCAAAATGGCTGCCTGTCTCCACAGCAGAGCTGTGGCATTGTACAGAGAAAAGAAAGGCATGACAGCTATGCGCTTACCTTCCATAACTTGCTTGCCTGAACTCTAACCTTATCCTATTGGTAGTCTCAATTAGGAATAAAAAAGAATTATATTTGTTAACAAAGTATTAAAGGTTTTCTATGACTGGAAACATTTTAACAGCCTTTGGGTACCTTGGTCATTTGAGACAAAGTCTCGCTGGAGCAGAAGGAAGCTTCACATTTTTCATGCTGCTTCGAAGAAGATTTTGTGAAAATGTATTTGCACTGGGGAGAGGCATGCACATGTGTGTCCCTTTGGTTGTAGTTTGTAGCCATGGCATGACTGACTGGGGTGCGTGATGCTTCATGTTTAGTTTCTGTTCTCACTGATTCAGACCAGAGTTTTTTCATCCTGCATCATGTCAAATGAGGCTGAGCAGGGACTAGAATGAGAATCTCACTGGTCAGTACACCCCAATTCATTTCGCCCAACTTCACATGCCTAAATGCTGGGTTTTTTTTCTGAAGTATAGAGACGGCATATGGGGGAGGAAAAGAGAAAAAACAATGTTGATTTGGGGGGGAGGGGAGAAGGGATAAGGATAGAAAAAAATTAATGGTGAATTAGCAGAACAGATAAAAAGTTAGAAGTAACAAAACTGAAATAAAACTTCTGTTTTGTACACATTTTTGTTATATACATGAAGTCTTGCTGAATGTCAGTGTCTAGCACAGAACAAGGAAGGGGAATAGAGGGAAGGAAAACATCAAACAATTAATTCTGTAACAGTTTCTAAGTTTAGGGTTTTTTCCATAGTGTAATGAAACAAGAGGTGGCAGAGCAGCCCAGGATCTGTTTTGGATAAGGAATAAACCTGGCTAGAGCCAATTCTTTGGTCAGATAAGACAAACAGTATTTTACATGAGGAGATTGCCAATTCTGTGAAGCTTCCTATGGCAATGGGCAGAGGAGCCTTCAGGGTTTCTCTTCTGATAGTAGAAGATTTTCTGATGCAAGAACCATAGAGGATAGCCATAAAGCTAGCTTTTGATGGTGCTTTCCAATACCTGCTTGGAGTCAAGAAAACCTGTAGATCCTTCTGTGGCAGGCCTCTAGGGTGGTTCAGAAATGAAGGCCCATCTCTCTCTGAGAAAGTTTCCTTTATTTTCTGGTTCACCAGTTGCCTTTCTTGCTATCTCTGTGATAGCATTTGTTTAAGATTTAAAATATGTGAAAACATTTTGGCATTTTTGGATGAGGGTATAATTTTTTGTGTTAATGCTAAGCTGCTGTGGGAGAACAATCACACTTATGTATTTTTTTAAATTAGTTTTTAGTTGAAATTGACCTTAAACAAGGGATAAAAGTAGATAACAAGTGTGATTTAAAAAAATGTGTCAAAAATATCAATGAGACAAATGGTTCCGTTAGAATGCATTAATGTGTTCACATATCCTTTCTTCAGGAGTGTGTTCTTGTGAAAAACTGTTCTCTCCTTTAGAATTTTCTAATCTTCCTTTATTAAGCTTTCAGGGATTGTTCAAACATGCTGTAGAATATCTATTATTTTCTATTATCATACTTTAGGCTTTTGTATGTTGTTTATGAAGAAACTATTCGATTTCATCTGTAACAAATTGTATGGGTCTGCTCAGTAAAGGATCTATATGTGACTGCCAAAGATCTGGAGTATCATGCAGTCCCCTTTAAACACCTTTCTGGGAAATTGGTGTAGCAAAAGTCCCTCTATAAGAATATGACTTTATTCAAACTGTGCTTGAGCATGGAAACAAACACAAACCTTGCCAGACCAGCAGTCCTTGTAAAGTAAGCTCTGGTGTCTAGTCAGTTTAGTTTCAGCCGGAATCAAAACCTCTGATTACTGTCAATGAAAAGTGATTATATAGGCTGTTTGCCTCCCATTAGGCAGGACAATGAAATCCACAACACATTTTAAGTATTTGTGATGAGCTTCGTTTCATAAATAGAAGGCATGGGCTATTTACACCACAGAATAGTGATGATAAAGGTGCCAAATTATTGGTGCCTTTTGGTTAAAGGGGAGTGGGGACAGCTGGTACCTTGAGATGTTGTGTCTGCGGCTGTGCTTGGCTGAAGAGGCCCTGGGAGCATTGGGCCCCTCTGCTGTGGCTGGGAGGCCGTGGGGGGGCTGTGCCCCAGGCCCTGGGACAGAGTAGAGCCAGTTCTGCTCTCTGGCCTGGGCACTCAGCTGAAAGGCAATGGCAGGTGCTTTGCTGGGTGAGACAGGAACGTTTTGCTTACCCTCTGTTCTGGGCATGCTAATACAAGTATTGGTTCTGGTTTTGTGGTTTAAAAAAAAAAAAAGGTAAAAAGTAACCCCTTGACTGTAAAGATTTCATGTAGCACAAGGTGGCAGTAATGCTCCATTATTTTGCATTCACCCTGCTGCAGTTGAACAGACATGAAGTTAGAGCTGCAGAATGCAAAGCTGAGATTTTTTTTTTTCCTTTGAGATTACTTCCTCTCCCCCTTGGCCCCCCACTCATTCTTTCTACTTTTTCCTGAGGTCTGGGGGTGGGTGGAGTGGGACACAATGGGAAATGCCTGTGACCTGAGTCTGTCTGAAGCTGCCTACCTCAAAAACACAGAGAACTGAATCCATCTGAGGTTGGTGCTGTAGGAAAATGGCTGGGAGTGAGTTCTGAGGACTAATTAAAATGTACTCACCAACCCTATTGTCACAGCAATATCTGTGCTGCCTACAGGGTCCATCGAGCTGCACAGGAGGGACACCATAAAGATAGCACAGACTGAGATCTAAGTGTAATGAATACTCAATCACGCTACCCTGTAGATCTAATTCTCTCTTATTTACTGCACAAAGGGATGTTTTTCTCTGCTGAGCTTTCTAGATATCTTCTTCAGAACAGATCTGGATATTGACCTCTTGTAGCCTTTGCTCAGGAGTGGCACCATGTTGGCCATAAACACCATTGTTTTCAGCTGTTGTGCAGAAGTTTAGTCTTAGTGCATGAATACCAGGTCTGTGTCTTTGTGGAGTTGCTCTCCGGCCTTGATACCTTTTGTTGGCCTTTTCTGCTAATGACTCAATATTTCCGTTACGGCTCCCTTCCTGAATTTGTCAGTACTGTAAAATGTCTGTTCCAAATTATAATTTCACAGAAAATAGGCTTTCATTCATTCAAAGATAGTATTTGCAGTAGATCTGGGAGTACTTATGCATAGATCTGGGATTACTTACTTTAAAAATATCTGCGTATTCTATGCAGAAGGGGAAGGAAGTACTAGAGGATGAAACTTGTTCAGTCAGTCATTAGACACTGTGGTACAAGCCCCTGTCTTGGGACAATTTCATATCCTCTTGGAAAATTTGGGCAGGTAGGTGGCATACATGTGATTGCAACAACATTGCCTATTGTTTTCCTTCCAAGCTGCAATCCAATAAAGCCCAGATATGAGGCACCTTTCTTTGTATTGCTAAGATAGCAATGTTTGAAGGTATTATGGTTTGAGGGTTGTTTTTTTTGTTTGTTTGTTTTGTTGTTGTTGTTTTTGTTTGATTTTGTGTGTTTGTTTTGTTTTGTTTTTCCTTGTGGCCATGTTCTCTGTTCCACTTCTAGGGTGGTATCACTGACCCTGTAAGTCTTGTGGGACAGAGTTGGAAAAGATTATAGTGAATGCTTTTGCCCTTTCACACCCCTGCTTTTTGTCTCCTTCACCGCTCTGAAGTGGACGCAGTTACCCTTTCTTTCTGACACAAGGATAGTTGCCGCTTTTCAGCGGCACAGTTTTGATATGGTGTGTGCCAGCAGTCTGTCTAGAAGCCTCCTGAGCGTGTGGGGATCCCTCTGAAGTGTTGGTAGTTGCGTGTGTGTTTGCATAAAGGTGCGTCCATGTCGAAGCCTTTGGTGTTGGCAGTGAGTGCAGTGCGGGCTCTCGGGGCTGGGCCCCTCTCGCTCCATTAGCGGAGGAAGCCCCGGGCGCAGCAGCCCGAGTCCCGGCAGGTGTCACTCTTGGATCGCGGGAGACAGCGCTGGGGCGAGCAACCCCCGGTTCTGGCTGCAGAACTGCTTTGGCCTTGGCACGCTGCTGTGACACTACCTTGGTGTGGTTGTCGTGTGTTCTGCTACAGTGTTTTGCTTCAGCTGCTTGTATCGTGGGAGGAGTACAGGATGGTGTTCCTGTGGCTGAGTGTGCGACGTCTAACTGCCTGATGTCACTGGCTTTTGGGAACACAAATTTAGTATGGTTTACAGAGATAGCTATTTCGGATGCATCCACACAGTGTCTGTGCGACAACATGCCGTGACTTAAAAAGCATCTGTGATTTCCCTGTATCTGTCTGATTAACTTTCTGAGTAAGCAATTACATTTCCACAGTTATTTTGGTGCACTGGCAACAACATTTAATTCTTGATGTATTTCAATATGTAGCACCTTCCAAATGTGCAAATGATGTCACCCTCATCCTTCTGGGTAGCACATATTGAGGATTAGATCTTGGGTTTCTTGCCTTGAGTTTTGTCACTAAGGGTTAGCCAAATGTGCCTGGTCTAGTTAGTGAGACTCAGTTTGTAGACTGAAACACAGCTAAAAAATTGCCCCTTGTGCTGCTGTGTCCCACAGCCTTTTACAGCTGTGTGAGTATGTGAGAGGTCTGGGTTATAGGATGATGTTTTGTCCCTACTGTGGGAGGAGCAAAGGCTTATTGGACTCTGGCTGATTGTGGAAGAATATCTTTCTCCTGATGATTGATTTTTTTTTTTTTTTTTTTTAATATTTTGCTAGGCTCTGAGGAGCTGGGACAGTTTTTACCAGCTTACCTCTGTGTTGCTTAGTACAGCCTAAAGCACTGTTTGACCATGGACAATATGTGTTGTCGCGTAACATCAAAGCCTGCATGGGTATTTTTGACAAATATAAATGCGTCCATATGTGGGGTTTTTTTATACAGTAAGAAAGTCGTATCATTGCTCAAAAAAGCAGACTGTAGATATTAAACATATGCTAAAGCTCAGAGTTTCCATTAATTTAATATACCATGCATAGCTGGAGAATATACTGTATGAATAGGAGATTCCCCCTCTAAGCAGAATTGGCATTTGGGATCTCATATGTTTTGTATCACTTCCTTGTCTTGACTCCAGCTTAAAAGTATTGAAGTGCTTTTTGGTAAAGCATTGTCCCCTGTCTCCCCCTCCCCGCTTTTTTTTGCCTCCCCTCCAAATACTTTCACAAATTGTTAGCTTCAAAATTAATAGCATGGTCCTTGCCAAAGTGTAATGGGAGAACGAGATGTTGGCACTCCAAGCTGTTGGAGTGGTTTTTGCTATCTGTGGGCTTCGTTCTTTGGTATGTAGTCTGACTTGTGCAGGTTTCTGAAAGGAAGGTCATCCACAGAGCTTTGTATTCTGGGCCAGGACCCGTGCAGGCAGTCTGAGTCAATAGTTTGAGACTGTGAACTAGAGAACTGTTCATTGGGATGTACTGACTTTGGCATGAGCCAAGGCTTCCCTGGTCACACAGAACTGGCTGGCCCACTTTCTCTGGAGGAAAAGGCATCAAGGTTATGTCTGTGCCTTTGAAGGAGGGTCAGACTGCAGCATGCTCTGGCATGCTGGAGGGAACTAAATGTGGCTACTAGCCAGAAATGTAGGGAGGATGTAGAGGAGGGCACTTCCGCTTGCTCTTGGGAATGTATAGCCAGGTTGCTGGCTTGTTATTGTCTAGTTTTGTGCTTTAATGTTTTCTAACGTCACTGTTCAGACTACATGGGTTAAGCTAGTAGATATACCACATGCTAATAGAGATACCTGCTTGAGGTTACAACCACACCTTTGTTTCTCTGTGTGGATGTACCCTGAGAAGACACTGTGCCAGGAAGCTTCAGGCATGTGTGTGGTCCTTTGCATCTAGCACTGTCATTAAATTGAGACTTTAAGGCCTGAAAGGTATCACGCAATAACTGTTTCTTTGTTGTGCATTTGACAGGCAGGACATTTTCTCTTGTCCCCGCCATGAATTGTGACTATCGCCTCCTAAAATGCTTGCACCACTTATTGAACATGTAATTGTTTAGCATGTTGTTTTAGACTGACACCTTTTGTATATGTATTGTTGGGTGAAGGCAAACAGTGCGTTCATTCATGCATACAGACCTAACCCTGCCTTCTGCCAAAGCAATTAAACTCTAGAAATGTACCGCAACTGTGGCATCATTCAGCAATGTCAAAATCTGCTTGCATAGCAGTGGGTAAACTGTTGTTTTCTCTTGTGACTCGCATGTGTGCTCTCTCTCCTTTTTCCTTTTTCTTGGTGGAAACTAAGAGCTGGATACTTGTCAAATGCTATAACGTGAAGTTAAACATTTGACTTGGGGAGAATGACACATTGACACTTTTCATAATAATTGCTTCCTACACTGGAAACCTCCAGCTGTTTTGGTGGAAATAACATGATGTGACTGTGGCAATAATACAGTCCCAAAGTCTGCAGACTGAAAATAGAAGCTTCTAGGTCCAATTTTAGTTGAAAAGTAGGGTTTTTAACCTTTATGACACTGATCGTAAAGATGACTACATGTGGAAATTAAAGGAATCCCGAGAAAGTTCTTCCAGTTGTTTGCACGTATGTGTAGGTATTTGTTGGATGACTTTATAAATAAGGATTATTTTTATGTCTTTGCAGCAGTAAATGTCAGGAATGCCCTTTGAAGAGGGATAGGTTTAGATCTTTTTTTGCTTTGGAGAATTCAAATTGCAAAATCTGTATTGCAAGATCACCCTGTTTAGTCCTGATGCTATGCTAGCGTAGGCAGCAAAAGAATCTTGGAGGCTTTTTCCATCTCAGGAGAGTGTATGGCCAGTCCAAGTTGAATGGAAAGTCATCTGAAGGTTAGTCTGTAGTGAGACAACTCTGGGGTAGGTTTCCATCCTATAAGCAAAATTATTGATGTAAATAAGTCATTAAAGTTAGAGCTGAACGGGGAATATTTATTTCTAATATTTTTTGCCCACATGGAACATTAAAGATTGGACAGTAAGTATGCTCTTAATGAGAGACATAACTATTCTGTGAAAGGATGAATATGGTAACTGTATTTCATTATCTATTTGGAATTAATGTCTCTATCCCCCCCCCCCCCCCAATAAAACCAGGATGAACATACGTCTGCTAAATCTTTAATGTCTCTAATGGCCTCTTGATCATTTGCATTTCAGATCCTTCTTCATACACAGTAGCAAATTGCGATCTTGGAATGTGCTGCTGATTGAAGCTGAAGGTGCTGCTTATTATTATTTTTTTCCCCCATTCAGCCCTAGGATGCAACAAATAACTCTGCTGTAATATTTCTGGAGATTCACTGCTGAGATCTCAGCATCGAGAGGGTACAGGCTCTGCTTAATTGTGTTCTAAAGGGAATATGCATTTATGCATCTTTCTTTTTGATGACAGGGATTCGGAGAAATAATTAAAAAAAAAGGCTTTTGTTGAAGGCTGTAGAAAGGCAGGTAGGCAGTAGTGCAGTAGCAGTCATTGCCCGTCATGTTTAGAAGATGATCCCACAAGTCCCATCATGTAACTTCATTAAGAGATGAATTAAAATCACTTAAGTTCTTTCTCTTTTGTCAGTGGTGACAGAGCCACTGATGGAGCAGCCACTGAAGAAAAAACAACTCGTGGGACTGAAATATGTTATTAAACCACAGTCCACTTTTAGCAAATACAAAATACAGGGACTTGAGTGTAATTAAGGCTGTGTGAATATGGCCCTCAGAGGAACCTGTTCATAGCACAAGTTACTTTCTCAACCTGCATCATGCTGAGGTTAGTTATGCCAAATGTCGCTATAAAATACCAAATCCAGGAATAGCTCTCTTATATCACAATATCCTAGTCTGGGTTAAATTCTCTTGTGTCTATCTGAAGAAGACCTGGAGGGTAGTTCACTACTGTAATTGATTTATTTTGACTTATGCCAGTCACCAGGGCATATAGTCTACTTTCAGTTTTCAGTAGTAGATACTGCAAAGTTTTGTTTATGTTAGTGAGCTTTGTGTGAGGTACCTTAGAACGACTCTCTTTATTAAGGCAGGAAAAAAAGGGTTGCAAGCCATTTGCAAAAGTGTAGTTATTTACATCTTGAAACCTTTATCTTTTTGTAGGGATACCAACAGATGCTGTAGTTGATAATTTTTTTTTTTTTTCTCCCAAGGCAGCAGTTTTTCTCTTTCTGGGACATACCAGATTCCTGCCTGATCTTTCTTGGGAGCCCTTCCATATTATTTCTGCTCTTTCATGCTTCTGTGAGTGTAAAGCCATTGAAGACTGAATCTGGTACATATCCAGAATAAACCCTCTTCCCTTACTGGAAGGTGGAACTAGAAACCAGATAACTGGATACCAGATTTCAGGATTTGCTAGTTGCAGTTCAAAGAATACACAGATACTATAACTATACCCCCCTATTTTCCAACTTAAAATGTTAGACTGAAATGAATACTTTCCTGTTACCTAGGATTTTTTTATGGCACAATCATTCAAACGTCTCAATAGCTTTCTGTGTTTAGATACAGATTTTAAAGTAAGTGCAGTGCAAGCTTTACTCCAAAAGATATCTAGTCCCTCTCATCTTAAGGAAAGATATGTTATTTACTGCACAACTGTCGTTGTCACTTCCAGTTATTGTGAATAGCTGTTCAGTGAGCCACTGCAGGAGGACTGCAGGTGGATTATTTGAGCTCCTCCCTTCCTGTAGTGGATCCAGGTGGATGCTAAGCTTGCCAGAGAGGTTTGTGGTGCACATACCTTTGTCTGTTGTGGACACAGACCAATCAATGCTGATTCTCAGCCTGCAGGCTTGATCTTGGTGCCGGTGACAGGAAAGTGATATGTCTGTTGGACCCTGGCAAGGATACGTTAGATTCCCTTAAGTGTTTCTGTTTTTCATTCTCTGAGAACTGGAAAGTTTCTGTGTGATTGCTTATATGCCTTGAGGATTAACTCTCCTGTGGTGGGATAGAAACCCATGTTGGCATCCCTGTTGTTCAAAGCTATGAAGGGATCTGAACAACAGTGTATTTGAATGCTGTAAAACTCCACTTGATTTGTTTTGCTTGATCCATGTGTTGTTGACACACACATACGGGTCAAAAGTGGCCAGCTGAAATGTGACCTAGATGATGAGGGATGCATCCAGCAGAAATTGTGATAGTCATGGAGTAACTGGTGAGATGTGTCTGTATTTTCTCACTGTAACTTAAAATCTGGTGGTTCTTTTGTTGACTGAGGTGGCTTGATAGTACTCTAGCATGCCTCTTCCACTTTTTTTAAAGATATTTGTTCTTGACTGTAAAGTGAGTGTTTCTGCAAGATATAAACTGTGTTTTGTGATCTGTACAGTATCTGTTTTGCAACTCCCACTGGATTTTTGCAATGCATTTTCCTTGTAGTTACAATTGCCTGGCTGTTGGGTGTCTTTAAGTATCTATACAGTTAAGTATCTGTCCAGTTCAGCAGTAGCTTTGTGGCAGCTTGTGTTCAATGTGATTCCTGTTCATATACAGGTACAACAGTGGTGATCAGCACTTGGTCTTGTGTGTAAGGTCAGATACTGATACAGGGACAAGGTATCGGAGGTGATTGTGAGGCTGTTCTGAAGTCAAGAATAGTTGGCACTCTATGACAATAGAGATTTGTTAAGTAACAGGAGAGCATCTGATAGTCCCCGAATGGTTATGACTTTATTTCATCCGCATTAAAATTTGAAGGATGTTAAACATGCTTTCTCATGCTGTGTATGTTAACTCTTAGTAATGTGAAAGTGGACTTGCTTTGTAAGATAACTCTGCTCTTTTCCCTCATAGAAGATTTAAAAAAAAAAAAAGTGTGTTTTAAAAGAGTAAATAAATGGAGCCCAATGATCTGTGTGGTAGTGTAGTGCTGGCTAACGTTGCCTGTCTGTTTTTCTCAAATGTATAATCACTTGCCCTTTTTAAATGGCTCTTCACATCTGAACAGCAATACAGATGAAACAGTGACCATTTAGAAACATGAATCTGATAGTTCTTTTAAATTGTACTGCTTGCAGAATCTGTATTTTGCTGACCATAAGACTGATCTATTTTTCCTGTCTTTTTGTGTGTCTTTCTCTATAATAACCTGTTTTTGATATACTGTATCAGTACTTAAGACAGATGCTTTATTATTATTGAGCAACTATATTCTAGAGGGTTTTTTGACGTACTACATCTTGCTCAGTCTGTTAAACCAAGGCCTTCAGTAATCGCATCATTTTCATCCTTACTTCCAATTCTTAGTTGGTGACTCATACCACACATTGTCACCATATATTCTCATTTGAACAGTCCAATTTACATATTGCTACGATCACACTGGAAGTGCTAATAAATTTCCCTCAGTGGGAGAAAGCTAGTTGAATAATGGTTGTGTCTAGAACTGTCATCTTAATACCTTTGAGCTTGTCATCTTCCTGGAGCTTATTACTCAAGTTTTAGCCATCCTGTAACTGATGTCCTGCCTGTATGGTTGTCTTTTAAAATCCTGTGAACTTTCTGTTGCCTGTGGTGACACTGCAAGTACTTGCAGTCCTTTAGGGTTTATGTAAGCAAACTGAAACAGAGTCTTCACATGTGCTGGATGAGGTGCTGATCACCTTCTTCCATGCTTGTTTAGTTGTTTGGGTTTTTTTTCAGAGGGGTGGGTGAGAATCTTCATGAGCCTTGTCACAGGAGAGAGCTCTTGCTTTTGTCATGCATGTATTTTATTACAAAGACTGCCTTGGAGTGGCACATCATTTACAAATTGCGCATGATGCAAGCACTTGCCGGGTTATATACAGGCCTGTGACTTCTCTATAACAAACTTTTCTTTTCCCATTCAATATTTATCCACATTTTTTTGTGCTAAAGAATATTGAAATACTGGTAGTGAGGCGAGATCATTGGATCCACATGGAAGAATTGAAGTGCTATTTGGGTTATGGATTGCATTTGGTAGGGAAGGAGATGCTGGGAGTTTGTAAGCTAATACTGAAAGTTGTTGAAGCTGCGTTGGGAAACAGCACTTATGGGAATATGTATGTGACTGGCAGTTGTTGCAGGTTCCCTTTTTCTTTAGTCAGATGCACTGTAGGTGCAGTTATTGTACAGGAGGTATTGTAAACAGCTGTTTGTTCTTTATTTTTCTTACAAGTATGCAATCTATCTTAGCCTCCTCTCCTCTTTGGGCATTGTTTGTTGTTACTTGCCACATTCAGATACTCTTCGCACTCTCTGACTTGACTAGTTAGAAGCAGTATAGAGAAAATGAATGTTGGGGCAGTCTATTGCACTAGGACTGTTTTATGAAGACAAACCACTTGCATATAATAGATGATTTGAAGTTTTTTTGTTAGTGTCCTAGATAGGCTATTTGCTCTTCAGCCAGAAAAGAGAGGGTATTTTCATCTGTAAAGAAACTCAATCTTTGAATGGATCGATAGACAGATGTATAATGAAAATGGAAGCGACAAAGGACAATGCACTTTTTGCTACAGGGCTGACAAGATCCCTCATGTGGAAGTGCAGTACTTGGAGGGCTGTAGTGGATATGTTTGCATACAGGGTGTAACTGTTACTTGAACATGGTGGTAATTTTAAAGCTAAATGGTCTCCAGTCTGATGAGAGATTTGGGGGATGGGTGTGTGTGAGTTAAGCTTTAGAGTGGTGTGGCTTGGTTTTTTGGTGTTGTTTTTTGTGGTTTTTTTTTTTCCCTGTTGAAAAAAATTGTCCAACCTAGAGCAATAGCTGCTAGGCCAGTGTTCTTGCTCAAATGCTGGGGAAAGCTGGTTCAAAACCCTACTTCACGTGGGTAAAAGCAGCCAGTGAAATTGGATTTCCCATGTTCCAGGTCAGTGTCTCATCCAGGAGAATTCAGGCTTCTATTCTGCTTTTTTGTGTGTTTTTAGCTTTTGTTCTGATGCAGAGTGAAATCAAATGTCCTTTCTTACAGAATTACTCTCTCTAATTTTTTGTAAATGATGTTGTTTAGGACCAGATGTTGCCAACCAGTAGCAATATGCACCCTTCACTGAAGGCAGCTTTTGGTATTAAGGGTCTGATCCAATTTCCAATGGAATTGCTGTGTGTTTAGCCTAGGGAGTTAGTAGGAACAAATATGCAACATGCTGGGAAAATATAAGTGTCATGTTGGAGACTGGAAATCTGTGAGTTCAGCTTCTGTTTGCTGTCCCCAAATAGAAAATGGATATGTGCTTGCATATATGATGAAAATACCCAATATGGTTTTTAAAAAAAATTGGTTATAAGGGTAACCTGATTATGAAACACTTGCACAGGCTCTCACCTTAGCTCTGTGCAAAATTGTGGAATTGAGGCCAAAGCTTTAATGTTGTTCAGGTGCTCAAATCTTCTTGATTTCTTAGGGATTCACTGATTTCAGTGTGAGTAAGGTTGTTTCAGCAGTTCTGGCTTTTGCTCCAGATCAGAAAATGCCTAGTTAAGCACACAAGTGGTCTCACTGATGTTTCAGTAACGCCTGAGTGGACATAATACGCAAGCCCGCTTTCAGGACAGACAGTGATTTCTGGGGCTTGTTGAACATGCTTATGAGAGGGCCTGGTTCCTCCTCCTCTCCCTGAGTATGCTGAAAATAAGACCTCTTTAATGCTCCTCAAGTTGAGCACTTCCATATCAAGGATCAGTTTGGAAAATTGTATTTGGTTTCACTGTTTATTTATAAAATATAGATGTAAACACCCTCACAGAGTCATGATATGTTCACAGTGTCCACAGACTGAAAAATACACTTTTTTTTAAAACTGTGTATTGGTTTTGTGTAGCAAGGTTTTTTTGGGGGGGGTGGGGGGGCAGTTACAGAAAGGCTTCTGTGAGAAGCTGCTAGAAGCTTCCCCTGTGTCCGACAGAGCCAATACCAACCGACTCTAAGACAGGCCTGCCACTGGCCAAGGCTGAGCCAATCAATGATAGTGGCAGTGCCTCTGTGATAACATATTTAAGAAGGGGGGGGGGGGGGGAAGTTGCTGAGAGCGTATTTAGGCTCTCCTCCAGGACAGGCATGTCCGCATATTTCATGTGGACACACACACATGAAAGAACAATCTGAAACACATTTAGGAAATGCACAAGCTGATGCTTTCACAAAGATCCAGTCCGTAAAACCAGAGGAACAGAGTAATGCTACATTGGCATGGTGGACCCATGAAAAGACTGCTCATGGGGGAAGGGACGCCACCATACCATGGGCCAAGACCCGGGGAGTACAACTTGCAGTAAAAGATATCCAAACACGTATTACTCAATGTGAAACCTGCCAACTGCTAAAAAGACATCCTTATTTAGACCAGCCAGTGGGACGCATACGGTGAAGCACATCTGGGGGTGAAGTATGGCAGATTAACTATGTTGGACCTTTGCGAGAACAGAAGCGACAACACTATATCTGTGTAGCTTTAGACATATATCTGAGACTAGTAATAGTTCCTAACCGCTATAACAATAAACCTACCACGATTAAATGCTTAGAGCTGATAGAGCTCTATTATGGTACCCCTGTAGAGATCCAACCTGACAACAAGATGCATTTCAAAAGCACCAGAGTAACACAGTGGACTAGTGACCAGTGATCAAGGAATCGCATCGACATGGCATCTTCCTTACCACCCCCAGGGGGCAGGATTAATAGAGCACACTAATGGATTATTGAAAGAGCAGCTGAAACACTTGGAAGGTGATACGTTCACTGGGTGAGTAGACCATCTAACTGAAGCAATACGCATCTTAAATAACCATATCATTAACCAGAGCTCAACCCCCATCCTACGCATGAAGCAAGGGCAAATCAGAACCACAAAACTTGCAAATCCAGGAATATCCATTCTACAAGGGACGACCTTCACGGCTACACCCCAGGATGGTAAATACGCTGTGCAGAGTACTACAGATATAACCATGGCTAGCCAAGGGACACGGTGGTTCTGTACTGATGTCACGCTGTGTCCAGCCTCTGGCAACTGTCTATGTTTATTGTGCTCAACCCCAGAGCTCTTAGCCCGGGGCCTGGTGTTACTGAATCTGACTCAGGAATCTGGGAAAAACCCCACTCATACTTGAAATTAAAAATACTTCCTCGTGGACAGTAATCTTACCTGCTACCCCATGGGTATTGGTATATGATCTTCTAAATACACCACCGACTGCAGAGACCACGCGGTGGTTCGCTGAGGCGCGGGTATGGTATCAGCCCCTGTTAGGACAACCAGTCATAGCTGAAGTTACAGCAGCTGATGACTCACAAACTGTAACTATCGTGGTGCAGGGAGAATCTGTGTGGCAGCGTGTGCCAACACAATACTTAACGCGGCAGGAATAGGATATGGACTATGTTTTCCCTCCCCTCTTGTGTTCACAGATGGACGCAGTCATGGATACTGCTGCAACCCAAGGAAAATGTCTGGGTGACCCTGGCTAATGTAACCAGACAAAATTCCTTGTGTCTCAGTACATCATCATCAAATAATGCCTTTCTCACATGTCTAATAGGGATTCTACTGTCATCAATGGAGTTTGAAGATCTGACAACAGCTACCATACGACCAGTTATAAATCCAATGAATGGGAATGCTTGGTTTCCACAAATTGGACATCCACTTTCATTGCCACCCCAGGAACTGCAGAGTCTGGAGTCCCTGAATACAGACCAGTGTACCTATTTTAATTACACTGATAGAGTGTATCGTGGTAGGTTAATGCCACTTTTCCAAGATATTCCAACACATCACTCTGGTGTAACACCCACTCCAAGGGTGTTACAAAGAGTTTTTCCACACATATGTCTTTACCACTGGGTCTGTTTTTGATATGCAGTAACTGAGCCTGGCTAGAAGTACCATGAGCAATCAAAGGTGGGCCATGTACCCTGGGGTGACTCATCTTGTTAACCCCAAATGTCACTCTTGCTATCTGGAAACAGAGAAATCGTACTCAAAAAAACACAGGAAATACATACGTTTGATCCCAACTATAAGAATAATGTGGAGTTTTGGAATGCCCCATGGAGTATCACAGCATCTGTGTTTACACCTGGGGTAACAAGTGCTGCAACCCTATCTCAGCTAAAGAAACTGGGATGTTAGCTAGCCAAATATAGTAACTCCACTAGTTTAACATTATCTGATTTATTATTAGATGTAAATAATGTTAGACATGTCACATTACAAAATAGACCTGCAATTAACTTCTTATTACTTGCTTATGGACATGACTACCAAGACTTTGATAGACTCTGTTACATGAACCTGAGTGACCACTCTACATCTATTCATGCACAAATACAGGAGCTACAAAGACCGAATCACCAACTTGTCAAACAAACAGGTTAGAAACCCTTTGCGGGGTGGACATGGGAGTGGCTGTGACTACAACAACTTATTTTAAGTTTGATTTTAGTACGTCTTGTGTTCTTATGCATTATGTATTTTGCCCCTGTATTATCCAATTGATTGATATTTTGCTACAACAACATGTCGTATGAATGATAGAATACCATTGTGTTCCAACCACGGACCATGTGGTAGCATGTGTACAGAAGGGTTAAAAGATGGAATTTTGGTTCGTGGATGAACACTGAGTAAGAAATAGATAACTAAAAAACACAGCACAGAAAACAGGTAGTTTATTGTCTATTGTTTGAAATGCTGACCATGGGGATAAGAAAGTAGAGCAATGTTAAGGGAGATAGTATGTACAATAATGGAGGAATACAAGACACCACACATAATTTTACCTTGCAAAAGTCCTACTGTTGGTTAGAGCATAGTAGACATGACCGATGAATTATAGTAATTTACCACGTACACAGAACCCATGAACCAATAGAAGGGATGGCTATGGCACGTGCAGCGTGCCTGGCCAGCGGGCGCATGTGCCATAGGCTCTCTATGTTATAATTGAGGCGTGTTTCGACACTCATTGACCGTGAGTGTCGACACCCGTTCCTCCACAAATGTATAAAGTACCAGGGTTTTCCAAAGAACAGTAGACTAGTATGCAGCAAAGTCACCGGTACGTCTGTGGGGACACCCACATAAAGCTGACACCTGGACTTGTGGCGCAAGACAACACAAGAATATATAGAATATACAGATGATTCATCTTCACAGTCCTTAGGCCGATATGTTAATTGTTGGGGTTTTTTTTTTGCTTTGTAAGATACCCTTAGTGTAATACATGACTATAGTTAATAAAACACTTAACTTTTTCCCTTATAGTCAGTGTATGTGTGTTTACCTTCTCGGAAATCCTTGAAACCACCCTAAACCAAACTGTTATATCCTAGGTAAAATAAGGTAGAAAACAAGTCTAGAAAATACCAGGGAAGAAGAACATTGCCTGTCTGTTCATCTCCTTTTGTCTGCCACTAGGTATTTTTTTTTTATTTTCATGTAGAGTTTTATATCCAAGATGTAAGTAAACAGACTGCCTCCCTATAAGATATTTACTGCAGTTTGTCACCCCGTGCAGCATTCCAGTGATTTCTCTACCTCGGTTATACAAACACATGCTGAGTTGTTGGAGCACAGACAGTCTGGCAGGTGGCTGCACAGTGCCTAATTACAAAAGGGTAACATGGGTTTCTGTTGTACATATATGTAAACATAAATCAGGCAGGAGATAATGAAAAAATATTCTTTGTCCAAGTCGGGCAGCAAAACAGGACAAAGAACTAGGCAGCAATGACTTTGCTGAACTTTTGCACTAACTTTGCTAGGTGTCTCCTCCTTGGGAGCTATGGCACATTTGTCTGTTGAGCTTCTTCCATCAGATGTGCCTCCTGTGAACTGAATCAGGAGGTAGACAGAGATGTGAATTAGACTCTCCTCTCTCCTGTGTCTGTTCAGGTAGTGCTTGTAAGGATCAGTTCTAGCAGAAATTTCATTTTGGTTACCCTTCCCTTTTAGAAAATGCAGGGGAAAAATGCAGTGGTGATACTAGCTATGTCACTACTACACGCGTGGAAGGAGAGGTTTCAGTCATCCAGCTTTGAGAACTATGTGTCAGATCGGTTTAACTAAGTTCATATGACATACTTGCTTTGTGGTAGGGGAATATCAGTGAATTGGCTGCAAACTCTTCATGTTTGACTTTTTTTTTTTCTTAAGAATAAAAGTTGTAGAACACAAAGCTAAATTATTTTGTGTCAGCTAACTTTATTAGGAAAGGCAGTCTCTAAGCTACAAACTGCTATGTAAAATTCATGGTTTATTAGACTGTTTACAGTTTAAACTCTAGTTTGTTATTTGTGTGACACTGATACTTTGAGATTCCAGTGGAACTTGGATATTCGTTACTCTGGGCACTGCACAGAATATACCCAGGGAAACTTCTCTGCCATTAAAGAACTGCAGTCCAATGTCCAAGATAAGCAAAGGACTGGAGCCTGTAGCTGGTCAGATGTCCAGCTGGACACAGACCTCCAAGTCTAACATCTCATGGAGTGGAGTGCATTACCTCCTAATTAAAATATTTGTTTAATACAGCCGTTGATCCATGAAAAATCTGTCATACTCACTTTACTCCCAGCTTTACGCAAGACGAACCAGACTGCCTGCACAATAAAGAGGGAAAGAGGAGGAGGTGGGAGTATATATCTTTATCATACTATTGGAGCTGGAAGTACGGAATTTGTTTTGTGCTGGTATGTTGGAGGATAGTATGAATGCAAGTGCCACCTTTGAAGCTAAGGCTGCTGGCAAAAATGATGGCATCTGTTAAAATATGTAGCCTCTGAGATGTCTGAGAACTGTTTTATTTCAGGTTGAAATCTGGCACTGGGAGTGCTAAGGAATATTTTTCTTCTGCTTTTTGTCTGTGACTGATGAATAAATTAATGTACTGTTAGCATGAAATGAGAACTGAATTATTCATATTTGTGGTTTTTTTTGGTAAAGACATGCAAGTCATGAACAAATAGTGATAATAAATTTTGGTTGGTGTAAAGTCAATGACTGACCGAAGTACTGGAGCTAGATGTTTTAATAATGTGCCTAACCAACTGGAGTGTCTGTGTTTTTAGGCAGGAGCTCTATGAATACCTAGAAAATTGGTTTTTAAAAGTACTTGATAAATTGTAATGCCTCATTGAATCTGTTTGACCCAAGGACTTGCGGAAGAATACTTCCTGTCTACAGGAAAGCTGTCTTACATATACAAAGATTGTGAAATCACCATGGAGAAACCCACTTTTTTTTTTTGACCTAGACCTTTGAATGACAGGTTTTGTGTCTTTTGATTTCCACCACCCTTCTCCATTTGTCATTAAAAGGAGAGCGCTACAATACCAGCAAGTATTGGTATCTATGCACCTGTGATGTAAAGAATTACTGTGGGTTTTTCTTCTGTGAAGGTCATTTCCCCACAAATATGTTAAGAGATTAAAGTATGAGATGTTTTAATGTATCATGCTAAAAAATTAAGGCTGTATCTGTGTTGTAGTTCAGAAGAACAATACCAAGTTGTACCAGAAAGCACTGTCCTGTTCAGAGGGAGTTCAAGTGGAGAGGAAATACGGTTCTGTGGCCCTGAGCTGCACTTACACCTGTCACAGGTGCTCTGGGAGACCTTGAGGAAGCCCTCATGGAGGTTTCTGTCTCAGCTTCCTTGCTTTAGTTTTGTTGTTATCTGTTTAGGTGGTAAATATTCAGAAAGTGTTCTGTCTTGAGATATGTACAGCGACTAGCACATAGGGTCTTGCTCTAAGGGCACTGTGGCAATATGAATAATAATCCTTAGCCTAGGAAACAAGGCACGTTTTCCCTTTGCAGCATAATAGCACTTTAAATTCCTTGGCTGTCCTAGGTTAGATGCATGCCGACTCAGCAACATAAGGAGACACTACAGAAATATCTTTACGTATGCTATGGGTTTGTGACTGTGCTTCCACAGCTATGTAAATCAGAAGTAACTCTGCTGAAATCAATGTTTTATGTACTAGTATATAACTGTGGGAGAGAAGAACAGATTTATTTTGAAAAATGGGAACGGCAGCTTGCTTAACGTTTCTTTCCTTGCATTAAAAAAACAAAATGTGTTGATGATGTTTTTCTAATGGGCTCTAAAGACTCAGCCCTTAAAATGAGCAGGTTCATGAATAAAAGAATTGTTCCTGGCAAGGGAGAACTGCCAAAAAATATGCTTAATTTATGGTACTAAGAAAGAAATACTGATGTAATAAATGAGTTAGTTTTGCCATTCGATTATGCAGCTAACGTTATGGGTACTATAATCTTAAAGTTGTTTCCAGTTTCTATTTTGTTTCCTTCCCACATCATATAAATACTGCCAAGTAGTTTCTAGTTCAAAATGGGTGAGAACTGTGAAAGGAAAACTTCCCCTTAGACTCCTCATGTTAACTTGCACAATGCCATGTGAATGCAGTTGCCTATCAAACATGTCGGCTACCAGCATGCTGACCTAGCTGTCCTGGTTGTCTGTTCTCATTACATGATGTGGATAATGTCCATGAGGGTGAAGGCTGCATCATGTTGACAGGTGCCCCTGTAACATGTTTCTCTAAGATACCACCTTCTAATTATAAACCAAGAACATTCTTCCGTGTTGTGTTTTCCCCATCTACTGAGTTGTTTCTTTTGTAAGGTAAAGGACTTTTGGTTTTCATATTTTGACATGAGCAAAAAAAAAAAAAAAAAAAAAGGTTTAAGGGCTCAGGGTTGCTTCTGACTTTGTAGTATGTTCTGCTGTGGATCCTGAGTAGTCAGCATCAGCTCTTTGGTGGCATGATGCCTAAGAGAGCAAACGATTGAAAATTAAGAGAACAGGGAATTTGGACCAACAGATTTCATGACGGTTACATAAAACTGTGACTGAGAAAACAAGATGCTTGGCTGGCAGCTACTCTCTTTGCGAATTACCTGGTTTGGTTTTGGTTTAAAATTGAAGTGCAGTGGTTCTTTGCCAATGCTTTGAAGGAGTGTCATCTACTATGAGGTGCTGATTACCCCTTAGTACTGACATAATCTTACTATTATGTAGTTCTCAAAGCATGCTGTAACAGAGTTTATATTTATCTCTGTTTACCAGCTGGAGAAATGGTCTGAGAAAGAGGAACTGATGGCCTCCCTGAGGTTTAAAAGCATGTTCTAAGGAAGAATTGGGAAAGAAACTCAGTTTGCAGGCAGTGCTTTACCCACAAGGCATCGCTCCTAATTCAGCTGGTTGAACAGCAGTTGAATTCTGATGCCTGATATTATTGTCCAAACTTTGGTGTATTCTTACTGCACAGCAAATAATATCTGATCAGCTAAGACTGACTGCTGCCAAAAGCTGCTGGAAACTGAAGTGATTTATGATAAACCTTTTTTCTTTCAGGAAGTAATAGAGGTGCAGATTTACGGAAGTGGGCTAGTTCTTGACAAGTAGAATAGGATTGAGGTTGGGACTCAGAACACTGGGTTTTGGCCTCTTATATCTGTTAGGAATTGCTTGAGAAGCAGTCCCCAAAAGCTTTAAGGTGCTGACACTAGGATGTAGGCAGAATTCAGGTATCTAAGCCTGGAAGCACAGTCCTTATAAACCCGCTCTGTTAGGCTGCAGGCATCTGCTGTCATCAGGGAGCTGCCGCAAGGCCCCACGTGGGCGTGTACTCTGGACTGCCTAGGGAATAGCACAGTGCCTTTCGTCTCTGCCTCATGAGTCCTCTACTAAGATGCTTGCAGCCTTTCTATTTCCAAGGGACATCTTGTGGGATATGTTTTAAACATATTAATGCATACTACAAGATCAATCAAAAGTCAGTTCAAAACTGAAGAAAATGAGGGGTGAAAAGATGGTGATGTTTTTATGTGTGGTTTAGCATTTAGGGCAGTCTCCTGCATATGGAAAACTCAAAATTCATTTCCCCCACCTGCCTGCCTCCAGCTTAAATCTGCATCGTCTTCTGCCCAGGACTGACTGGGAGTTCCAAGGCTCTGGGTTTTCTGGCTGGTAGGGCAGTGAAAGGTGCAATTTTGAACCTCCCCCAAGCAGAGGAGGAAACTGAAATTGGACTTCCTACATCTTGGCCCCATGCTCTGATCACTAGGGCATTGGGTGAAAGACGAATGTCACTACATCCCCTATCAGCCATGTTTCAGAATGATAGCTGACTGGTTTTCAGTAGAAAGATCTTCAAGTGGACAACTCACAAAGATGTTGTCAGGTGTGTGAACTCTAGAAGAGGAAGATGGACTCCTGCAGGAGAACAAGATACACCTCCATCTGAAAAAGGTGATTTAGATGGCATTTAGCTCTGTGTGAAGGTTGCTGTGAACACCACTTGGATGTGCTGACTTTCTCCATGGAGCACTTGGTTAGCTTAGGATCCTCATTCACAGTGATGGATGGCACTGGTCAAAATGGGTTAGGTACCTGGTGCTCTTCATTGTAAGAAACAAGTCTCTTTGGAGAGCTGGTCCTTGGCTTCCCTGCAGTTCAGTTGCACACTTACGAAACGAGTAACCAGGGCTGCAAAACTGGAATGTTTTGCATAGCCAGTATGAAATGGGTAGAGAATTTTGAATCCAGCAGACCTAGAAGTTGCCTTAAGCAGAGGAACTGTCGAGGTCTGTTGTTGGGTTTGTTTGTAAAAGTATGTCTGGATGGTGTCATGAATGTATACATCTGAGGCTGTGGAATGGAAAGCTTAGGTCTTATATTAGGTCTGAAAATCCATTTTCTGTGATCATATAGGGGTCTTGCAAAAATTGCTGGAATTTCACATATGTGACTTCTGGGTTATCTTAAAGTAGAAAAAAGGCAGATGACACCTTATTTGCTCTCCAAAATAACCTTCCTCAATTCATTCCCCTGTCATTCCCCTGTAACCTTGACTGTTACGAGCTTGTCTGAGTAACATGAGGGATAATTTACATCAGAGTCCCTGCTCCTGCTAGTCCTCAGGTCTTTGCCTTTGATTTTTGAAGGTTTGATGGTTTATCTCTGACTTGCTTTATTTGTAAAAGGAGGTTGAATGTATGTGCTAAGGATTTATATTTGCAAAAATGTGCTATTCAAGTGCTAGAGAAATCAGGATCTATAGTTTACTCAAATGTAGCAATTCCTGAATTTCCTAATAAATCAGGATATGGTTAGTCTTTTGGGAGTGGTTCTTGCTTGTAGGGTCCATTATTGTCTGAGTCCGTAGCTTTTAATTTGCCTAAGGAACTCTGAATTCAGAAGGATTTTATCTGGCTTCTGCAAGGGAAGTTTCATTTATGGCTGTTGTTTTCCTCCACTGAAGAAAATTCAAAGCTATTACCTGGTAGTGTGAAGAGGTGAGTGGATAGGGCATTGCTTATATTGGCTGTGCTTGTGGTAAATATTCCTGAGGACAATGCAATGAATAGAAAGCCTGAGCTTTAATTGACAGACTCAGACATGAAAAGAGAGACCTGTTTGATGCATTTCTCATTACTGGGCAAACAGAAGGTCAAGCTAATTAGTTCTCTTGATAACTTGCTTACTCCACTGTGGGAAAACTTGAATGTGTCTGAACAAAACTGGTTTGCAATGCAACAGAGAATTACCTTCCAAAATCATTAAAGAAACATTAAGGAAATCACAAGTGTAATGCACCTGAGCAGATTACAAGGTTCTGTTAAACTGGTGCATATTTAAAATTAGCTCTAATTTCTGCCTTCATTTAATGCACCTTCATCTCTTTAATGAGGACTCTTGTGAATTTTAACAAAGAGGGAGCTGAAAGTGTCCCAAGATGGCACTGGTTTTTCACAAATAATTCAACCAGTTGTTCTCCGGCCAGGTTTAACAGCTGATAGTACTTTATCTAGTTTGATTTCAATGAATGTGTGTGCTGCACTGAAGCTAGTTTCGTCTCTTATGTTTGTCAATGTATATCTCATAATTATGGAAGGTTAATGTGGTCTTGGTTAGGGGAAATTAGTCAAGTTAATGTCTTGCGGTGTTTTACCTAAGAGTGAAGGATGTTTACAGCAACCTTGTGACTTGACTCTTCATGGAAATTTGATGGGGTGTACTCCACAAAATCAGTAAATGTATATTTATTGTTTGGGGTAATCTAGTAGAACAACTTATGATTAAACAATTTTGTAAGCTTTTCGTAAAGGTCTAGCACTCTGCTTTCTTGTTCCATATCCTACAAATTCACAGGAGAGGAAAGCTGTGTCTGCAGTATGGTCTGTTGCTGTAGCTGTAGTATGCTATTTCTCACTAGCCCAAGCTCCCTGGTTTTGCATCTGCATCTAAACAGTGCTGGTACTGTTAGAGGTGTAAACCCAGATGTGTGTCTAACACAGTCTTCTTTTAACTGGTAGGGCTTTTAATACACTTTGTTATTAGCATGTATCAGTGGTATCCTAAAGTGCTGCACAAATGTAGTTTTAAAATCTGCACACCTTCAAATCTAAATCAGCAGGTACAGAGGGGAAGCAAAGAAATACATTTGTCAGATTTCCTAAAATGCAGTCTGATTCCCCAGCAGTGGAACTACTTTGCACATTGATGCATCTAGTCCAGAAAGTAGAGAGTGTTTCGGCACCGCAGGTTTAGCTGCTTTGTGCAGTGGAAGAATAAGCCTCTGGGAAAGTACTCAAATGCTTTCTGAGAACGGTTTCAGAGATATCTAGTCTTTTTTTTAATGAGTTACCTTTCTCCTTAAAGCTGTTCTGTGGTTCAAATCAAAAGTGGATACAGATTTTGAAAGTAAAAGTAATGTGCAGGTAAGCTAATTTTAAAAAATGAGAAGTATTTAAACGTGTATTTTTTCTGTTGGCTTTCTCTTGCAAAAAGGGCCCATGTTTTAGCAGAGCATAGCAAAATTTGTTTTAAACATGGGGGTTAAGATTTTTTTTTTTGTGATTGTAAATATGAATATTGTAGGAAAGTGTGTCTAATTTCAAGTTTCTCTTAAGTGTCTTTAAGGCCTAAATGTCAACTCTTTCATAGAATGATCATTCCCGCTTACAGTAGAATCGAGTTTTGTGTTTAACTTCTCCTTTGGAAGAGAAGAGGAAAAAATGGTTTAATTTTTATTGGTATCTATGTAGCTAATCCTTTTCTTCTTACCACTTTCTTTGGTGGTAATTCCCTGCTGACTCCTTCTGTTTTGCCTTGACATCTAGGCTTGGATCATGCATAAACAACACCTGATGGTGTCAGTGGGACCACTGCATACATGAGTGTCCTCACAGTAGTGCCCTGCCAGCAGTAATGACATTCCAACCCTGAGTTTGACATTGCTACCTGTTCCAAAGGCTTATTATTGCATGCTTGTGTTTAAAAATACATGCTTATGATTTTAAAGGGTTTTCTTTTTTACTTAATGTGTATGAAAGGCAGCCCACCTCACATTGCTGTTTTAATTCTTGACTATGAAAACATATATATATGAATTGTGTGTGTTTATAAGGGAAAATACATATTAGAACTGTGCAAACATCCTACTTTTTCATACTTAATATTTGCATTTGTCATTTGCTAAATGAATCTTTGAATTGTTTCTGATGCATTACTTATTTTGATGCATCTGTGTTATTTTTTGGCTTTTCAGACAAATTAAGTCATTTTACAAACTTTTTTTTCTTGATACCTTAGACTGTCTTCTGTAGCTGTTGTCAAGATAAATAGAAAACAGAGTTTCCATGTGCCATCAATAGATGTCCAGTGAAAAGATCTTTCTTTTTGCTCTGAAGTATACAGTTGACTCCTTTTTTTTGCCACAGAGCTACATAAGAGACATGAAACTAATATGGATGCAGTTCAAATAATGATGTCACTTTACACAGGTTTACTGTGTGGCTTGTAATAATTAGAAACCATGTGTAATGGTGCTTTTTATTTTCCCACATTTTGTTTTGTGTTAATGGATGTCAGCTGCTATTTGTATTACTGAAATAATCACACATTCTTCTGATTCTGGCATTAGTATGGATGAAATCATATTACTGGTCATAGTGCTTACTACTGTTACTGTTCCCCATGGCTCTGTGTGACAAAAACTGCCCATGTGTGTAAGTGAAGTCTACTTGAACTGTATTACTACTCTTTAATGAAACTCTGTTAAAACTGAAGTCCTCATGGAAACCTCCTATTAAAAATTCAGGATTTGAATGTTGTGGTGTGTCCTGAGAAAGTCAATGACTGATCTGAACAGAATAAGTTTTATTTAGTAAACAGTGAATAAGGCCTAGTGTAGTCATACTGATCTGCATCAGCTAAGACCCTAGACCAGCAATATTTTTACTATTCTTTGTTCTTCCTTATGCAGGCATTTTAATAAGAGAGGAAGTCCACATTAATATTGGATTTGAGAAATAAGTTTTGTTAGATTTGCAGTAAGAGATGACTGGTAACTGTATTGTTGGAAGTGGACCAAAGTAAAAGTCATACTAATATTCTGTCTTTCATGGCCTCATTGTGTGCAGGTTATGTGGAACTAAGTCATGTCAGCGTAAGTGCAACTATACTAAAATCTAGAAGGATACCAGGTGTAAATGGAAGATAGGTTATTCATTTTCCTTTTGAGTAGAAGGGCCGTTACAGTAATGCAGGGTAGCTCTAAAAAAACATGTTTTGTAGGACTTTTGGAAGGTCCATCTTTTGCAACATGTTGGTGGGTTTTTTGTTTTTTTTTTATTCCCTCTCACCCCCCATGCCAGCAGGCATCTTAGCAATAACATTTATAACATTTCCCCACTGCTTCATGGTTAAGAGTCACTGTGAACAGAAACTGAACGGGTAGTGACTACAGAACACCAGTTGCAAGCATTGATATCCAGCCCCCTCACATGCCAAGAAATGAGCCCAGCAGTTAATTAAATGGTTCTTCTCTAAGTCCACATTCAGAAATACAG
Source organism: Haliaeetus albicilla (assembly GCF_947461875.1). Classification (NCBI taxonomy): domain Eukaryota; kingdom Metazoa; phylum Chordata; class Aves; order Accipitriformes; family Accipitridae; genus Haliaeetus; species Haliaeetus albicilla. Next base: position 10,176,876 of record NC_091491.1, read on the forward strand.
ATATTCTAGTTAGTGATGTGGGACTTATTGCCAGTTCAATCTTGTTTTTCTCCCATAAAATTCTGTAGTTTAACAATTTTGGTGAGGAGGTGAGGTCAAGAGGACAGGAGTAAGGGTAAGAGTAATTCTCTTAACCCTGTGCAGCTTACTTGCAACAGAAACTGGAATGGGAGAGAAAAGGAGAGGTGCGTGCAGGCTGTCTTTGTGTATATAGTGACAGTTCAGTCCTTTGTGGGTATTTTCCATAAGGATGTGGCCTAGTGGAATTTCTGCCCATTCTAGAAGGTTGCACTTTGGGCGAAATGTATGTAGCTCTGTCATAAAATGAACCAAATTTGATGATTGGTGCATTCCTCTGTAACAAGGATTAACTTCACAAAATCTCATTAAAGTGCAGCATGTCTCCTTTCCTTCTCCCTCTCCCAGAAGAGGCTGCTAAATGATTGATATGGAGCATTTGCTCCATGGTATCACTGTCAGGACATAATATTTTGCTAAAGTTTTATAAGGCTTAAACAATACAAACTATTTTGAAATTAATTTCTTAATGTAATGTCTCTCCAAAATAGTGTGGAGGATATTCTTGTTTCCAGCTTTTTTTTTTCCCTGTAGGTAGATGAATATATACTGTTTATTTAGAAAGGTGAATAGCTGCTCATAGGGTAAATGTGTTTACCTTAAAACTGCTGCACCTCTGTAAGATGCTGCTGATGCTTTTTGGACTTTGTTTTCTTGCAGATCTGTTACCAGACAACATCAAGTTTTCAGTTTTTAATAAACGCTATTTGATCACTTAAAATAGGAAAATGAAAGTACTTTTAATGCTTGGGGAGAATCATGCTGGAAATGCATTAAGCAACTTTGCTCACTTCAAAACTGGTTAAGTTTTTGATGTTAGTATTTGTAGTACTACAATTCCCAAATGGTGAAATGGTAGGTTTTGGTCCTATTTTAGTGCTTTCTCATGTTGGAAATATCTTCTTTTTTAAAAAAAGTAAATACTAAAGTTCTTCCTTATCATGTAAGCCCCTGGGTATAGTGCACACAAATAGGTTGAGCATCATGATAAAATCACGAGTCTGGCTGCAATGTGTGTTTGTAAGTCATCCCTAAATGGATTGTTCTTTAACACTACCAAGTACTTTGAAGTCTTTTTGAAGTAGGCTAGTTTTAAATTAGTACATCTAGCAATGACCTGCTTCCTATTTTACTTTGAATCAAAGTTTTTTGGTCACTGTTCTGCAGCAACAGGCTGTAGAAGTTTCAGTGGATGTAGAATGGGGATCCTATGTGACTTCTTTCCAGGTGTCTTGCATGCTAGGGGCAGCTGGAAATACAAAGCTTGATTAGGAGTCCTGAGATCTAACCTTAACATAGCACTGTGTGTCCTAGCAGGCTGCCATTTGCTAAAACTTGAAGTGCACAGTTTGCAGTTGTTACTAATTACAGTATTAGTATTAAACACAAATTAAGTATGTGTTCATGCAAGAGCAGTGAGGTGTGGGTCTGTGTGAGTGAACAGAAGTAGAGGAGGCAGAGATGGCAGCTCACGTGGAGCAGAATTCAAAATACAAAGTGTTGCGCATATATCTAGGGGAAGAGAGAACTCAAGCTATTAAGTTACAATTGCTTGACTCCCTTTGCCTCTGAACCACAGAAACAGTATGCACATTTTAATAATGTTGTGGTATGAGTAAGGACATCATTGTGCACAATTCTTTTGCTGAGTCTAGTAATAAAGCATTCTGCCTTTTATTTATAGGACTGCCTCAAGGATCTGACAGGAGGAATTGAGTATGCTGCCAAGATATTAAATGAAATTCCCCAGAAAGACATTCAGTGCACTAAAAGAGCCTCAAAGGCAGGAAGGGAAGGAAATGGGCAAGGTAAGTCATACATAATGATCTCGGTTGGCGTCCATTGATCTCATCCAGCATCCTTTGAGAGTGGAATATCCATAAAAGTCTTTTAAAAGTCACTTGGATATTCTGGGTAGTGTTTGTGCTCAGACACGCATTGTGCAGCAGTTAAGGTTAACTGTGACAAGCCATTTTCTTTTGACCCAACTAATTAAAAAAAAAATAAAAATTGTTGCCTCAGTCTGTTGCTGTTAATCTGAAAAGTCAGCAAAGAAATACATATTTTATCCTGAATACCTTTAGCTCTCTGCATTTTCCACTGGTTTTCTCTGAAGGAGAACCGTCAACATGGGACTGTACTAGAAGAGATGAAAGGTCCCTTAAGCTTGTGCTCTGTCTCCAGCACAGGCAAGTGATAGATACCTGGGGTGAATATAGGAACAAGGCAAACACATACTGACGTTCTTCAGAATGATCTGTATCAGCTGTCTGTGACTCGGAGCCTTCCTGAGCCACGTGAATTTATCTACTTGGTTTTTGAACTTACGTAAGCTATGAGCACCCACAGGGCCTTGCAGCAAGAAGTTCCAGAGGTGAATTACACCTGCATAGTGAATTACCATTTCTATGTGGTCTTTAGTGCTTTCCCTGAAGTTTCACTTGATGCTCCCTAGTTTTTACACTGTGCAATTCACAGTAGCTGACCTTTTCCTTTATGCTTCATGTGATTTCAAATCTCCCCCCCCTCCCCTGCTGTCTCCTTTCCCACCAGAGAAGTCCTCATCTACTTAAGTTGTTCCTCATACAGAAGTTGTTCTGTTCATGTGTCTAAGCTACCTGCTTATGAAGCTTTTGTGGTAAAAGGAAAATGGGTGTTTTGGGGGAGAGCTGTCTGGAGTTAAGTTTTGTAACATGCCTGGCCTGAAAATGTAGCTCTTGAAATGAGGAAACTCTTGTTCCTCCCCATACCCAGCATTAACCAGAAAGGTCTATATTTCAAGTGATTATGTAAAGCAAAACATATTGATATCTATACATCTCTGAGAAACATTTTTAGCTTTTGAAAAATTGTGTTTTGATTGAAGGAACTGCTTGTGATCTGACGAAGACACTAATAAGTTCCATAAAAGCTCAGAGCGTGGGATTTGTTCTTGGGTTTGGGTCTTCTGTGTGGGAGGGAACATGTTTCAAAGTTGAGTTAGCTCTTTCACTTCAATGCTTGAACAGCATTGATATCTTTGATGAGATCTGATAGTAAGCACAAATATTTTACGAAGGATCAATAAACAGTATATCCCTGTTCCCAAAATGCACTTAACACTTTAGGTCAACATTTTTTTAAAATACAGGAAGGCAACACAAATATTTCTAAATATTATGAAGTGCTTCTAACCAATATCCAAAGAAGATGGAAGACATGGCTGTGTCTGTGGCTCTGTTAGGGACTGATAGAAAACATGCAATCACTGTCAGCTCAGAAACAGTTTCTGTATAGTTAGCTTGCAGTTTGCTTTGATATGCATTATTTTACTTGCTGCTATAGACTCCTAGTAGTCTTTTTGTGCCCAAATGTAGTTTCTTAACCGAGAAGGATGAAAGCACAGTTTTGGGTTTTTTTTGTTGTGGGGTTTTTTGGTTTTGTGTGTGTGTGTGTGTGTGATGTGATGTGATGCAATCAACCACGATATCAAACCCAAGTGTTACCATGAATCAAGAACCACCTAAACCTTTTGGGTAGCTTGTGGTTCTGAGTACCAACATTATGGTTGTGAGCTACACTTCTAATCCTTCCTGTTCTCTCTTCCAGCAGAAGCATAAAGGGCTATTCAAGTTTTACCATGTTCTTCAAAAACAAAACTACCGCATTGTTGTAATTATTTAATTTATGTTGATGAAGTGCTTGGAGCTGCACAAACTGTATGAGAAATATTGAGGTTATAGTGTCTGAAATATGACAGTCTCTATAACTTTGCTTTAGTAGTTGATTTGGGTAACTGGCAAAGGGTGTAGTATCTCTTATTCTTCTTTTTCTTTGTTAAATCAACCCTTTAACTCCATTCTCCAATTTATATAAGGTAGTTTATCATATGCATTGTATTCACAGGCACTAGATAACATTAGGCAGGCAGATGTAAGCTTCGTGTTTGAGCCTTGTATTTTCTTTTCGCTGTTTTTTTGGGTATGCTCAGATTGCTCTGGGGTACAGGAACAAATAGAACTTTCTCATTTTAACAGTCCATGTCCTTTTCAACAGGAATGTTACCTGCCTGGTACAGGTTTAGTGATTGATGCTATTGCTGAAAAACTGGAATTTGTCTGTCCCTTTCATTTCAATTAAAAAAGTAAATCAATATCTCGGAGGGACACCACCCCCCTCGCCGTGGCTAAGGATTGTAATAGTCTACATTCACACTCCCGTGGCCCAGAATTATGCTAGTGTCATACGGGTTCGTTTTTTATATAAATATCATTCAGGTTTTTCCCTCAATAGGAAAACAATGTAGTGATGCCATGTAAGATGCTTTGCACACAAATCTGTATAGAGTTGTTAAAAAGAGCCTGAAGCTGGTAATAGGCTTAGTGTAGAATCACTTTGTTCACCACTAAAGTGCAGTTACTAAGCAGGAAACACAGCAGGCCTCCTGTATCAAAAATTAAACTGCTTTTGGGGTTCTTTATTCTTATAACTAAAACAACTCTCACTGCTTTGGGAAAGCAGCAAGCTATGGCCTGGCTGGAATTCGGCCTGGTTGGACTTCAGCTGAAACACCTGTGTGACACTAAATTAAAGAAACCCTCCCAAGTTTTGATGACCAAAAGATGTCAGTGCTTTAAAACAAAACAAAACAAAAAATATCACTTTGAACCTGGGCAAATACTTCACCCTGTTCCATGATATTTTTAATAGAATTTTTATTGGTAGCAGAGGGAGCTTTAAATACTGGCTTTTCTAGCGTTGGACCTCTTCACTGAACAGCTGCACCTAAATTTTAGCAGATGTTTCTCTATTTTAGGCTTTTTGAAACCTCTAAGGATTTTTTCCATTTAAGTACATTGGGACCAAATGGTAAATTACTGAAAGTCAAGAAACTTTGTTTTTATCATAAAAGTGCTTTCTAATATCAGAAAAGGCGATATGAAGGCCTTTATTGTTGTCTTCTGGACCAAATTGCTACAAATTATTCTGTATTTAGTCCAGTAAAACACTTGTGATTACTTTGTATTGAATATGAACTGTAATGAAGTAATGTGGCAGTTGAATGAGCTGATGAATTAAAAAGGAGAATCTTTTACAGCTGGGAAACTGTCTTTGATGTGTCATTTATTATTTCCATGTTCTGCCATGTGCTAGTGGTAAGTGTGGCTTCTTTATAGTCTGCCTGTATTTGTGTATGTGGACTAGGACTATCTCAGTTCTGATCCTGATGTTAAGAAGATAGGAACCTTTGCTTACAGGGAGTGTAATTGTTAGAAACTAGGGTTGAGAAATGGCTTTTATTCCAATGAGAAAACAAATAACTAAGCATAGATAACAGCTGACTGCAGTTAGGAGAAAGAAGTTTTGACTCGTGTTTCCATATAGCTCAGGAAAGAAATATGTAGCACACTTGTGCTTTCAGTTGTTTGAGTAATGATGTTATGCCAAAAATGACTGCTGTCAGTTATATGAATGGAGTAAGTTTGCAAACCCTGCTGTTTTTTCTTAGGGCTGCAAAATCTGCATTGTGGAAGGAGTTAAGTGTACAGCCTCCCAGCAGGTTTCCTGCTGGGGTCTTTTAGGCACTGCCAGGTTTTCTGCAGGGCACTTTGATGTATCTTTGAATCTGATGTGGTGGTGCCTCCGTTGCCATGTTGTTCTCTTGAAGTCTTGTGCAGTGCACAACGCTTCCCCCTGCCCTCCTTGCCATAGAGCGTTAATAACTTCAGTAGCTGCTGTCTGTAGAGGTAATAGTTTCCCATCCTCATCTGTTGTATGGAAGCCCTACACTACCCATGGCAAGAAGAGTTCAGCCTTTTGGGTTGTTCCATCCGATGTTCTTTTTCTAAATCTGTTGGTTGGCTATCTAGGATTTTTAATCAAAGTGTAGGAGCCTGCCTTTTAAACTACAGTTATGATACACTATTGAACTGGTAGTGTATTGCATTGTATCCAGGTTTTGAAGACCAGCTGGCCTTCCCTTGCACTGACTTCTATGGTGGTACTGCTTTCCTGATAGCGTGAAGTTTATGGTACAGGAAACTGCTTGCCTTAGTGGCAATGTGGTTACAAAATAATAATATCTTAAACTTAGCAGCCTTTGTGGGTCTTTCAGGTACTTGTTTCGTCCTGAAAAGAAAACTGTATGTGAAAAGAAAAAAGGTGCTAAGAAGGTATCCTAATAGAGTAAAAAAATAACTGCTAAAAGGGAGCAGCTTTCATTTCTATTCACCCTGTAGGATGCGGGAGACTCTACCAAAATGCTCCAAGGCCTTACTCTGAAGTGCAGAATGACCTTTCCTGGCACTGCAGCCAGTAGTCTGGAACTGTGCTTTCCTGGAGCTCAAGATTTTATCTTGTTGCATGAGTTGAGACAGAGGGTTCAGATTTAAAGGAGAACAGGAATGAGCATAGAATTAGACCTGTGGCTAGTTCCTAATGCCTTTTACTCTGACTACATGTTTCAGGCATAGTTTTACTGCAGAGGCTGAGGAGAGAGTTGCCATTCAGGAGTACCCCTTGTTACAATCCATTTGTGCAGTATTTCTACATTCTGACAGCATCCAAGCAGTATGCACAGGGCACATGCAGCTGATGAGATGTTTTTTGTCCATCACCAATATGTACGTCGGCAGCAAGTTTGGCTCCTGTCAAAGGGTTCTGTCCGGGAATTCCTACCCTTCACCTAGATCAGAGCTCTGTCTAGGGGCGGATGAGATTGGGCCGACCTTAGGTGGATGATCTCGTGAGATGGAAACTGTCTTACTGAGTTAGCTCACATTGAAACTGAGCTGATAATCCTTGCTCAAAGACAATGACTATTAGATCGTGCTCAGTGCTAGGCTTGATATGGTTACGTGCTTTCCAGCTAGTTTTGGAGCATGGCCAGAGCAAATCTGGGGCCTGTTCATGTGAGACTGTGCAGCTATCCTTACAATATAGGCTATAAAGTACATTTCTTTCCCTAACTGCTTATAGTTAGTGTTTTGGGGTTTTTTTTATTCCTTGAAGAGTGACTTTTCTCACCTTCGTAATGTTGAAAGTTCTTGTTCTATATTTAAATTTCTATTTTAAAGTGAAATGCTAAGTATGAAGAGTCCATGGGGATTGTGGGGTTTGGTGTTTGTTCAGCTGGATTAAAAGCCTTTATTGTTTTACATCATCTGCCCCTTTGCAACTTTTGCAGCCTGAGCACAGAAGCCCTGAAAACTTGGTAGAAGGTAGTTGCAATAGCTGTAGACTTTGATTTATAACTAAAAGACATTAAAGCCACTTATGTGCTGGCCTGTACCCTAGTATGGGTTAGGCTGAATGTAGCATGAGAATTTTTGTTGCAAATGCTGAATCTCTTCTGGCATTTTGACTTTCTTTTATCTGTACAGAATTATTAAGGAATCTGTTCAGGTATATAGGTATGAAATACTCACTCTGCTTTAAAAGAGCTAAACCGTGTTCTGCTTGGAGGAGCTTAACACCCTTGAAGGAGAAGAATCTGAGATGCAGAAATGAGGAAGATAAAAAATGGAGCTGTGTGTGCAGAAAAGGTTATGGCTGTGTGGGACCAGTGCCTGATGATTCACTGAGCATTTCCTGTGATGAGACACAGACTTTCATTCCGCAGAACAACCAGCGATGTGGCCCCTGCAGACCTGTAGATCTAACTTTTGGGGCCATTCCTGCCAACATCCTGAATATCCACAGTATGCCTCATGGTATCTCCTGAGCAGAGAATGGCTTTGTTTAGCTTCTTTAGCGTAGGAAGGGTTAATGATTTATTCTGTTTAGATTGATTCAAGGATCTCTGAGTTCTAATGATAAATGAGACTGTCATTTGAGGAGCCTGCTGTCATTTAATGGTTGCATATATTAAGTTTACTTATGGAAAACATGGAGGGGGGGGAACCAACACCCAACCCACAACCCAACCCCAAACCAACTAACTGGACTGGTTAAAAGAAGAAACTAATCAGGTGGGCATTTGGAGAGAGGCCATGGCAGAAACAGTAAGGGATTTTGTTTATTTAAGATACTCAGCTGGTAATTTCTGCTTGGATAGGTTTTTCTACTTCTGTCATATAAATTAGAACACTTCCTTTAAATTCAGAAAGTCATCATATGCAACAAATTGGTGCCCTGTCTCTCAGAACAAACAAATTCATTTTCATCATATGTAGGTGTTAATCACTGTCACACTAATTCAGAATTCTTGATGAGTTTTTGGTCATCATTTGGGGAACAGAGCTGGTTAAAGGTATGTATTTTAAATGGAGGTAATATTAGGAGGGATATTTATGCAGCTATGAAAGTGTAGCAGTGGCAGAACAAAGATGATTTATTTTCCAAAATAGTATAAATTTAGACCAAAGTCTGGAAAAATTTGTGCCAACTTCCATGGATTGTTTCAGCTGAAAGAATTGAAACTTTCTCCTATCTTGAATGTCACCCTGATTTAGATTAGATATGTTTTAAAATGTAAGCTAGCACCCGAAATTTATTTTTTCACCTTAACGTTGTGGCTTTTTTTTTTTGGCATTTTGTTTCACCAAGAAAACAGTGCTAACAACCCCACAGCCAGCTTTCTTTCCCTCTCCATCTCAACTTGCACTGTTTTGTTAACAATTTTTCCACCTTATGTCCCCTTAGTTTGTTCTGTTAACCAGAGATGTCATTACCTTCTCACAGGATTTTAATTTTGAAAATAGTGACTGGTACAGAAAGAAGAAAAAAGAACTGGCTATCTGTCAGAGTTGACCAAAGGACTTGTTATTTTTGCGCTGATTGACATTTGGGTGTTTTGGAAAAGTGGTTTTGAAGTGAGTTGAGAACATGGAAGTGATAAAAATTAAAATACTTACTTTCATAGCTGCTGCTGGACAGAAGTCAACTATCTTGAATGTAGCAGCATTCAGTTTGGGAGTAAATGTGTTCTAGATATGTATTTTATCATTTGGTTTTGCCCACAAAATAGCTTAAACTTCAGCTATGAATTGAAAATATGCTGCCTTTGGTAATTTTCAGAGGTGGTTATAACTGTTACGCTTTCACTCTACCTTCAATCCTAATGGTCATCTACCTTCTTTAATTTCTCTTTAGAAAACAAGCTAGTTTTCATCCTGTGCATTCTGTACATTCATGGTTTTGTTGTGGTGTGTTTCGCTGTGCCCCTTCCCCGCCCCCCCCCCCCCCCCCCCCAGCTGCTGTTTTTATATGCAAAATTAGTTTGGGATTTCATTTTTAGGAGATACTTTAGGACAATAAATTGCTCTCAATTCTGGTATTTTTGACTATCGCTAGGTGTTGGGAATAGCTGGACTAATGCCTCCTCAAAGCTGATGTTTCTTAAAATGGATATGAGATTGTTCCAGGCACATGCATTTGTTTTAACAAAGTTGCTTGTAATTATAGCTGCTAAATTTCAACTTTCTTGCTCAGCTGCTGGGTCAAGCTTGAAGTCATTTAAAACTCTGGGAAATTTGAGTTGATTTTTAAACTGGTTTAAATGCACCAAGGACCTGTACTGTTGCTATTAGAAGGAAGAATAAAAGCTTAATTTTTATTTTTAAAAAGGTAATTTGTCTAGTAATGTGGACATTTCTTACAGAGGCTATATGCTAACTAATGTGCAATTACTTCTGGCAGCATGGTATTACTGTACTAATACCAGTTCTTATCATATATTAATGCTTTTATGATTACTGAAATGGTATTTCCAAGCCCAAATGTATCCAGTGGGGTTGGATATATTTAGTCAAAGTTTTCAGGTTCTCTACAGGAAAGAATGAGGTGTCTAAGTGAAAATGTAGTCCTTGGAGATATTACTTAGAAGGAACGTTTTCTCTGTGTGTTATACATTAATCTTTATTTTCACTAGCTTTCCACCCTTCATATTAAGAATTTCCTTGGAGGAAAGACTGCAAAATCCAAATCGTTGTAATAAGACATGAACAGAATAAAAGGTAGGAGCTGTGGCAGGTTACCATGCTAAGTAATGGAGCTTTCTTCTGGTTGCTTCCATTAATGCTAGGTGGAAATTTTAGATTTTATTGTATTTTTATTATATTTTATGTTGTCAGTTGTACCCAGGAAGGTGCAAATCATTGTTTCTAATTTCAAAGGAATACAAGTAAAGAACAAAGGTGGTTAAAAGCATAGAGGAGAGAAATCCCATACCTGACTGAAAAGATATTGTTGTTAGCATGAGTCTGCTGCAGTCATGGACCTTACAGGTATTTCAGGGGGTAATGCTGAAACTGCTGCCCTCTCTGTGTTACAGTGTACCACCACAGTGCAGTCATTTGAAGTGCTTTCTGGTCTTTCAAAATAGGGATCTGCAGCAAAATGCCTTAGGTAATGCTGCCCGTTGACAGTCCTACTTGCAACATCGTTGCAAACAGCTCTGAACAGCAACAGAGCTGTTCACTTTTACAGTTTTTCTCTGATTTTTTTTTTTTTTTTTTTTTTTTTTTTGAGGGATAGGAAACACACATTTCGGCCTCTACCAGGAATCCATTGTTCCATTGTTTAGCTGGGTGTCACGTTGGGAGCTATCTAGATACAATAATAAGCTTCTTACACACTGCACCTGCTTTGCAGAGCTCTTAAAAATTGCTTGTGTTCAATTAAAAGTGGCTGGCTTGCCTTCTTAATACTTGGTGGGTTTAGTTCATACTTCTGATAATTGCTTTATTAAACCTTTTGAAGAGAGAGGCTTTATATATCCTTTGGATTGACTTTCTTCCCCTCAGGGTTAATAGATACCCTGGATTAATGATTTTGTATAGTGTGGTAGCATCTTCTGTGCTCTGTGTGACTCAGCTCTGCATACTTTGTAGCACCAACATGACTTTGTTCTGGTAATAGCTTGTCAAATGTGCTTGCTTTTTTTTGTGTGCGCAATATTAATCCTTTTGAAGGACATCACTTGACAGAATGAGTCTGATTTTCATACAAGAAAATGGGTGTCTAGAAATGATCCAGTGTTCTGGAATTTGTTCTCAGTGGGCTTTTTTGTTGATATTCATTTAAATCTCTAGTTCGGGTAATGTGATTACAGGTGCTTTGCAAGGGGTTATGCAACTGTGAATTGAGATGTCTTTCCGTCCTAAGTACATGAATGTAATTTCCTTTTCAGAGGGAGCCTTGAAGCTGCAGTCTTGCCAAGCTCTGCAGCAGGGCATGGCTACATGAAGGGAGAATGCTAGACAGGGTTTCTGAAGCTTTTGTTTAAAAGTAAGAGGGTCACCTAAAGATCAGTGTGCCCCAGGTGATGGGGAAAGGCATCTCCCTTTATGTGGAAGGAAGACTGTGGAGTCCTTAGCAAGCAGGAAAGTGGAATTCTGACTCGGGAGCATGCATAGCTCAATCCCTGCCTGACCTGGAACTCTGCCATTGCTTCCCAGAACAGGGATGCTTCCTTCTCATAAGGCCATAAAAGAAGGAAGATGTCACTGAATTATTTTTGGGAGGGGGTGGGGGGGGTTAGGGGTGGAGAGAGGAGTTATCTGAGAACTTAAAAGCTCTCAAAGGAAAATGGTGGAAGGTCATCTTTTGGGGACTTCAGAAACTAAGCTGAGCAGGGTGCCAATAAACAGTAGTACTGGAGACTGTTGTGCTTGTAGGGGAATGTATCAGCTGAGATATTCCAACTAAGCCTTATCTTGTCTGTCTCTGCCATAATTATCTGTCTTGGAGGCTCAGTGTACTAAGGCATGATGACTACAGATGTTATCTGCTACATGATGGAAAAACAAGCACTTGAAAAACCAAACAAACATGGTGGTTACAGTAATCCTCTTTCCCCACAACGGTTTACAAATCACGCAAACATAAACAAATTCTATAGAACTTTGAGCAAGTGTAATCTGCTCCCATTCAAATAGAGCCGATTGTTGCTTTTCACAGCTTTAGCTTATGAAATCTGTAATGTAATTATAGTGTAGAAATAGCAAGAATGGAAGGAATTTAGCTTAATGTGCAGCGAGTTTTCAAATGGGAGATAAATACAGATATTGCAGGAAACTATGCACAAATTGAGCAACACATACACTGAATGAAAAACATAGCCTGGCCTGGAGTGTGTGCTGACCTCTTCCTGAGCAGGCAGCACTGGAAGGAATGCATTGGGGTTTTGCGGCCTCTTTTGGAGGTGAGTGAAGATCCCACAACTAACTTCTTGTCAGAGGTGGGTCGAGGTCAACTCTGTCCCATTAAAGAACTGGGAGCAGAGCTGAGAGGAAGGCCTTGGGGAGAAAGCCATGCTTTGCTTTCCTTTTCCTCAAGAGCACAGTTTAGTACTGGCTGCACATTAAATGAGCTTCACTGGTTTTAAGCTACCTACTAATGGCCCTGGTTAGCTATTGAACTGTCTGGGAAAGTCCCAGAGACTTTCCTCTCCTATCTGCTCTAATGCACTAGTCAGAAGCAGGTGCAGAGCTACTGCTGTGCCTTGTGGGGACCTTTCCTTCCCCTGCTCTGTTAAAGAACTTCATTGCGCAGGAAGGGCACATGTACATCCCTTTTCTGCCACTTGCAAGGGATCTTGTGGAGGGCCTGCATCTGGCTGCATGAAGGGGAGAGTCTAGGTGATGCTATGGAAGTGTGAGGGTGTTAAAAATGGCTGGTGCAAGTTAGTTTACTCGGCCTGCTGCCCAAAAGCATAAACAATTGTGGCAAGACTTTAATGTTTTTTTCATGACTAGAACTACAAATATAAAGGCATTCTTCACAGGTCTTGTATCTTTCACAAAGAATGGCACTTCCTATCACAATTTATATTGAAACATTTGAGTGGTGTTAGTTAATAATGCTCAGTTATATGTAGCAAGGAGCTGAAACGCATCCATAAATAATGGCAACTACTGCATGGAACAAACAAGAGCTGCCTTGTGCATATAGTTTGCTAATGCACCTAATAATGCAAACACGAAGTAGTCTGATATTAATTACCACTAAATCCTCTGAGTTGAAGTGCCAGCCCCTCCTGTCAGATGGTCTCAGCTGGTGCAAACCAGCATTATTCTCTTCTTGTGGTAAATCCTCTTAGAGTTTCGTGGAGTTCAGTGAACTTACGCTAGCTGGTGTTTTCTGACTTTGTGGGCTCAAATCAGCATTTCTTTCTGGTGCGGCAGACAGAGGTCTGTGTGGGAGCTTGCTGTAGCTGACTTGACAAATGTAGGTGGCTGTATTTTGGAATTCTGGCCTTAGATTATATGAGAGTTGGACAGGAGTGTGGAAAGAGTGGAGGAAAGATCTGGAGAGAGAGAGAGAGAGAAACAAAGATGAAGTCGTAAAGAAAAGCGCAGAGAAAGTAAGTCACTTTTGGTGTCTGAGCAGAATAAGGATGAGGTATTTGGGGTTTTTAGTTGTTTTTGTTTTTTTCCAAAGAGGATAGAACCCCTAATTCAGGGCTGGAACACGCATTTGTTTTGTACTTGGTGTTCAAATGTGCTTCAGTATTGGCACCTTTGTGTGCCATATATCTGGGGAAATCAAATGTATTTGCAAAAATCTCTTCTCTGCCAAAAGGGGTCAGTTGTATTTATATGTGCTGGCTGGATCTCACCTCCTCAGAGGAACCCCGTGTGTGTATTGGAACTCCATCAGCTTTGCTTTTTAATGTTGTGTGATTTGATCTGTCCTGTGTTGTTGCCGTTAGCCTTGAGGCTAATTTTTAATACGTGCTCTGCCTGTGCCAGCAATATAGAGCCTGTCTGTCAGATGGCTTTGAGGCTAGGCAGGTGCACAATGGATAACACGCTCTACCTGGTTGCTCACTGCTTCAGCTACAGCAGTAGCATGAAACTTTGCCCAAGGGCAAGTCTTCTCACTACAATTCCTACAGTCTGCAACCTCTTCTTCACTACTCTTTTCCTCACTGATTCCTTAGATATCAGTGGGAAGTGATTTACAGTCCTTTCTGATCCCATGGAAGTTCACCTACCTTGTTACCAAATGGAACTGGCTTCTGTCATGGGCTGGGCGAGCTGTGGGAGTATGTACTAGCCTCACCATGGGCTGTGCGACCTCCCCATTCAAAAGGTTCCCTACCCATGACATAGACTAAAGTCTTCAGTCTTGTAGACAGTTTCTCTGTTCAGTGTTTTGTATTAGGATGACGGAGACATGTAAAGACTTAGAGGGACAGGCATGAAAATTAAGCACTGGTGTTCGTTCTTCAGGATTTTAACCTTCACAGGAATGAAGCTACAGAAGAACTAGCTGTATTTCTATCCCTATTAATCTATTCAGGCAATAAAATAGTTCAGTTTAAAGCTTGTCTCCATTGTGGAGGTAAGAAGACACAGAGAACAACACAGAAAAGTAATTTCAAATTAATTTTAACTGTGTATTAAATTAAATGTGTTAAACCTTTTTATACAGGCACTGTCTCGGAGCTGGACTGGCTTTAATTTGCTTTACATGTTAAACAGCATTGAGGAATTTTCATTTTTAAATGAGAGGGTTCACTCCAGGGTTTATAGCACTTTCTACAGAGAAGCCCATATGCGTGTTTTCAGCTGAAATGTTTCCAGGCTTTTGATGAGCAGAATATTTTGTAATTGTTCAGTTCTTGATGCTCTTGTTTCGTTTTAAGGCATGTGTTAATGACCTGTGTCAGGAATCAGAGAGGACTCTGGATGGACTTCTGGCCTCTTCTTGTATGGCTAATCTTGCCTTCATGGAGATGGTGGAGGAAGGGCATTAAGACAAGATGGCAGTGAATTAATGTGCTGGCTGTGCATCTAACCCCACCTATTTTTGGCATCTCTGCCCTAGTAAAACTGGCACACCACCTAGTAAGCAGGCACTATGCCATCTTGACAGATGGCCGTGGAAGCAAGCAGCCAAGAGGCTATACATGAGCATCAGATGCATTTGTTGAGGGCAGGATACCAAGCTAGAAATGTCAGAGTGGTTTTCAACCCAGAGCTGCTGTACCTGTATGCAAGAGAATGTCATTGATACTTCAGCTCAGAGCTGGGTTAACTGGGTAAAGGTAAAGCTGGAATTCCCAGGTCATAGACAATAAACTCCTGGAAAGTCTTAGATCAATTTTTTCCTGCCACGGGGCATAAACCACTGTGACACACACTGACCCTTGCATTTTTCTCTCTTAAAATGAGCATTATAGAAGTGACAGTAGTACATCCTGAATCTGTTTCTGGTTAATTAAATAAAGCTGCTGGGTACCTCATGGGTTACTTTTTGTTTCTTTTAAACCTGAACAATACTTCTGTGGCTAGAATTTTTTGGAAGCCTTACATATTAATGCTAAAATATTACATGGTAGACATAATGTCCATGTTGTAGTAGACTAGTAAACTGCTGATTGGCTTTCTCAGGACAATTGCGTGGGACTTGGATTTCTAAATCCAGCCCTTTGCTGATGTAGCACCACAATGTGTGAAATTATTGTGCTTCATCTTCAAAATTGTAAGCTTTTGATGAAATGTTCTGATTGGAAAGGAAAGGGTAGGAAACATCTTCCAATTCTTTTTCTATAATTGAATTTGAAAGAATAATTTGAAACCAATGTATTTTTTTTTTTAAGACAACTTTAAAGGAAACCCCAGTTTAGCAAATCTGAAACACAGCTGGTACCTAGAGAAGTATTGTCTGTGATGATCTGTGAGTCCACAACATGCACTTTTAAACTGTGTAATTACACTGATTACCTTTATTCATACAATAATCAGATCAGTGTCTGGTAAAATGAGTTTTTTTAATTTTGTGACATAAGATTATTTTCATTTGGTAGGTTTCAGAGTTTGTTACTGCCAATATGCTAAAAAAAAAAAAAAAAAAAATTGCCTATAGTCATGTGGGACAGTTGGAACAGAGTGAGTAAATCTCTGTTCAGACAGGAACGGATCCCACAGGGAATGCTTTAGCATGGATTTTCATGCTTTGCAAAGGAAATAATGGTCTTTAAAACTGTCAGTTTCTCACCTAAACATTTATTTATATTGCAGTGGTACCCAGAGGCCCCTCCCAATAGGGAACCGATTGCACTGAGAAGTGGAGCTGCTGGTGCAGGGACAATTGATGATAATTGCATACCTTGGCTAAGCTTTCCCAGCACCTCCTGTCTGTTACAGCAGTGTTACTGGTAGATTCAGAATTCTAATCCATTATCACTATGCTAATCTGGTTTTCTGCATAGTGCAGTCTGAGAATCCTAATCTTTATTTTCTATATCATGATCTTAATTTTCCCATTTTATATTATATTATAGAAAATGAAGACTGGAAAAAACTTGTAACTTGTTGCAGTATCTCAAACTTTCTGTTTAGAGACCAGTTCTGATTCTCTGCTCCCCTTTTACATTAGACCTAGGAAAAGAATATCTATACTTTATATAAGGAACTTGGAAGATGCAACAGCCTCAGTAATATGTATTCAAACCAGAGTTAAATCTACATTTTTTCTGTTTATTTAAATTTTAAAGAAAATGAAAGCTAATTGATACAAAACCAACCTATTTTTACTAAAAAGTATCAAACACTACTTTAGCCTTATTAATAATTCGCTAAGGTTCTAGTGTTGACCTGTTTTTTAAACTTTATTCCATATTGTTATGTCTCTGTATTATTATGACTGAAGAGTGTTATTGTGGGTCTTCCAAAATTCAAATAACTCCATGAATTTCCCTCAATGCAGTAATATGTTAATTAAAAAAATTGTATTGTTCATGTCTTTTGAACACAGACGTTCATTATTTTGCTTGATGAAGTGACCTTAGCCAGAATTTGCTAATGTCCAAAGGGGTAAGCTTGTAACCTCAGTAACGTGGTTAATTTTAATTAGTCAAAGACATATTCAGGCTCTCTGTAGCTTTGAAACATTTGAATTCAGTTTGGATGGCATTATTCTCAGGGAGCATGAAACAGATGCACATAATTCTTGTTAGCACATTACTTGAAGTTGACTTCAAACATGTGTTCATTGTAAATTATTAGAGTGCGCTCATCTACTGGGAATCCAATCTGTCTATTTGCTGGTGATTTTTTTTTTTTAATTACTACTACTATTTTTGTCTGTAACTCACACCTAGGAGCTTATGTCATGTGGTGGGCCCTTTTTATGCTGAGACCTCTAAGGAAAAAGCCTCTGCTCCAATGGTTTATAGTTTAAGCCTCAGAATTTCTCACTTGGTTTTGTCTTGCACAAGACTAACTTATTTAAAGGAGATATTTTATTTCCAATTACAGTTTTTATTTTTCTGTTCTGGTGACAAAATAATGGTGATAGCCATCTGAGTATATTCTTCCAAATTAGAATGGAAGTACTAGGGTCATCTGCTGCACACAGCTGTCAGCTTTGAAGTCCTGTCCTGAGTATGGCAGTTTGCTTGAATGAAGGAGCTCAGATTTTGGCACTTTGCAATAGAAAGAGAATGTCTCGCATAAGCAATGTGTTTCTTTTTCCATACTTAAATGTGTAATTTCATATTTGTTGGTCTAAGTGATGATACTATGTAGTATTGTGTATGTTCAAGTTTGTACAAAGTTGAAAGGATCCATTGCTAACTCCGTAGTTATTTTTTAAGTCACTATTAGGCTGGGACAAGGCTTTTTTTAATAGGGAAGGACTGAAGAGAATTTTGTCTGTATAGAAGTAGTGGCCTTTATTTAAAGCTTTAGTGGTTCACTGAGTTTAGTGCACCTAGATGGGCCTAAAATAGGAGGAAGAGGGATCAGAACAAGACTCTCTGTGACCAGGTCACCTCCCTTCTATAAATTCATGCTCCTGTTTCTCTCATGGATGCTTGAACATCTTCAGGGCATTTTGTATCGCAATACTGATGCAAAGACATCCCTTTTAATATTGTGTTCTCAGAGGTAGTTTCTGTTGCTTAGGTTTTTCTGCCTCTATCCTGTTCAGTCTCCTTTCCCAAGCAGAAGTCTTAGAAACTGCCAAGACATCAGGCATTGAATTGTGACCAGCCTTCCCAGGTAATTGAACAATATATTCTGCTTACTCTTTTCTAGAACTGAAATTGGGAGGAATAATTTGATTATTCTGACTGCGACAGTTTAAATCATGGAATCATAGTATAGCAGGTTGAAGGGACCTCAAGGATGATCTGTTCCAACCTTTGTTGGAAAAAGCATGGTCTAGACAAGATGGCCCAGCACCCTGTCCAGCTGAATCCTAAAAGTGTCCAATGTTGGGGAATTCCCCAGGTCCCTGGGGAGATTATTCCAATGGCTGATTGTTCTCATTGTGAAAAATTTTGTTCTTGTGTCCAGTCAGAATCTCCCCAGGAGTAACTTGTACCCATTACCCCTTGTCTTTTCCATGTGACTCCTTGTAAAAAGGGAGTCTCAATCTTTTTTTTAGCCACCCTTTAAATACTGGAACACGGTGATGAGTCTCCCCTAAGCCTTCTTTTCTCAAGGCTGAACAAACCCAGTTCTCTCAGCCTTTCCTCATATGGCAGGTTTACAAATCCTTTCATCATCTTCGTGGCCTTTCTCTGGACCCTCTCCAGCCTGTCCACATCTTTTTTTGCATAGCGGGGACCAAAACTGAACACAGTATTCCAGGCGTGGACTGACAAGTGCTGAATAGAGTGGGATAATGACTTCTTTATCTCAGTTCGTGATGCCCTTGTTGATGCAACCCAGCATTGTGTTGGCTTTCTTTGCTGCAGCAGCACACTGTTTGCTTATATTGAGTGAACTATAACAGAAACAAATACATGAAAATTACTGTGGAAATTTAGGAAAAAAGTGAACCTGGTGGAGAATCTCTAATTTTTAATGCTTTGAGAATAATTTTTTTAAAAATGAGATTAAATATTTTTACTTCAACATCTAAAAATAATGGTGGAAGAAGAATAATTAGAGAGCACGTAAGTATCTCATAATCTATTTTACGTTTCTGTGCACTGGTTCATTGTCCAAGTATGAATTTGAGCTCTTTTCTTCAGCAAAATGTTCCTAACAGAAATGGATTCCAAATCACTCTGCAATTTTTTTTATTACTTCCCATGCTCTAAAGACAAGAAATGCTCTAAATAATCTTGTGCCACATGAACATGTCTCCTCCTGCGTAGTCCCATTGGTTCACCGGAGTTCCTTGTTTTTGTCTTCAACCAGTATGTTATGATATCCTAGCTGTAGAATAAGGCCTTAATTTTTGGATAGAAGCAGCCTGTTCGCAGAGTAAGAAATATATTTACGGAGTGTGTAAGATGTGATTTTTACCTAGATGAAAATCTTGGGGGGGGGGAGGGGGGGGGGGCTGGTTAATCTTTATTTTGGTGAAATAGTAGTTCATTAATTCCCCTGTGTAGTCACTGGTTAGTATATTTTTAATGATTTTTTTTTTTTTTTTAAGCAACAGAGAAGGTTAAGTTTTCATGGCGGTCTGTGTTGTAACATAGTAAGACGCTATTTTCTTGCTGAGATGGTATGGAAGGACTGGCTGAGTGTGACAATAATGCTGTACCTTGCTAGGCTGGATCTTTAGTTTGCAGTCTTGGCTGTAGTTATCTTCTTCCCAAGTCTGGAAGGAGCTGTAAAGTTAACAGTCAGTTTTCTGCAAAATTTACCTCCCTTCTGAAAAAGTTGGAAAATATTATTGGGGTGCTAGTGAGTATTAACACCTCTTTAGATGGGTAGAAATAAGGTAGGCAGCCAATTTCTCCTGCTGCTCTGAATTGATTTATGTTTTGTATGGCGCTTAATCTTGAATACTTTCAGTATGTGTTGTTTCTTATTTCTTGTAATGTTCTCATTAAATGTAAATGAGAGGTTTGAATTTGGTTATTTTTTAAAATGACATAGAAGTTGATTCAAAATACTGTAAGATGTGGCATTTGCAGTAAATAAGCTTGAGGAAAAAAGATGCCAGCTGAGTTTATGTAGTGTCGAGTGACAGAGGCCTTGAAGCTCAGGGAAGTCTTTGGCATCTGGGTTTGCTTACAATGTGCTGCTGTCTCCCCCTGCCATCCAAATACCTTTCATTTCCTAATGTCTTTAGACCTCTTTGAAGTCCAATCAATAGTCCAGTCAAACCACATAGTGATGGTTTGGAAGTTTTGATCAGGTCATTGGTGTGCGTCAGCGTATTGTTTGTACCTCATGTGCAAGTGAAATTTTACAGAAAATTCAGATAAAATATGCATGTGTTTAAAAGTGAAGATGTGCCTAATAAATTTCACCAGATAATGAGCTAGATGAAGTGCTAGTTCCTGCAAAATCTTTCTTAAGCTGCATTGTTTTACTTAAGGAACGGATATATAATTATCGCACCTCCAATAGTAAAAGCTGTTTTTCTGTAAGGATACAATTTTGAACTCCTTAGTGGAATTTGCATTCCTTGAAGACTTGAACTTGTACTTGAGACAGGGAAATGAACTGTTGTAGGATTAACTCGGTAGCCTAGCATAGGCTGGCTGGTAAATTGCTATGTGTTGTTCACTTAGTGTCTTAAGATCACATCTACTGACTCCTCACCTAAGGATTCAAGTTCTTGGCATGTTTGCTCAGTAGAAGTGACATGTCATGGGCTTCTCTAGCTGTGATTTTTCTGTGTATTGGGAAACCTCACTAAATTTTATTACTACTCTTTGTCTCAGTGGCAGCTGTACTTCACAAATGATCAACAGAGAATATACTTTAGTCTTCTGTTGTAAGAGAAGACTTGGCACTTGTTTCTCTTAGAGTACCTCATTAAGGCAGAAAAATATACATACAGTTGTTTTTGAACTGGGGAAATTGAGGCAGGGTGTGGAAAAGACAATGGCAGAGATGAGGACATCTCTCTGATGCATAATCCAATACTTCAAGGGCCTCATATGATAAGGTGGGAACCTAGAGATTCCCACTTAAGGATTTTTCCTGTGCTTATTGTGGCTGCTAGCGCATCAGTGTATGGTTCTGTGTCTCATACGGTATTGAGCTTGTGACTATCTCCGGCAAAGTGTTTCTTCCCTCTGCAAGGCAGGAACTTCTGTGTTTGAGCCTGTTTTTTCTAAGTGGCCATGATACCTCCTGAGACTAGTAACTGACTGTTGGTTTGTCTGCTTCGCTTTTGTTACATTTTATTCTGGCCTAAGCTAGCACTGTTACCAGAGAAAACATTCTGCTTCTGACTACTTTGTCTTTTCCCTGCACCAGCTATGTTATGCCCCTGTGAGTAACAGGATAAAGTGGATCAAACCAGCAGTCTCCTCTGCTCTCCCCTCTTGGTTCATCTGATCAGGGTGGTCCACTCTGTCAGCTCTCTGATCCGCCTCCCAGGGTGATTTCAAGAACATCTATCTTGGTGTAAGAGGGTGGAGAGGCAGAGGGACCAGAGGCATGGATAATGTAAAACTTCCTTTTGGCATCAGGAGCAGGTTACAGTGGGCTAACATGCTGAGGGACCTGCAACTCTAGCAGCACTCTCAGTTATTTGCTGAATTAAAGGGAATGTTGTAGATACTGCTAAGAACAAACTGACCAACCCCACGAAGCAGCAACATTGTTGCGGGGGGGAGGAGGAGGAGAAGGGTGTTGTCCAACAGATCTCTCCATCTTAACTTCATGGATAAACACATGGACACCCAATCTCTTAGCCAGGTGGAAAGAAAATACGAGACTGTAGAGAAAACATGGGCCTTCCTCTGAGGCTGAAGTCGACCTGTAAGGACATTGCACCAGTCTTTTCACTGTGCTCTCAGTTATGTATATGATTAGAGAGTGTGTTGTGTGATCTATCAGATGACAAAATAGGACTGAAGCTGCTTGTGGGATATGCTGACTGGTATCTCCACCCCATATACTTTCTGCAAAAGGCAGAAGTACCAGGTTTAATCTCTGTTTAAACCATTCTATAGCTAGAAGGCAGTTGAGTGACTCTGGTATGTGGTTTGGCTGCTGCACAAGAGAACTACTAAAGACATTGCTTGCTTTATTTATTTTATTTCATAAACAGACTTCTGGGGGCACGTTAGACTTCAAAAGACCTTTCTTCCTCCTTCTTCCCTGAATAAGAAAAAGTTTCCCTTACGCATATTGCTGTAGGCCCATATTTCAAAATGACACATTGGTACCAAAGATTGTAGAGCTGAGCACATCGCTCATGATGCATTGCTCCCTATCCACATAGTTCCTCCACTTTATGATCAAAATAAAACACTTGAAATATATTCTAGTCTGCTGGGTGGGAGAGAGAACAAAATGCTGGAGGGAAACCTTTAAGTAGTATCTCTCTGGACTTATTTATAAGATTGCACTATTTTCCCCCCAACCCCTTCCCTGTTTCTCCTCCTCTTTTCCTTCAAATATTCTGACTGGTGCTGACAGAAATGATTATAGCTTATGAGTGATAATATAATTCAGTTTCCCTCAAGGAGAGACGCTATCAGAGAAGGTTTTTTTTTAAATATACTGGTAGAAAAGAGTCATCTTTCTTCCTAGAAGAACAGTTATTAATCTCTTACTAGTACATTTTCATATCGTTTTGGACATTTATTTCCATGCTGTGATATTATAAAACCGGGCATTTGTGTCAGTTTTGATGCAGTGCAACATGCTGGAACATGAAAAGCCGTAATTACCACTGTGGTCATTTGAATTGCTAACCAGATCCTGACATTTCCAAATCGGACCAATTTCTTAGTGATCCAGAAGTAAGCCTGGGTGCTATATGAGCTGCATTTCAATTAGGCAACTCAACATTTAAAAAGAAAATGCGGAGCATTCACATCCCCAAAGCATTGCTAAAATGAAGAAGTGCTTTTGCTGGTTTACTATTGCCTCCTCTAGACTGAATGTTTTGTTTGTGAGGATTTTTTGATAAAATTCTAGTTACTGTTTACTTTGATGCATTTTAAATGTGCAAGGAGATCTCTTTAAGGAAGTTTTACTGCAACTGTTAGTTCTTTTTAATGGATATACTCATAGCCACCTGCTCTGAGGTTTGTGTGTGATTGTGCTGTGTACCTTCATAGGTGCAAGCTCTCAATGCTCCTGAGGTTTTGTGTTATGGACTTCGTTGTCTGGGCCATATTCATTTGGGTTTGTTGTGGTGCAAGCCTCAAACTTGAGTTTCCAAGGTGGCTGGAGAGCTTAATTTTAGCTAGTGGATGCACTTGTCCATGCTTTTGCTTGCTGATGGTGCTCTGCTGGTTAGTGTTGCTTGGAGAGGTTATTTTGTCAGAGCCCTCCAGCTGCACTGGCTGGGAGGAGGGAACGTGACAGAGCAGAGTCACAGTGAGAGAAATGTGCTGATGATTAACAACCCTACAAATGAAGGGTGTGATAACCTGTGATGTCAAAAGTTTTATCTTTGAAAGAGTAATTCAGAGGCTCTCAGCATCGCAAACCAACGGAGTAAAATATATATATGTTGTTTGGTTTGGGTTTTTTTTTTTTTTTTTTAAAAGAAGATTTATATGCTTTTTGCCTATTGGACCTGAGGAATGTAGCATTAATAGGTAAATGGTATCTCTTAGACCTGACACCAGAGAAAACCATACAACAGTCATAAGTGTGAGGAGGGAAAGTAAAAAGAAAGAATATTTACTTTTATTCTGCAAAGCAACAGTGGCAGTAGTAAAAATATCTTCCACTTCAGTAACTATGGAAAAGCAGTACCAATACTAGACTAGACGAGGAAAGAAAGCAGGAAACAAGTTGAAATGTTTGTATTAGCTGGAAATATTTGTAAGTGATTACTCTTTTTTTTTTTTTAATTCTATTTTTTGTTTTCCGTATTTATGTGCAAAATTTTGTATTGAAAAACCTGAAGAGTCTGATTTTTACTTCTGCCCTCTCCTTTTTGTCATTGAGAAGTGCCAGGGTGTTTTCCCACAAAGAAAAGGTGAATTCATGGCTCAATCTGGGGAGGTCTGTTGTTCTTTTCCTTGTGTGGACAAAACAATCATTTTTCTTAAGCTGTGGGTCTGCTTATTAAATCAAGGAGAGAAAGAAAGATGACAGAAACCAGCTGCAGGCTTCCTTTAAAGATCAGACTTCAACCTTTCATATATAGGGATTTCACCTTTCCTGCCTAAAAATATCAGATTTGCATATCTGTCATAATGTTTTTGTGTATTGAACTATGAAAGTGTAGCTGTAGACAAATGAAGCTAAAAACTGGCTTAAATTAACAGTTGTTTTCTTTATGACTGTTTTTTGCTTCTTAGAGGATTGAGAGAAGTGCTTTAATCTGTTTTTGTGAAAGTCATTGGAATATGTAATTTTTATATTCCTAGCATGTAGTGCAGTAGTTGTTGGAATATTACTTGTCAAAGTTACCGTTCTTGATTTAAGTCCATCTCTTCTCAAAGTGGATTTTTAGATCTGTTTGAATTTCGTGTCAGTTTTGAGTGACTGAAGCAGTGTTGGTGATGTTATGATGTGTGGTATTTAATGCAGTCTTTTAGGAGGTAAGGTTGATCTTGAGAACACAGATAATTTGGGCATATTGTGCTTTGCACTCAAGTTGGCAGTGGATAATTTTCATGCAACAGATGTGTTTGATTATGGCAACCTGGGGCATGAAATTACTCCTAATGCTAAAACTAGTGGATTCAATACAGTGCTAGGCTGTGCAGTTGTTATTTCCACTGCAGAGATGTCTAGACACCTCACCCAGGGAGCCAGGCCCCCAGGTACTAAGGACTGTATGTCTATGTAACAAAAGGCCTCTTCCAGACTGAAACAGCTTTAAAAATACGCTTGAAAGCACGTTGGTCGTTCCAAAAAGAAAAAAAAGGTCTATTCTGATTGTGAAACTCCTGTGTGTGGGAAAAAATAAGAAAAAAATATCTGTGTGGCAAAAAGTGAATGAGTCACAATGTGCACAGCTTCTGATTAACTCATTACCTCTCTGGATTTTCTCCTTGCATGTCTCGCAGTCTGTTCAGCTCAATGTGGATCACAGCAATCACCCATATGCCTGTTGCGGTAGTGATAGTGTGCTTAGGACAATCAAAAGTATATATGATGCAAAGAGTTCAGAGGCTGAGATTTTATAATGGGCTGCCCCAGCCTGCTTGCTTGACCTTCCACCAGTATTCTCTGGGTGGCATGGGGTTTGTTTGTTTGTTCTAAAGAAAAATGTATGTAAATGGCTAACTAATAATATCTATGTTTGGATCTATGAAGTCTGAAGTCCAGAGTATGAAGCAGTGAATAAACTTGTTGGTGTTTGTCCTTGTAGCTTCTTTCATAAGGTGCATCATTTTATCTAAGGCAAATCAGCCGCTTCTGCAAATGCTTTCATGGACTACTCGCATATGCACTGCTACTCCCTTGAATCAGCATTGTGCTGTTTTTACTGAAGCACAAATAGCAAGTCTCCTCAGGGCACGACTGCAGATGGGGTTCTTACTACTAAGGAAAACTAGAATATGTGTTTGTGTGCGTCTATAACATGGCATGTCTTCTCCAAATATAATTGGTATCATATTATTAAATTGGAGTCCCACTTCTGTGGCATTTTAGAAATATGCTAGAGAATATTGCTGTGGATTTGTGTTTTAAGTCAGCCATGGTAGAAAATTGGAGGATTCTGACCCAGCCTGGAGATGAGACAAAGGCTTGCGGACAGAGCAATGGTCACTGCTATCCATCACTTCTTCCTTCCCCTGTCTGACAGTGGACAAGGTCAACCTCTTCTCATCCCTGTGGGGGCACTCTGGCCCCTTGTCATCTCTCCATCAAGAAGCAGTGTCACCTGCAATGACAGCACTGACATGAGTAAGTGGCTTGCAGGGATACGAGAAAGCATTGCAGTGAACAAAACTTGTCATCTTTAATTAGGGGTGTTGAATGATGTCTTGAAAGCCTGTAGGTATAAACAGACAAATAAGCTGGTAGAATTAAAAACAGATGTTAGAATTTAACTCCTTTAATAACAACATCCCCCGCCTCCTCCCCATTAAAAAAAAAAAAAATCTTATGTCAGTTAATGCCCAATTCTATTTATACATTTCTCATTTACATGCAGATTTAGCATAATGTATTCAGGAAGACAACATGTTTTTTATTTGAATTGCAGTGGCTGTTGGTATTCGTCAAACCTGTTTGCTCTTACTTTGTTCCTAGCCACTTGCCCAGACAGAAGGGATTTGACTTAAAAACTGACCAGGCCATATCGCAGATTCCATAAATTCCTGATCCTCCAAAAGAGGGTAAAAATATTCTGTACCAAAATCCTAGGAAAATGTCATTTGGACTACTCGAGTACACTGAAAACTCTTAACGTGAAACTCATGCAATGCAATATAAAGATGGTTTAATATGAGGAACCCCTTCCAGACGCACTGTTTCTAGGGTCCCTGTGCCTTTCCAAAGCAAGCTGTTAATCGTGACCATATGCAACTGGAAACTGAAGCAGGCACAGTCCTCATCTGAACAGCATGATCACACAGCCTCCGACCATGGCTGTGGCATGTGGTGTAGCACACACTAAGCCAGCTATTAATAATAAGGGGGAGGAAATGGAAAGAAAAGATGTCATGGCTCCCTTAGCCCTCAGGTAAATCTACATCCACTTTCATTTGTCTTTGAATTTTTTTATTGGTGAAATGCTTTATGTTGCTGTAAGTCTACAGAGCATAAGCAAAGTGTAGTCTTTTATTTATCTCCAAAGTCTGGATTTAGGCTTGAGGTGCGCAGTGTCTTGGAAGGAGGACCATGGAGATGAACACAATCTTGGAGCAAAAGGCTTTTGCAGTAAGCCTGATTTGGAGTCATGCAAATGCTTCCTGATTGAGTGAGGAGATGCTTGTGTTTTCTAGCTCATTAATCTAAGGATCAACAGTCTGTGGCAGGGACGCCAAAGATGGCACCCAAGCAAATTTTGAATGGCATTTGGCAAGGCTGCCATGTTGTGACAGGAGAAATAGCTGAGAGAAATAGGGTCTTCTGTTTACAATGTCCTGTTGAGTTGCAAACATGGCCAGAGTGGGATCCCCATCCTACACAAGCAAGAGGTGGTAGGTAAGCAACAGCTTTTCTCTGAAAGGCAGCATCTCCTGGCTTTGGTGTTTGTCTCCATGCTTAACACTGAAATTGGAAAGAGAAAATACAGTCTGGCACAGGTCCTCTGAAGCAGAATGCAGCATGTCCCAGCAGTGGGAACACAACTCACAGCTTTTCCCCATCAGCCTCCTTAAGGGGTTCAAATCTTTGGGAACTTCTTTAAAGATAAGTCTTCCTACTGGTATGTACCAGGAGAGAAAATCACAGTCTCTGATCTAACTGCTATTGTAATTGAAAGTGATATATTTTTTCTGGATGACATATTTGATGTCAGACTTCCCTATTGGACTTCACTGGCACCTGAGGACCAAGCAGCGAGCATGGGTGTACTTAATGATGACTAATTGGAATGCTTTCTTTCAACTATTAGTCATTGTTTTTCCTGCAGGCTAGACCTGTATTTATGATATGAGCTGCAAATGCTCCAATAAATTATGAATAGGCATGTAAATGTTTAAATACGTGTGTTTGGATGAGAGGCAATACTGGAAAATAAGAGCAATTCTTGATCTACTCTGATTTTCACAATACGACAGACTGTCAAGGTTAAAAGGACCTTCACAGATTTTTATTCACTTTTATACTACTTGCTTGATGTAAAATGTAGATCGCAAAATAGGAGAGAGTCATGGCAAGGTGTCAAGTTATTAAGACTTAATTGCTTCTAGAGAGTACACAACTGAACATGTACAGTGCTGTGATGTAAAAATAAAATACATGTTAAATAGAATGACTAAATCTGCAGCTTGAGGACATATCTTCCATTTTTATGTTTTTGGCTTGCTGATGTGCTCACAGCTCGATAATATGTGATTAGTCTCCGAATCATTAATATGATACTGTTATAAAACATTGCTTTTATTTCTATTCATTTTACTGAACTATGCCCTGCTGAAAACAGAATAATGGACAGTTATAACTGAAATCAATAGCTATTGTTTCTTCTGTTCCAAAGCATTAATATGGTAAAACTAAACATAGGCAGTATAGATTTCCACTCAGAATCATGACAGAAGTAGTCAGTTATAGAAGATGTCTATGTATGAAAGACTCCCGCCTTTGTATTAAAATTACCTTTTGACTCCTTCTTTCAAGTTCATATGCATGTAAGTCTTTAAAAAAGCAGAAGAGGAGAATGTGTAGGAAGACTTCTTGGGGACCTGAGAGAGGTGGTGAGCAAGATCTGCATCACCTGGGTTCTGGCGAGTGGGGGTACTCAAGCAGCGCAACCCCACCTCTCTGCAGATGGCTGTGCTCTTCCCTCAGAGGCATTGCTTTGAGCTGTACCAGCGGTTTGATAACTGCTTTTTGAAAATGCTTGTCATGGTTGAAGATTTTGCTGTTTTAAAAAACAACAAACACTACTACAAAAGAAAAACCAAAAAAACCTCCTAGGGAAATATGGGTGCCAGTAATTAATAAGGCCACAGTTCTTCTCCTAAAATGGCTTTCACTGTTACCTTGTTATAATTGGCCTGTGTTTTTCAGTGACATGGAATCTGAAACCTGCTGTATTAAAACTATGAATTTGACATAAAATTTTATCACTGAAAGTACTTAACCCTTAGAATGACATCCCTCTAGACAAGGGGCAACCCTCGCTGATGAGTTTAAGTTACTTTATTTCTGAAAGAAATAGTCATGCTCAACCAGAAGTTATGCTCCTGTTGCAGGAATACACTGCTGAAGCTGTGTGTCACACTTTAAATGATAAGACTTTATGTTCTTTCATGTCCTTAAAATCTGACTATTTACTTTTTTTTTTTTTTTTTTTCCTTCCCTGTTACAGTAATGCTTTCAGCAAGGAGTAGATTGCAGAGTGGGATCCTGAAGGTAATTTTCTCTGCTTTTTCTTCCTGGGAGGTGTTGTAGCCAGTAGCAGGCTTGTGTCCAAATGAGGTAGTGCAGTGACTGCAACTTGCCTCTTTTTTTATGAGAACTTTCTGTTAAACAATTGTATTGTCCATTGAAAAGACTGATACGTAACTTTTTTCCCCTATGTTATTTAGAATTTGGACAAAGACCAGTCGTAATAAAGCTATTCACCCTTGTGTTGGTAGGACCTTAACTAAAATGTAGTCTGAAAATTATGAGCTGCCATTCAAGAACGATGAAGTCACACTGGGATGGGGGGAAAAGGTCTACAGGAGTGATACGGGGAATGAAGAGCTTGTAACAGGAGACAGAATGAGCTAGCTCAGGTGTCTGCTGTATGGCACTTCCTTGCGCTCTGCAAGCATACTCTTAGATAAATTGTTTTCTGTCTTGCCAGTCTAGTCTCTCAGCAGAGTCCATATTTCTCAAAAACAAATATTTGGGTTTAAATGTCTGAAGCATATCTTACAGTGATAAATACACCGCTAACGCTGGGAAAGCAGGAAAAGCTAGCAAAGACTATCTGGATCAGGTTTTCGACACTGCTGCCCCCTCCACACCACACTTTCTGGCCATGCTGGCAAAAAATTATTCTTCCTTGTGAAATGCAAAGCACTAGAAATAATCCTTACTGGATTGTTCTTGGCTGGTGATGTTGAAAGCTTTATTATGTTTCCCTGTAGTTGGTACAATTTTGCTGCCAGCTTGCTATACGGGTTTGTGTGTTTCTCATTCATTTTCAAGGAGTTTAATACCATGGAATGCAGAGAGCAGGATTGGGACATTAGATTCAAAGAAAATAGTTGTGAGTGGAAAAAAAAGACTGTGTTCAATAGAATCTAAAATACTGAGAAGTTTTTTGCTGGTTTTGGTTTTTAATAGTTGATGAATTCCTTTGTCTATTCCCCCAACATTGTCTGGGGTTTCTTGTTGTTTAATTTATTTAATAGCAATAGTTTCAAAATCAATACAAAATGAGAAAAAACAAAGCCAAAACCCCAAGCTTGTGTGTCCTTGGCAGAAAGAGTTCTGCTACACATCTGCTGACTGAAACTTGAGCTGGCTCTGCGTTCATACTCTGAGCCTGGAACCTGATCTGGTGTCCATTTATGTGGAAGAGAATCTTGCCATGAGTTCACTGGGCTATACTTCAGACTGTCTCTGTAGCAGTGGTTTATCAGTCAGAAATTTGAACACTTGTGGGATTTTGGTGGGTTTTGCGAGGTGTGGGTGTTTGGCTGGGGTTTTTTTGTTGGTGTGTTTGTTTTTTGTTTGTTTTTTTTTTTTTTGAGAGTTCAGCTAGCTCATCCATTTGCTTTGCACTTAGAAATGCACCTGTATTAATTCTTTAAACCTTCAGTCCTTATTTGAGCAAATACATCTCTGCAGTTAAATTCGCATAGACACAGCTATTTTCCTTCTGTAACAAAGCTGTCTGGAAGGTCTACACTATCAGTAGTGGTAGAAAATATTGGTTAACAAAGAGAAATAAAAATCTGCTTGGGATTTTATTGCCTTAATCTTGGAAAAATTTAGCTTGTCCATGTGGTTTTAAGACTTGCAGCAAATGTAACATCACTAATGATGGAAAACAAAGTGTGTTTGAATTTTGGTTTCGTTCAGATAAAGAGTGACTTCTACTCTGTGGGCAAAGTGACAGCCCCACATGTCTTTCAGTGGTACAAACCACATGGTGCTTTCTCTGTAGCCTGATTCTTTGATTCGCTTGTAGATAGACTTCTGCTTTGGAAAAACTAGACATAACACCATCCAGTGGTCTGGTACTTCTGTTGGGAATGCCCAGAAGGCCTTCTCCTAGATAGAAGTGTTTGTAGCACGTTAAAAACTACTAAATAAAAATATCAGTTTGATGAAAAAAGTGCGGTGTTTGCATCAAGGAGGGCAAGACGATTACTTTCTCTAGGTTGTGGGAGAACACTAACATATGCCATCCTTACATCCAGTTAGATTGATGAATACCAGATGGAAGTCATGCAGAATGTTTTCTGTAGTATGCATAAGTATTGCTGGCAGCTTTTCAGTTTTTGATATAGCAAAAGACAGTTGTACTTGCTTTAGTGAGTTGAGATAAATGCCTGCAGACTCCAAAATCTGTCGAGGAGAAGCACTGCAACTCTAAGTTTTCAGTGATCCTTCGTTTATTGTCGAAGTATCATGACTTAATACAAGTGCTTGATATGGACAATCTCTTAGTAACCATTAGTGCAGATAAGTAGCTCTTTTGCACAACTTTATTTTTCATGAATTTTTATTTAAATCTTAGATGTATGTTCTGTTTTTCCTTTAATAACCAAAGACGCATGTTGAAATGTTCACTAAATAGCCTTTCATGAATAACATATGACTGCTGAATTTCACATTCTTCTGTTTCTTTTCCACAGCACTTTGTCCATCTTGTCCATTTGGGTCTTGCAGCTGCATTTAATCTGCATCAGTGAAGTCTTGTCAATTGTGACCTAAAACAATGAGCTGTGCAGTGCCAGCATAGTTGGCTTGTGTGCTCCTAAGTGCATTACTGTGTTCAGTTACTGAATGTGTTTTGGTTACTGACTAGCAGTAACAAATCTTTGAGATACTATAGATTGTTCATCTATTGAAATACCTGCGCGTGCAGCTGTTATATTTTGGCATTGTATTTTTGTGGTCTTCTCCATCAGTGGGTTTACTCTCAATGGCTTAACTGACTTTGTTATTTTACGACTTCTAGTTTTTAAGCTAATGGTCTGCAGCAATTTGTCTCTTGTAACCTTAGCCTGTGATCTGGGTCTGGTTTGGGTGTGATTTCCATGTGGCTATTGTTTGTTTCCATCAGCCCCATTTGTGACTGTTTCACATAATTCAGTTGATACTAGTTTGACATAATTTCAGGTGAGACCCAGAAATAAATAATGGAAATCCATACTGAAAAACTGCTGCATAGACTGGCCTTTGTGGCCCACTTGTGCAAGGGTTCAAAAGAGAATGAGAACCATGCGGTGGTTGTGGGGAAAAACAGTTCTGTAGCTAATTTCCTTTGGGAAAAGGGAGTGAGATTGTAAATGGCTGCAAAAACTTACTCTGGCTGGGGAATTGCAAACTGTCTTCAGCTTCCAAGAGCAGCCCAGTCTCCCAAGGCAGGGGAGTGTGTGTTACCTCCCACAGTTAGCAAATACAGCTAGTTCTATCATTCCTTTGCCATGGCAGAACTGAGCAGCTGCCGACTGAGGTGACCGCACAAAAGCAGAGCAGCCAAGTAAAGGAAAGGGTAGAGCAAGTTTGTTTGAACATGTTTGTGAAACACAGTGAAATTACTTTCCCCTGAGGTGCCTGGAGGAATAGGATAATAATTTAGGATAATAATTGGAGCTGGTTGTGAACTTTTCAGTGACTCTTTTTTACATTAGAAAATGCTGGCTTCTCAAAATGAGAAAAATGTTTTCTTGAAGCATATTGGCTTTGTTAAAACTTTTAAGGAGGGTTCCTGGTATGAATCTTCGGAATGTGAGAGAGATGCACCCCTGTAACACTTCAAAAGCCTGGTTGTCGGAACACTCACCCAGGATGGAAGATGGACATCCTGAAGTCCTTGCTTTGCTTCGTCGAAACGGTCCTTAAATCCAGCTGGAGGCAACAGCTGGATGGACAACAGAGACCACAGTGCTTGCAGTGACTGACAAGGTTACTGTCCTTGGCACCTTCCTGCTCCCCAGGGACTACGTAGCTGAGCCACTTCTGAATTTGTCATTTAGATGCTACATTTCACAGCAAGGAAATCAGTGATTGGTTTAAAAATCACTTGGTAAATGCCCCAGTGCAACTTCATTGGCCACTCAAAGCTATGCTTTCCCTGCTCATTGGTCCAAGCGTTCTGTGATTAAGGTTCATCAAACTCTGATGCCTGGGCTGAGTTCTCCAGTGATTCAGTACTGCAAGGTATACTGCGCTGTGCTGTGTCCCCTACTTTGCAGGAGTTCTGGTAGCATGTCAAATAAGGAAAGCAAAGGAAGTTTGAACAGCTTTAAGTCCTCATCAGGCCTTTAGAAGCAGACATGAACTAGGATGATCTGATATTTCAAATGTGTCTCAGATTCCAAAGCCTGCTGCATGGTTTGGATTTGTTGTGTTGCTTTCAATTGCTTATGGCCTGGCTACTTCTAACCTGTCTCACGTGTATAAAAATTACTTCCCTTCATGTTGTCTCCAGCTCTGTATAGTGCTGGCTCTGTGTATCGCCCTCTTTCAAGCAGTAGCATGCAAAGCTCAGGTATTGGCTAACCTAACTTTTTTTTTTTTAGGGTGAGTGGTGGAGGGGGGGCAACAGAAGTCATGAGTACAGAAGACATACAGTTTAGTTCATGTGGTTTATCTAGAGAATGGAAGCATCCAGGTGGACTTGCAGCTTAAAATGAAGACTATTGCCAAACTCTTGAAAATGTGAATAGTTTGATTTTTTTAAAAAATGTGTTTACAAGGATGTTCTAAAGTCTGAATCCAGCTACTGTTCACCACTGAAATTTTATTTTGCCTTGTTAAAAGTAATACCTGTTTAGTAGCTAGTAAGTTTAACTTAAATGATACTTATGTCAAAGTCCTTTGGATGACTTTAAAAACCCTGTGTTTCAGTTTGTTTGCATAGTATCAAGGGGTTGTGTTAAATGGTTGTCTTTGATGGCAGTGGAGGGGACTTTGTGCTGTTGGTAGTCCCATTTCACATGTGCTTGTTTTGGGCCCTAGTGCTATACATGAATTGTAAGGGTCCTGCAGGGTAAGTCTATACTGAATACAGCATTGTAAGGAGGTTGTTAAGCTAGAGGTGACCTGGACTACTAAATCTATCTAGCACATCATGTGCTTTGGTGCTGGAAGAAGCTGGTTCAGAGGACCAGAGTTCAGCAACCGGGTAGGTGTTATGAATGGAAGCAGGAGGCACCTTTTCACGTGGAAGACCTGGGACATGCTGGCTGCATGGGTGTATCTCTTTCCCTGTTTTGTCTTTTTGGGTTCTAAACTGTAAAGGGGAGTGACTGATTGTCAGTAACTGTGTGCACTGTGCCTGGTGCAATGAGCTGCTGATCTAGGTTAGCACTTCAATGCCAGCATAGGAGTACAGTGAACACGGTGTTGTGCATACGTGGTATGCTGAAGCTGAGGACAGGAAGGTGGGTTGTAGTAGTTCCTCTGAGTTCTATTAGTGCAGGATGAGAAAATTCCCTGATTGCTTCTCTGTCCCATGATATGGATGTGAACAGTGTGTTTAAATGGGAAAAAGGGGAGGGAGGGCTGAGGAGCTGGGGTGGCAGAACAAGCAGTAGAAGTTTTGAGTAGAGTGCCATTGCCTGTCTCTCAGGATGCTCAGGTTTTATCATCTGATTTCCCAGCTTCTAGCTAACAATGTCTGCTTTCAGCTCACTCCCTCTTTGGCAAGAGCTCTGTTCTGCTGTTCTTCTGTAGCAGGTTTATAGGATGCCTCAGAGAATGAGCTAGTAGATCAGAGTCATCACATCCTACTTGATTGCAAAGGAAGCAGAGTTAAACCTTCACTGGGCAGGAACGTCTCTCTAATTTAACTGTTAAGAAATATTTTAAAATAATAGTACAGGGTAACATGCAGTAAAGCAACCACAAGTCTGCCTTTCCAATAGACTTTTTAGGTTGTAAAAAGACTGAATTTGAGCTATAGTTGGATTTATACTTATCTTTCTCACTGTACTAGCAAAGCTGGTTAGGCATTCATTTGTGTTTTTCTGGATGAAGGATTTTTCCAGAACTCACTTGAAGATCTATTGCTTTTGAAAATCCCCTCCTGTGAGACTTGGGGAAAAGGAAGAATTAATGGAACTGGCACTAGAAAGTTGAGGAAAACGGTGGTAAAATGGTAAAAAGAATACTGAGCAAATTACTTTTTTTTCGTTCTAAACATAATTACATGAAATGTCTTATATTATAATGTAAAACCCTCTGAGATGCTGAGATGGGTATTAAAATGTTTATGCTCAAAATAATCTGGCGATAAGGGTAAAAAGCATTGCAGGCATTTCACCAGATGATGGTGCTGTGGTTTCACAAAAATTCTCCCCACTGTAGTAAACAGAATTTTTTGACGTGGCTATTACTGAGCTTTCGTTCTAGCTAGATACATCAGCAATGTTAGCCCTGCAGATCTGTGTCACTTGGGACTCCTGGCCGTGACTTGCAGTGATGTGGAAAGAAAACCGCTTCCTGCTTCACAGAGCGAGACCCACAGTGAAGAATGGCTGGTGCTGCAGCATCAGTTCTTAGGGAGAATTTGGGATAGTTTTAACCTTTTGAGCGCTCTATACTACTGTGGTGTACGCATACAATTAGCTCCAGTATATGGAAAGGGAAAGTGTCCTGTAAAACAGTTTGGTACTCTTCTTTTAGCCTCTACAAACCTCACTGTATTGTGTCCAAATCACATGTTGAATACCACAGAAGCAAATAACCATGAGAAAATGGTCAAGGTATGGCAATGAGAAGCAACACATGATGTCAAAGTGTGTGTGTAGAAGCATTAGGAAAATACATGGTACCTTTTCTTTGAAGCATCGCAGAGCAGCACAGTTCCTAGTGATGCTTGGTAATCAAAAGCATCCAAAGCAATTGGGAACACAAGCCTTCTGGATTTTTTTCAGTGGGAGCTCTTAGCATTTATTCCTAAGATCCTGAGTGACTATGTTACAGTGGCTTAG
Source organism: Haliaeetus albicilla (assembly GCF_947461875.1). Taxonomy (NCBI): domain Eukaryota; kingdom Metazoa; phylum Chordata; class Aves; order Accipitriformes; family Accipitridae; genus Haliaeetus; species Haliaeetus albicilla. Next base: position 10,212,505 of record NC_091491.1, read on the forward strand.
CAAGCAAGTCATCAGCCAAACTTCAACAATTGACCATCTGTGTGCTCCTAGTTGGTAAATGTGAATGGTTTAACTACCATCATGTGTCATTATATTGTAGTAGATAGTATTTTCTTTAGTGGTTTGTGAGCCCTGTGATGGCATTCAGTAATTGCCAGCATATTGCTTTTAGCAGACCAATGTGAAAAGCTGCACAAGCAGAGAAATGTCCTAAATAATTGTTTTTACTTGATATATACAGGCAGATGAGGCTCAGTTACACACGTGGCTTTTTCGCAGATTTTTTTTTTTTTTTTTTTTGGTCATTCTTCAGTACAGAGCAATGATAGAGGAATGTAGATAATTAAGGATATTGCAATCTCCCTGTATACTGTACTTGGGTATCTCAGCGGTAACTTGAATTTCCCAGCTAAGCTTTTTGCATCCCTCCTGAATTCCTTTAACTGTCTTTAGGGGTTTATCTGTGAGCAGTCGGTGCTTGTTTAAAATCTCAACCAAAGTTGACTCTTAAGAATCAAGTAGTACCCAGGGTATTGTTAAGAAGGCTGTAGTTTAACTGTTGCAGAATGAAGCTTACTCTCTGATTGAGACATAGTAGCACTGTAACAGTCAGTTAAGTATGCCATCAAATGGTTTTGTCCAGTTGGGTTTCCTTTGGTGGCTGGGGGAAAGGCTGCCAAGAGGATGAGTGTTGAATGCTTAGCTTCTTGGTTTATCAGGTCATCAAATAATCTTGCTATTAAGAGTGTGTTTGTTATAAGTCTTAATGAGTTCAGGGCTTGGACAAAAGATGCTTCCTTCAGGTAGGTTTTCCTCAGTTACAAAGTAGCCATGTGAAATTTTGGGTGTTTTATGGTAACAAAGAATCATCGCATGGAGTTTTCTCTGCTTTTCTTTCGAACTGGTGAGGGCTATCATACCTTTGCTTTCTTTCACTTTGATTTAGGATTTTCACTATTTTGGTTGCTTGGCTTATTGAAAGCAGATAGATAGGGTGGCACGGAGAGAGTGCACATGCAAATTAGTGAACACAACCACAAGGGCAGGCTGTTTGCATAGATTCAGCCAAAAAGTAGCAGGACTGTAAAGAATTATCGAGTCCAGATTATAACAGTGATCTTAAATAAAGATTAAAAAGATATATTCTATTGCAAGTGTTCTGCAGGTCAAACAATATTTGCTGAGCATGATTTTACAAGTGTCACTGTACCAGCATGTAGAGGGCCTGCTCTGCCATGTTCATACATTGACTGTGGAATCTCTGTGGAAATTGGAGAAGTTTCAGAAATATAAGCTGAAACATGCCTCAAAGTTGGAGTTCACTGTGGTTGCTAGAGCCCTAGGAATAACAGGTACAATAATTAGTCTGTTGGCAATCATATGAATAGACCTAAAGGATAAACCAGTAATGCTTAACATCATCTTTAGGGAATGTAATAGTAGTACTTTTATTATTATTGCCAATGTGTAGATATTTTATGTGATTCCATACTGGAAGTTATAGCAATGATTTCCTGCTGATGGAAGTGTGAGAAGAGAATTTGGTTTAAGGTAAAAACCCACAGAAGGCTTTTGAACTGATAGCTGATGTCTGCTAAGAGATGTCTGTGTAGTCATGCTGATTTATAGCTTGGATGTAACAGGCTATGAACAGTTCAGTGTCTTGTTCTAGGCAGACAGAGGGATACCAGGTTCCTAAATGGTAATGTGACAAACAAAGACTGAACTGTTGTGGTAGACTAAACCCTATGATCACACTGTGACTTTTCTACACATTACAATTTGAATTAAGTTTACGTCACCTACTGGGGAAAAAAGACTCACCATTTAAATGGCATACTTGAAATCACTGTGTGAAAGAAGTACGCCACCTTTATGGTGTGTAAGAATTGGTAAATAAAGAAAATTGTATATTATATATTAATAACAATAAATGGGACCAGAAAAATGCCTGGTCTAATATGTATTTGATTGGAAATGCAATATCTAAGAATTGCCTATTAAGCTATAGGGCAGGTAGTTTAAATAAAACCAGAATTGTATTGGTAATAACTATCTTACAGTAGCAGGCAATAAGACATGTCAGGACAGATCCAAGAAAAACTGAAGAAACTTTTCATTGGGATGGGAAAAGAGAGGGTGAAGGAGGAGTTCTGTATTGATCCTGTGTACTGAGGTAGCTAATACATTTAGTGATGCACTTAGTGTGCAAATTCTTTGTAAATAATTGTTACTGTGGCTGATATAAGATGCACATTTTAAGACAAAAAAAAAGTTTTAAGGACACTAAAGAAACCTTTAATTCACTTTGTCTGTTATTTCCTCTGTTCAGAGCTTTCTAGCATCATTAAGTATCCAAGCTGTGAAAATATATGAATTATTAGAATAGTCATCTTTAACAGTAATGGTAGAACACAGAGGTTTAGTTCAGCTTGGATAAGCATCTGAAAATGAGGGTGCTTTCTTCAGATTTACAGTATTTTAGTTGTTTTGATGCAGAAATTGAATTACTGCAGAATTTTAATGTTTTGCCAGATGATCCTGTTTCCTTCTCCCCACCCTACAGACAAGAAGACATGAGCTATTTTTCTCCCTTCTGCTGCTACAGTCCTAGACACAGTCTGGAAGTGGAAACTGGAAATAAAACAGCAAATGGAGAAACAAGAATTAGATGTTAGTCAAATGTCAGAGATCTTGTAAAAGATTATAAAAGCATATGTACGAAGTGCACTTATTAGGCTTTTAAACATTTGAGAGTGATATGCTCTACTTAATTCATCTGGTACATGCAGTTTTCAGAAAAGTCATCCTTGAATTGCCACAAGAATGCACTTCCATTTCTTTATTTTGTGAAATAAGAGAATAAGAAAACAACTGACACACTGAAGCTTGCAGAAAGTCTGTCTTCTCAGCAAATCACATATGCCAAAGCCAGCTTTCAACATAATCCATAGAACTTCACTGGAATGAAGGCAGAGAGATGGCAAAAAAAAAAAAAAAAAAGTAGTTAAAACTGTGATTCTGTACTGTAGCACTTCAGAGAAAATTGTCCACTTCTAATAGACTGGGGTTTTCTTAGTCATCCCACAGGACTGAACACAGAATTAGTATGCAGTGTTCTGAGCAGGAGGCACAAAGAGATGGAGGCAGGCAGCAAACCAGCTGTGCTAGAAATGTTAGTACCAATGTGTGGATGAATGTGAGCTGCTTTTCTTCTGCCTGGGAGGGATTGTGCTCTGATGGAAGCGTGGGGTGCAGGCTTGAGCAGGGGTCTTGCAAGCCCACCTGCTCACCTTGCCAAACTCCACATTGCCACAGCCACGCTGCTCTGACGTCCAGAAAACTTTTTCTGCCAATCTTTTTTTTTTTTTCTTGACGCTACCATGGCTATCAGTCCATAGGAAATGACTTTATTTCTCTGCAGCTTGGGTTCATCTGTAAAATGTGGATAAATGTGCTGTATTTGTGGTGTACTTTGGGTACTAAAAAATGCAGGGTGCTCTGTGGCAGCCAGGGAAGTGCTGCAGCTTTCTGTTTAAGGAGTGTTATTGTTCTCTGCGCAAGGCTCATATGCAGGACTTTTCCCATGGGGTTTTGAATCACAGGAAGAAGGGAGGGGAAGGTCTACTTCATGGTGACTTCTACATAAAACATTTTCTCAGAACTAATTAAAACTTCGAGAAATCATCAGAACTTAAATGAATCAGTGCTGTGTAACTAACAGCTTATGTTAAAGGCTTTGAACAAATATCCACAATGCATCAGTAAACATGCAAATTACTTTTTCATGTCAGAATGTGCCTCACTACAATGCTGTGCATTGATAAAAGATTTCTCTGTGTCTGTAGCTTTCCATACTTTTAAGTTTATTGGTTTTCCTAACTTCTCTTTCAGGCCTTTTAATATGTAGAGAAATACTCTTTAAAATGATTTACCAAGCAAAATTCACTGTGCTTCAGCAATAACTAGCAGTTAACAAAGTGTCTAAATTAAGGACTGAAACAAAGCTGGGACCAGTTACTGTTCAATCGTGGCTGTTATCTTTAGTAATCTCCTTTAAAGGGGATTATTGCAGCTATAAAGTATTTTCCCATGGTTATGATGGCAGTTATGGAGAAGATTCATTATTTGCAAAACTTTTGTTGGGCATAGTTCACTCCTGGGTTCTTTAACTGATACCGTAAAGGAAGCCTCAGTTTGAAGAGGGAGAGGAGGGAAGAGGATTGGATCCAGTAATGGATGTAATTAACACCACTGGCTTCTTTTTCAGTTAGTTTTTCGTAAGCAATAACCCCCTGTTGCTTGAGCTGTTTCTAACACTGTTAGGCTTTTTGGATCACTTCATACCTTCCGTCTGTGTGCATAATATATACTAGCAAGCAATATGTTTCTGTCTTTGTCTTGTTGCAAGATGGTTATAAGCTTGCAACTGCTGGCTGGCAGAACTGGTACATTTGCTCAGTGGGTAAAGGCTAATCTTTCTGGATTCTCAGTTGAGTCAGTACAGCTAGCTCATGCTCATGGCTTCCTGTTGTGAATTCACTCTAGATGGACTTCATGCTGCGGGATGAAATGGACTTTGAAAAGCTCTGCTAATACAGTATTCAGTCTAAGTAATGGTGCTTACAACATTGCAGTTCTATCTACTTGTGCTGTTGGCATCTAATTTTTCATTCTCTATGCTCCTCTGCAGGTTTTCCAGAATCCATTTGTGGTTGTCGCCACTTGCCGATACTTTAACCTTGGTGCTTTTTGGTAGTTAACGATGTTCTTTCTGTATGTATAAGAGTACAGGTCAAGAATGAAATGTCTGCTGACTCAGAGACTGTCAAAAGAAAAGCTGTGAACTTTTCACTTGATGTGAACATCAGAGGAGATGACAGCCCATATTTCCTAACCTAGGAGTGTCACTCTGGTAATGGACTAGGGTGAACTTTTGTCTTGGCCATTTCAAAGCCAGTGTATTCATATTTGAACTGTAGGAAGCTGGTGACTAGTGCAGTGCTGGTTAAGAATAAGTTGCATCATATTGGATTAATTAGTTAGCACCATGTGCCAGCCCGTCATGAACTGGGACAATATTAGTGCAATGGTACATTATGGACACTGACCACTGAGTAGTTATGTTTTATGCATATCAAGTCACTTCTGTTTCTAGGTCAGCGTTTGATGCCTTCACAGTGGGATGTTTATGGGGCTGTACTGGAAGCAATTAAAAGAATTCCAATACTGTTGCAGGGATAGTGAATGATATTCCAGATCATTGCAGTGATGAAATTATATCACAACGTTCAGTTATATTGGCACAACTGAAGGGAAGAGCAGAAAACTGCAGCATTTTAATGGGGACAAGAAGGGAGAGGTGGAGTGGAGCAGGAATTTCTCATGCTGGCTTTGCTACGAAGGAATACACATTGTGTAACTATATTCTGCAAATTAAATGTTATGCTTTCGTGCCCTTCTTATTCAGCATGCCTTAATTAAAAGCCCCTTTCCCTTGGTTCATGGGTTCAAAACTGTGTAATGATGTTAAACAAACAAACATGTGACTGAATTTCTACCTACCAGATTAATTTTGTAATAGTTTAGTGAACAATGGCATATCATTAAGAGTGGATAGTGTATTTAAGCCCAAGTAAGACTTTGTCAGTGGAAGTGGGCGTCTTTCTGGGATATTGTGGAATTCAACTTGCTTTTAAAGAAAAAGAAAAGAAGGCGTATTTTTCATCACAAATTATTTAGATTTTGCAACTATTTCACCACAAAAAAATGCATTCATTTCCCAACTACTCTCCACATAAAATATGAAAAATGAGCAGGGAGCAATCATATTTCTGAATAGTGGAGCAGAAGAGCTGAAAAGTATTCATACACTTCAAAAGTTGATTATGAATGAGTTTTTGTCCAGACATAGTTACAAGAATATAAACAATGTCATAGAATTGTAGGGCTGTAAGGATAAAAAGATCAGTGGCTTATATAAACTAAACTCAGCTAATTAACACAAGATGATGGCATTTAGTTTCTTAGTTGTTTTCTGATAGCCTGCTGGCTCTCCACTTGCCTGATTAATGCCAGACATTGTTGCAGCCAGTGTTGAACCAGAGCTTTCAGAGCATGAACAGCCCCTCTTTGTGGTGTATTCCAGGCTTTGCGGGTTATTGTGGCGAATGGGTGGGTCATTTGCTGGAGTGGTTGGGTTATTTGCTTCATGGTCTTCACTCTGCTTAATAGAAGAGTGCTGCTCTGTAGTTCTCATGAATAGGAATCTTCAATGTTGGTCTAATAAAAAATGTTTGTTATGTCAAGAAACCGCTTTCTCCCAAACAGGCCAGAAAGTTGGGAAGAAAACTTTGACACTTACGCAGAACACTGTATTAGACTTTATTTGAATTTGTATTTTGGAAGGAGTCTTTATTTTAGGTTAGGACTTCTGCATGAACATGAGAAACATGATGTGCTGGACTGTGCATGTGCTGATCTTCTTCCTGCATCCCAGATTTTCAGTGTTAAGTAGTTGAAAGTGACTTCGTGTAAAGAAATGGCTATGGTTTTGTTGTAGGTACTTGAAAGCCCAATGAGTTTGCATTTGTTCAAGATACTTTAAGATGTGGAAATAGAAAATGTTTTATTTCACAGAGAATTTTCTTAAATTGCATATGCTTTGAAACAAATTCTGTACTTCATTTTAATGAGTTTAGATGGTAAGTCTAAGTAAAATGAGGCATAGTAGAGCATCTATGCAGAATAACATCATTGACAGAAGGGTGATTGTGTGCTCGAAGAATCATATCATGTTGGATTTTTTTTTTTTTCCTTTCAGCTTTTGGAATCAAGCTATTGGTTGCTCTCTTGGTTTCAAAATCTCTTTCTTGGTAACAAAAGCTGACTTTACTACTTGATTCCAACAACTGAGTCCTGACCAAAAGTGTTGCAGATAGGAAAACTTGTGAATAAGATTGTCAATGCTGATACTGCTGGCCTGGTTTCTGAAACACTTTGATTGCGATTCTGAAGGAACCTCCCTGCACCAGTCTTAAAGACTTCCAGTGTGAGATTTAGCAGAAGGTTGTCCCTTCTTTTCTGCCAGGACTCATTGCACAAAGAACGCTCTACTGGCTATGGCCTCAATTTTCAGGCTCATGCCCTAGGTATGTGCATCCTCCTAATGTAACATGATGCAATACACCTACAGGTTTTTCTGCTTACTGGTGTGTGACCACCATTAACCTTTGATATTTTACCCAGTCAGGCTGCTCACACCTGTCATGTACCACATGCAAAGTGCTATTCCAAAAACAGAACGTCTGCACTTATATATATGTGTGTGTGTGTGACTGTTTGACTTGTCATGATTGTCAGTTCCCAGCTTCTTTCCCTTGCATTACACTGGTGAACTGGAACTCTGATAAAGGAGTTATGTACAGTGATGACAAGAATTGATTTCCAATTTCCTGTAGAATGACTCTATCATTGCTTGTGACTCAGGCAATTTAGCTTATATTACAGTGCTAGCTAGGGGCTATAGATCACCCTGACAGTCGTCTAGTCACAGAGCATGCTGATTTTGACAAGATATTGAAAGAGAGATTTTACGAGAATTTCCTTTGTGATACATCTTAAAGTGCTACTTTCTGTTGTTGGATCATGTGTAAAGAGATTTCGTATGAGGCAGAATAAAAGTATTGGGCTCAGTTTGTCTAATTTGCCCTTAATCTTTGCACTTGAGAGCCTATGGAAAAACTGAACAGCCTTTTTGTCTTGGATCTGGTTTTGAACATGCAAGTATCTGTGTTAGGTTAGACAGAAGTCCCAGGATCTTTTTAGGAGTGGTAAGTAGCAGATGCCTGGGGAAAGAGTATAAGAAATGAGATAGATGTAAGAATGGCCCTTTCCTGGATTCAGCAGTCAGTGATCTGGAGCCTTGCTGTGTTGGGTGCATAACACTATACTGAAATAGATGCTATTGCTGCCCTCATTCAAGAGTTTCTGTTGCTAAATGATTTTCTCTCTCCCTACTGGAAGCTATAGCACTCTGCTTTTTTGGTCATCTCATCATCTTTTGATGCCGCTGACCTGTAGGTAGAGTTGGATGGGAGTTCAGTGTCCTGTTGCTAATGCAAACTGCTTCAAGCATGTCCCTCTTCAACTGTGTCGCTGTTAACTTGAGTGCAAGGCTCCTGCGACAGCTGAGGAGGGGACTGAGGGGCAGTGAGTGATTTGGGTTTCTCTGACATTCAGCTATAAAAAGACAGGAGTGGACTTCAGCTGGGAAGGTCTCCCAGCTTCCCAGCTGTGGCTGAAGTGTAGGCCTTGATGGCAGCAATCTATGTGCTATTTAATTGGAATGGGGCTAAGTGCTGCTGTGCTCTGTGTGTGCTCCCAGAGGGCTCAGCAGAGGCAACAGTATTTTAATAATAATGCATTCATTTGGAGGTCAAGAAAGATATTTTTGGGCAGTCTGTGCCTGTTCATATGAAGCAACCCATTTTGTTTTAAGTGCTCTGCTGAGCAAGTACACTTTTATGATGTCTTGGGCACTCATGTTCCTCATGACTCTAATATCTGCTTTGCATTTCATCCTCACAAATGCCTCTGGAGTGGGAGATGCTCACATCCTCAAGTTGTTGGCAAACAGAGAATGTAGAGCAAAACTCGTAGATAGTCACCAGAAGATGTAGAGAATTCTCCAGAAGTTGCAAAACCTCTCTCCCTATTTCTTTTTGAATCTTTATTTAAATATATCTCAAAATGCTAAAGGCTTTCTATTTCAGTTAAGCCTTAAGTATTTTTGAGAACTGATCCATGTGATTTCTTTAATTTTGCTAAGATCCTCATGAGTCAAGGAATTCAACCAGGGGTTCCTAACATTGTAATGGCATCGTGAGTCTGCCTTTACCTCCTCAGGTTAAAGAGAGCAGAAGTAGCCATCCCTTGTCAGTTTTGCCAAAACATTTTCTTGCAAAATGAGCAAAAGGGTTAAAATTAAAATTCAGGATTGGACAGTCCTATACAAAGTCGGGTATTGAAATGTTTAGCACATTGTGGTTGGTTGACCCTGGCTGGATGCCAGGTGCCCACCAAAGCCGTTCTATTACTCCCCCTCCTCAGCTGGACAGGGGAGAGAAAATATAATGAAGAGCTTGTGGGTCAAGATAAGGACAGGAGAGATCACTCACCAATTACCGTCATGGGCAAAACAGACTCAGCTTGGGAAAATTAACTCAATTTATTACAAATCAACCAGAGCAGGGTAATAAGAAATAAAACCAAATCTCAGAACACCTTCCCTCCACCCCTCCCTTCTTCCTGGGCACAACTTCACTCCTGGATTCTCTACCAACCCCCCCCAGTGGCACAGGGGGACAGGGATGGGGTTTACGGTCACTTCATCACATGTTATTTTCTGCCACTTCATCCTCCTCAGGGGGAGGACTCATCACACTCTTCCCCTGCTCCAGCGTGGGGTTCCTCCCATGGCAGACAGTCCTCCACGAACTTCTCCAATGCGGGTCCTTCCCATGGGCTGCAGTTCTTCACGAACTGCTCCAGCATGGGTCCCTTCCACAGGCTGCAGTCCTTCAGGAGCACACTGCTCCAGGGTGGGTCCCCCACGGGGTCACAAGTCCTGCCAGAAAACCTGCTCCGTGGGCTCCTCTTTCCACAGATCCACAGGTCCTGCCAGGAGCCTGCTCCAGCGCGGGGTTCCCATGGGGTCACAGCCTCCTTCAGGAACCCACCTGCTCCGGCGTGGGGTCTTCCCGGGGCTGCAGGTGGATATCTGCTCCACTGTGGACCTCCATGGACTGCAGGGGGGACAGCCTGCCTCACCATGGTCTTCACCATAGGCTGCAGGGGAATCTCTGCTCCGGCGCCTGGAGCATCTCTTCCCCTCCTTCTTCACTGACCTCGGTATCTGCAGGGTTGTTTCTCTTACATGTTCTCACTCCTCTCTCTGGCTGCTGTTTCTGTCTGTCCCAACTTTTTTTTCCTTCTCAAAAATGTTATCACAGAGGCGTTACCACTATCGCTGATGGGCTCGGCCTTGGCTGGTGGCGGGTCTGTCTCAGAGCCGGCTGGCATTGGCTCTGTCGGACACAGGGGAAGCTTCCAGCAGCTTCTTACAGAAGCCACCCCTGTAACCCCCCCACTACCAAAACCTTGCCACACAAAGCCAATAGACGCATGAAGTCCTTAAAAAAGAGTCAGACACAAATGTCCTCTAAAGTGACTTCCTCAAGTTAAATCAGTTCTCTTTCTGTCTTTACATGTGTTGTGTGCTGGCAACTAAGGACCACACAGCCACTCGCACACTCCCGTTCTGAGTGAGATAGGGGAGAGAATCAGAAGGGTAAAAGTGAGAAAACTCGTGGGTTGAGATAAAGACAGTTTAATAGGTAAAACCTATTAAGCCACACATGCAAGCAAAGCAAACAAGGAATTCATTTGCTACTTCTGACCGGCAGGCAGGTGTTCAGCCATCTCCAGGAAACCAGGGCTCCACCACGCATAATGGTGACTTGGGAAGACAAATGCTGTCACTCCCAACTTCCCCCCTTCCTCCTTCTTCCCCCAGCTTTATATGCTGGGCATGACGTCATATGGTCTGGGATATCCCTTTGGTCAGTTGGGGTCAGCTGTCCCGGCTGTGTCCCCTCCCAACTTCTTGTGCACCCCCCCAGCATACTCGGTGGTGGGGTGGGATGAGGAGCAGAAAAGACCTTGACTCTGTCTAAGCACTGCTCAGCAATAACAAAAACATCCCCATATTATCAGCACTGTTTTCAGCACAAACCCAAAACACAGCCCCATACTAGCTACTATGAAGAAAATTAACTCTATCCCAGCCAAAACCAGCATAAAATGACAGTTTAGGGTTTCATTTTCCTCGGATTTTCAAGTAGGATGAAAACTAATGAGACCAAGCTTGAAGTATTGGATTTTTAATTGGATTTTCAAATTCAGCATCTATAGTAAAATGACAGTTACAAAACTAAACCATACCCTGATGGCTTGGAAAGAAATTTTTTCAAAGTCAAGGGTAAAGAGGAAGACTTTAGGTGGAAGGGGGATAGCGAGTGTCCCTGGTTCTGTCCTGATGCCCTAGGAAAGTGTATTTATAAAGTATCTATCGCATTGGTGTTCAGACACCAATAACAAGCAAAATGCTAACTGCATTTTTGTTTTAGAGCTTCCACCTTGTTGACAAGTTTGTGGTGAGGAACTCTGGGTGGAAACTCCTTTTGCTGTTTTAAGTATCACAGTTTAATTCTATTACAGAAGCTTTTGAAGTGCTACCTGAATTTAGGTGAAGCTCTTTGGGAACCTGGAAGACTAAGTTCTGCAATAGGCTTCAAATTTTTTGTCTAAATTGTGTTATGTGTCTTACTGGGGTTATAACAGTCATAACAGACTTTGCCCAGGAAGATGATTCTGAGAAGATTTAATAGCAGCTTGACAAGGAAATAGGACTCTTTAATAGATGTAAATTGAGCTAATCTACATAAAAATGAAAAAGAAAGCTTAGAAAAATGGTGAGATGTGCTTGGAGGAGGTATGAGGCCAAAGTCTTAAAAATATCTTTAATAAAGGTGGGGAATGATAAAAGTTGTCCTCTTCAGGCTGTTTCATTGAGAATGGGTCAGGGTTTTTTTTCTGAAATAGGCAGAGTTCCATGAAATTTTCACTTGGAAGTCCTGTAAGCTGATAACTAAATTTCCTTTTTCTGTTACGCTGTCAGAGAACAGTGACAGTTTGATGAAAAGTAGTAGTATTAGTTTCAGTATTTCCAATGATTTATAGGATTTTCAGCCTTTCTTCATTTCAAGGCATTTGTTTGAGTAATTAATTTTATTTTTTTTTTAACTCTTAACTATGGGTTTGTGCTTTTGGAAATAGTGATTATGCAGTGCAAATGTTGTCTTTTATTTGTGGTATAGCCTTTTGAAGTGGAAAGAGCTATGTGTTGTCTCATTTTGAAAACTTTGTGAAAATTTTTGGCCATTGTGTATGTTACACTGTGGTAAATTTAGAATGAAACTTCCTGGGGCTCTTTATTTGTCAAAGTCTATCTTAAACAAGTTTGGCTTTTAGCTCACTGTTCCTATTGTAGAATAATCCATATTTGGCAACTTAGGTTAGAAGGAAGTGGACTACAAAAAAAAAAAAAAGCTCTCTGCCCTTAGCAGCTGAGAACAATCTTAAACCGCACATAGCACCCTGGCTGTATGTACGGAAAGGCTCAGGTAACAAGTATAAGACAGTGCTACATACGCATTAATTAGTATATTACAGCATACTTGTTTTTCTACATAATGCAATGACTTCCTTCCCCTCCCTCCTCCCCCCCCTTAGTAATTAATTAGTGTTTGGAAAACATTTAAGAAATGTAAAGCTCTCAGTAAGAGGTAAATGCTATTAATTGTAATTACCAAGTAGGTTATTTCTTAGCTTTCATATGGTTCCATTCCCTCTGGATAAACACCAAGGGATGTACACCTTCAGGGTAACTTGATAACTCCTGTTCTCACAGCAAAGCCAGAGATAATACGGTTTGTGCTTGTTTTGTCAGCAGGAGGGGGAGCCAACTACAATGCTAGAAATTTTCCAGGGATTGCTCAGGTGTCTTTTAATTATGGCATGGTAAAACTGGCTTCTCTGCAAAACAATCAAGTTTGCTGAAATAAAATCCCAGTTAGGTCTCTAATCAGAGTGATTACTTGACCTGTGTTTTTGAAGATTGCTGTCTGGACCTGTGCAAACAGTGATTCAGCTCACCTGTCCTCAAAATGTTTGTGGTTTGTTTTTTTTTTTTTCCTTCACCTTAATCTTCCTGTGCTTTATCCCCTGTACCTTACTAAGCCTCTGACACAGTTGCTCGTGTTGTGCTGCATTACTGGCTTCAGAGGATTGAATGTGACAATATAATGGCTCTGTTCATACCTGTCAGGTACAAGGTGTATTAAGCAGTGCATGTGAGGCATTTTTAGCCTGTGATCAAAGTGATTGAGGGAGATATACCCCAGGGGTCTTATTTAATTGCTGTAAAAATGACTTTAACAGACAAATAAAGAATTGCTGAGAGGATAGCATGATGAGGGAGGTGCTCTCACTTCTGGGAATTAGGTCTGTAGCTTCATTGGGATCACGGAGATGTACAAAGACATTCATACAACTGGCCTGCTGCAATGGATTATACAAGCCCTTTAGGAAGGCCAGGCTGGGGTGGCAAGAAAAAGTTGCCCTTTATGTGAGAGAGCAGCAGGAATGCACAGAGCTCTGTCTTGAGGCAGATGATGAGACAGTGGAGAGTTTGCAAGTCAAAATTAGCAGGCAGACAACACAGGCAGTATTGTGGTGGGTGTCTGCCATGGACTGCATGATTAGGAAGAAGAAATAGGTCAAGCCTTCTTCAGATGACGGGAAGAAAGCTCATGTTCGCAGGCCCTGGTCCTCATGGGGAACTTTAACTACCCCAATATCTACTGGAAGGGCAACCCAGCAGGGCACAAGCAATCCAGGTAGTTTCTGAAGTGCATTGTGGAAAAATTCCTGATGAAGATGATCAAGGAGCTGACCAGGGGAAGTGCTTTGCTGGATCTCATACTTACAAACAAATAAGAACTGTTTGGGCATGTCCTTGGAGACAGCAAGCTTGAGATGGTGGAGTTCAGGATCCTGAGGGAAAGAAATGAGGCAAATAGTAGGATTGCAACCGTGGGCTTCAGGAGAGCAGACTTTGGCCTGTTTGTGGACCCGCTTGGCTATTTTTCAAGGATTATCTCTTCCAAGCTCAAGAGTGGGCCAACTGGATGAGCAGGAAATTGAGCACAGGTGACAGGAGGCCTGCATGGATGAACATGGAGGTCCTGACCAAACTCAAACATAAAAAGCATACAAGAGGTGGAAGCAGGGTCAGGGGATACTGGGGCAATACTTTTTTAACATCTTCATTAATGATGTAGATGATGGGACAGAGTGCACCCTCAGCAAGTTTGCAGAACATATAAAACTGGGGGGAATGGTTGATCCACCACATGCTTGTGTTGCCAGAGAGATGTTGACAAGCTGGAGAAATGGGCCAATGGGAACCTCATGAAGTTCAGAAGGGAAATGCAAAGTCCTGCAGCTGTGAAGAGACAACCCCATGTATCATACAGCCTGAGGCCTGATGGGCAGGAAAAGGGCTTGGCAGAAAAGGCCTTAGGGGTCCTTATGGAACAGAAGTTGAGCATGAGCCAGCAAAAAAAGGCCAGTGTCCTGGACTGCGTTAGAAAGAGTGTAGCCAGCAGGTTGAGGGAGATGATCCTTCCATCTGCGTAGCACTGGTGAGAGTGCTGTGTCCCGTTTTGAGCTCCCCAGTGCAACAGAGACAAGGATATGACCGTGGAGATAGTCAAAACCTGACTGGACAGGGTCCTGGACAGCTTCCTTGATCAGGGTGGGACTAAATGATCTCTAGAGGTCCCTTCCAACCTTGACTATTCCGTGGTTTTGTGATATCTGTATTCTCTCCAGAAATTATTTGTATGCAGATGATGCTTTCTCTCTTCTTTTTTAAAGCAAACAATTCCTGAGCACTGTATAGCTTATAAATTTTAGTAGGAGATTATAAAATGCAGCTGCTTATTAAATTTGGCTGTTATGTCATGGTGAGCTGCACATGATTAATATGGTTCTTATGGTGAATTAAGGTAGTAACTGGGATCTCTGACAAAGACGGGAGACAGAACTGAAATCTGAAGATGTTCTTGTCTATGCACTGAATAATTGCAAGGGAATTTGAGCTTTTTGCATTCAGTGCTGGCATGACTAGCCTGTGTAACTGTACATGGTAGCAGCACCTACATTACTTTAATAATAAGGTATTTAGTCTTGACCTGCCTACATGCTATGAAAAAGGGTAACCTTTACAGAGATATTAGCTAGGGCGTTCCATGTGTGGGAAGAAACCAAAGCAAAGGAAACTAGAGTGTATTGTAAGTCAGAAGGAGCATTAGCAGCTCTAGAGTTGTCCAAATAAGCTAAATAAGACTTTCATTCAAAACATCAAGCTGAAAAGATAATATTTAGAAGAAGGACAAGGGTACTGAGAAATAGAAATAATTCATGTCAAAGTGATGCTTTATAGGTAGTAGTGGTGGGGAAAAAACAGTCATGTAGAAGTAAACATTTTAAGAGGGAGCAGGTGTTGAACTGATTTTGTGTCAGGTCTATTTGGCTTATCAGATGTGTTTTACTGCATGTTGTAGTTGACTAGCAGGTAAGCAGATGGACACAGTAGCTGCAGATGTGTCTATTATAACCTCTGATATGTGCTAACATAGTTGCAGATGACAGTACCCAGAAGATGAAGTGAAAGAGGGAACTGGACATGCAGGGAGATGCGGGCATGTATTCTTGGACAGATAACTGCGGAGTCTACGTAAGCTGTCAATGATAGACATAGAGTACATCCAGATTTGTAAAGAAGTTTTGGTTTCTGTGTCTTATTGGCCTTTTGAGACTGATCTCAGTCTTGGATGGTAGGCAGACTGTTATGAAGTCCTCTGCCCATAAATGACTGCATCAAGGCAGATAAAATTCAAGGTATAAAGCTTTGGAAGCATAGTTACTATGAAGCTGGTACACTGAAGCAGCTGTCAGGTGTTCCTCCTTTGGCTATCTCAAGGGCAATGGGGGTAGGAAATCACTCCTTTTCAATAAGCTGTGTGGAGTGAGGTCATATGCTCTCCACTATGCAAGTTTTTTCTCCAGTGATATCCACTTACTTCCTAACAAAAATGTGTTCAAAGGATTAGTAGCAGAACACTTGGAAGCTGGAACCACTCAGGACTGATGGTATAATTACTCTATAAAGCCATTTGTAAAGCAATTATGTACTATTGTTCTCTTTTGTTCTATATCTTTATAAAAGTGAGCCATCTTGGCAGGCTGTGATGTGAATGCATTGAGCTGGCTGTTATGTAAGAATATGAATAATTTGTGTGCATATTTATAAAAGAAAAATGATGCTTTTACAATGTGACTGAATTGTTTACATGTAAAAATCTGTACAGAAACAGCTTGCTGTTATAATTTCTTCAATAAGTAGTCTTGTAACTTCTGTGGAAAGTTTTTGTGTTTAATTTTTTTTTTTCTCCCTTCTCTAAGGAGACTGTTATTAAATGTGTTGTTCAGGTGCTAGGGGTAATATAATTATTAGAAATAAGAACTCTTATAAATAAAACATGTTTTTTGCAACTTTTTCATTTAACAAGCTCTTTCCTTCTAATTTTCGTCTAATTCTGCAGAAGGGTTACGTGCATAGCTGTAACCTGCCAGTATATGATTAGCTTTTATTTGTTACTGTGTGTGGGCATCAGATTTTTTTATATGCCTAAGCATCAATATCTATTTTGGCTGAACTGTGAGTGTGTAATAAGCTGTCAAGCCAGGGTGAGGTTTCTAAGTATGGGCTGAGTTAATTCATCACTGAAAGTGGTGGGTCCCACTCATTCTTTCTCCTATGTGCACGCTCCTGTGAGAACCTCTGTCAGCCAAGTCGGCCTGTTTAAATGGGAGAAAGCTCTGCAGAAATAAGCTTGTTTTCTGCTGGGTTAGAGAGCTGAGCTGGCTCACTGAGAGATTAGACAGGTGCCAGAGCCAGCACAAAAGGGAGTGGGACTGCGTGGCTTAAACTGAATGGGGGAAGAGGAGGGAGATGGGAAATGGCAGGGAGCAGTAGCAGCAAGATGTTAGGTCACTGCAGCCTTTTGCTAGTGTTTAACCCGAGAGTCTGGTATGAGTGTGGTTGAGCTCTATTTTGTCTTCTTGCTGGTAATGCAAAATACACAACAAGGAAAACCATTGTCCACCAAGTAGTTTTTCTGGACAACATGTGGAGCATCAGTGGTGCACATCACTATTGTGGAGCATCAATTTTTTCAGTGTTTCACAGCTATCGTGATAAGCATCGTGCTTCCTAGCCCACAAAAACTGTAACACGTGGATGTAAAGCAGTGGAATGCTTGTTTTAAATCTCATATGAACATCTATTTATAGTCTAATCTACATTGAATGTGGAATTTTTTTTAGTTTAAAACTCTTCAGCAAGGACTGTAATTTGCGTACGGTAACCTGTATATACCCCAATAGTACACATGTGAGACTGGCAGCAAGTTAATTCTATGCTGCCTTTAGCCTGGAGAGGACCTACCTTGTCAGTGGTAATGTTTTAGACAGGATGCATGTGTTTCTGTGACATCAGTATTGTTTTTTGGCTTGATGCAACTGAAGACCTGCTGATAAGGTGCATTTTGTGTGCACTGGAGCTTGTTGAATCACTCTACTCATGACAGAGAACACTTAGCTGCAAAGGAGAGGGCTAATATTAATCTGTAGGTAGTAGGAGGCTCGCCTGCAGAAATTGTTGAGTAAATTTGTGCTATAGTAAATGTGGACTGCCTTACTAGGATGAGTAGTTGAAGCACAACATAGGTGTATACTGGTCTCAATTTGTTAGGATGAATTTGTTTATGTTAAAATATTAAATAGATTGTAATCTTAGTTTATAGAACTAAGAGTTTATAAGTTTATAGAACTCACAAATTTCTGAAGGAGCTTTAGAGAAATACTGATATTTACCAATCTCTTATATACAGAAAAACAGAAGGTGGGGTAAGTAATCAGGCAGTGGTGGAGTTGAAGCTTGAAGGGAACTTGGAAGTGTTCATCAAAATCTCAGCTGTAAGCAGAGAGGGGCAAATGTTACAAAATATTTCAAAAACTTTATTTTTCTCCATGTTTCTTCGCTAAGCAAAGTGGAGAGCGAGCCGTGTAGTACAGAGGCTTAGAGGAGAGAACCAAACATTTCCACTCAAAAGACACTTTCCTGCTGCCTGTGCTGCTAGTTTGATGGCGAAAAGCAGGCCACTTCATTCTTTTTTGCATTTTGTTAAAACTTGCCTTTTACTGTAAAGGAGTGGGACTCTACCGAAAATAAAAACAGTGCTAAGGGTTAGAAGTCATTGTTGTTTATTGCATTCAGTGTTTCCAAGTAAGGGCAACGTTTGTTTTCTACAGCTTTGAAAGGTGCATCATTAAATTAGGTGCCTAAATTTAAGAGTTCCTCAGAGGAACTCTGCTTTCCTCTCATTATTTTCTGTTGGCAAAATTTTCTTAATAATGTGATATCACAACAATTGAGTATGAAGTGAATGATCTTAGATTACAGAAATGCTGGAGAAGTTGAAGATAATTATGTTCATCATACATTAATCTCCAACTTGGTTTCCTGTAAATCACTGAGTAACTTCTACAAGAGATTATGCTCTGCAAGCATTTATCCCCTTGAATTTTTCTACATAAGAGTAAAACACAGGATATGAGAAGTGATGATAAATCTCCGTTGAATAAGGGATCATCGGAATTCATCCAGCTTTATCATATGTAACTCTTATTTCCCACATTAAAGTCCTATATTCAAACCTTGAAAATTCCTGTTAGGTCATGCACTTGAGTTCCCAGCAAGTACTGAATAGTCTCTAATGCCTTTTTTTTTTTTCTTTCTCCACCCTCCATCCCCTTCTTTTTTCTTCCAGATAGCTTGCATGGTTGTGCTAGGGTTGAATTTTCACTTCTGCTACATGGTGGTCATACTGATAACTTGAGGTTTTGTTGACTGGGATGTTCTTCACGAATAGCTTGTGCTGCTTCTATGAATGCAAAATACAGCGCAGGAAGTGCTGTGATTGTTACCTGGCTGAATTTTAATTTGTTCAAGTTTTTATCTCGAGGTTTTTTCCTGATTTTGCTTCGCATGCTACATTAGAGAATAGGCTTGATGATGGAATCTAACTAGCAATTTTATATGTGGTATGAATTTCGTTTTCTATTGAAACCTGAATGCCAAATGACTGTGACCCAAACATTAGGAAGCACCTTCCAGTTAATATTGCTGAACTATGTATAAACCATCATGAAAGTATTTCAGGTGTATACATGAGACACTGCTCCTTGAAGCGCCATAGAATTCTTTGAAGTGGAGGTGTCTGCAGCATTAATAATACAAAAATTTGGCATGATAGCAGGAAAAAGCTGTCATGAGGTATTGTCGGTTCACCTGCTGGAGCCTTTAAAGTGCTAATTTAGATATCTAAAACAAACTTAGACCAGAGATGCTTTGCAAATCTGAACTTAGCCACTTCAGGCAGGGTTAAGGGAGGAAAAGGAGTTTCCCTTGTTTAAAACACAATGGAGACAGAGAACAGGAAAAGAACACACAAATGACATACGAAATTACTTCTTTGAAGGCTCGTACAGTCATATGGTAAGTGTGTGTCTGCCCTTTTTGCCCCTGTCAGGCTATTTCTTTAACATCTTTTAAGAAGATTTGAAGAAAGGAGCTCAAACATACTGTATTCCTGCATGAAGTTAATTGGTTCAAACAGTCTTTGTGCAAAAGCCTGCAATGTGAGCTGACTTCTTGCATTGGACCCCTTATGGCAGAGTGGTTTTTTGCATGTCTGAACTGTGGAAAAAGTGTTCCCATGTCAGGGACCAACAAGAGCAGGGCAAGCTGGTAGCTGAGAGTGGTGACAGCACAGGGTGGGCAGTGGCCACCACACTGGCAGGGCAGAGCCCCACAGCACCTGGCCTGGATGAGCAGAGCTGGAAAGTGAAGGCAACAACTGGGTCTACGGTCATTCCTGGAAATCTGAACATGAGCTCGCGGACAGAGTTGGGGACAGGCACAGCTATGACACAGCTTGGGCTGGGCCTGGTGGCCTGGGCTTGAGTTTAGGTGGAACCACTGGGCAATGGGCAGCAGGTGGGAGGAATCCCAGCCACAGACTGCAAATGCCCAGGCAACCAGTGCTGTTAGCCCTGCTGCCAGCACAGGTGCTTGTTTTCAGCGAGGGCCTGCATCTCCAGGTGTTTCTACAATAAACCCATGAATTGTCTTATATTTATTCCGAAGAACCCTTAACAAAATAATTTCATGCAGATGCCGTTTCTGATCCATGATGTTTCTTAAAAATGCTTATCTGAGGAAGGGGTGTCTTGCCAAGAATGAACATTGACATTTGTTACAGCAAATGCTGCTTTCTTTCTGCCCAGTCTGCAGCCTTTGAAGAAGTATCAGACACATGGTATTTGCAAAAGAGGTATATTATTTCGACAAAATTTTGCCCACATTTTCATATACGATGATTGAGAGTGACAGTGAATTCACATAGTTGTAAGTGGCTTTTTGGAGCTGATAACATCTAGAGCAGGAGTGGGAGTAATTTATACGCAAATTATTTGCCATGCATGTCTGTTGGTGCCATTTACTAAAAAAATATTAATTGTAATTAAATTAATCTGGTCCTGTGGAAATATAATCTTGACAAAGTGTGTTTCTTGCTGCCACAGAATGCTATTAGCTCACTGAGTTTTATGTGTTGTTAGTAATTTAAGTACTGTACCAGTCAAAATAACTGCAAATTGCTAGTACCAGATGTCATTAATGTAGAAAAGCATTTCTCCGCCCTAACCTTATTTTCAGTAATGTAAAGGAAAAAACTGAAGATATTGTGCAGTTAATTAGGAAATTAACTGTTACCTAGTAATCTTGCATTTTCTTTTCTAAAGAAAATGTGTTCTTTATGCAGATCAGAGGATGAAACATAGTGTTGTTATTAATTCCTCCACTGGAGGAACTGGTAGGGAAACTTTGCTTAAGCATTTTCAGTTGGCAAATGCAGATAACTTCAAGTCAGTCTCTTTATGCACAAGCTTATGTACATGAGTTAAAATATCACTGAGGAGATGGGGAGGGGAACTGAATGGGCAGGTGAGGTTAAAACTGCTTCCCAAAGGAGATAAGAGAAACCCTGCTGCAGGTGGTGGAGACCCAGACTCAAAGCCCTGCTCCATATGATTGCTCGCTGGACTAGAATTTAGGCTTCCAGCTTTTCCCTGGGGAATGCCCTCAGCACTTGGCTGTTGATGTTCATGGGGGTAGGTAGTACTTAGGCTGCACAGATATTCATGGTGTATGTTTTTTGCCTTGCTCCTTTTTTCCTTTTTTGCTCTTGGTCTAAGTCATTCATTAAACATATAGTGTAAAACTAAGTGTGATAGAATTCTTGAGCTTGAAAATATACTTTAGAACTAGGCAAGGTTTTTTCTTCTCCTTTACTGTGACTTGGATCAAATTGAAGTGAAAGGAAGAGATAGTAATGCTGGGAGAAAGGAAGGAATGTGTCAGCCAGAAGGTATTCACATAACAGCAGTGAAAAAGGAGAGGTAAATGCAAAGATCAGAACAGAGACAGGGTATTAAGCAAAGAGAAAGCAGTGGTGGAAAAAGGAAGAAAAAGGAGAGGGGAGACAGAATAAGGGTAAGTGATAAAATGAATAATCAAATATAAACAGATGAGAAGTGGAGGACAATCAAGGTACAACTGGAGTTTAGTGCTAAGTTGCAAGAGGAACAAGAGCAGGATGGGCAGTCTCATGCCTCTCTAAGCAGAGCTGGCTGAAAAAGGAGGTGAACAAAGGAGAAAAGTGTCAACAGTCTCTTGACTGTCAATCAAGCTCTTGACCTGCTCGGTTGGAAGGACTGTGATTTTGACATTGGAGTTTGGGGCTTGTAGTATGTGAACAAGCTGAGGAATCTTGCACCTATTTATACAAGTGGTGAGAAGTTAGCTGGAGTGCTATAGATGCAGAAGGGGAGCCATAGGAATTTACTACATCCTCATGAAAGAGTTCCCTTTGAATGGTAGAAGGGTTACTAAGATGAGTAAAGTATTTTTGTGGGGAGAAAACACTGAGAACTAAAGGGTGTTTTAATCTAGCTGGGAAAGACAGAATGAGAAGCAGTTGCTGGGAAGTGAAACCAGATTTACTGAAATTAGAAATAAGGCAAGTGTCGTTAATAGTGAAACAGATTACTAAGAAAGAGGTGAATTTTCTATTTTGAGATATCTTTATGTCAGTATCCTCCTTTTAAATGTGGAAACTAAAGCTATAGACAGAGGCAGTCTTATCTACTCTCCTTCTAACATTTTCACAAATGGATCAAGTCTTTGCCACAGAATTGTGCTTGGAGCTCACGTTGTCACTTCTTTACCACAAGCCCTACTTTCTTTTTCCACTACTATTTTCCTGATCATTGTTCCTTAGTCTTGAAAGCAGGACCAGGGAAGAAAAATTGAACAAACTGTTTTTCATGAAAACACAACAGAGGGGAGATGGGCTAACAGATTGTTGCAGGCTGCTGTTTGTAAGAGGGTGTTGCAAGAACAAAGTGTGCCTCATTCTTCATGCCCACTGGGGACTGGCTAAGAAGTAAATGTGATCTGAAATTGCAGTTGAGGATGTTTTAATCTAGATTTGAGGGAAAACTTTTCAAGTCATGAAGGAAAATGGGAGACTAGATTTACTTGCCAGGCCTGTGCAGTCTCAATCATTAGAGATTTTCAAGAAAAAGTTAGACAAATATCTCTTTGGATGGCTTAGATCTCAGTAGGAAGGTGGGCTTGGATGATTCATAGACCTCTCCATTTGGAATTTCTAGGATTTTTCCCAGATGAACATTTTTGTGAGTTTTGATTTAAAACGTATTTTGTTCAAATGGGTCCTGTTTCCCAAGTGGCTCTGATTTCTCTGTCAGTACTCTCATCTTTTACTCATTTATCAGTCTGCAAGTATTTGTAATATCAATTCCCTCTGCTCAGTTTGCTTTAGGTAGTTCTCATTGATGGAAGCATTCCTTTGTAAAGGGATTCATCCCAACCCTTTTGGGAACTTGCTAGTAATGACACCTCAAATGTCAAGTCCCCATTAATGTCTATGTTTTGAAGTTAGGTAGATATTTTTAATCCATTTAATGTATACATTAGTCATGCTGTATTCTCAGGTGCTAATTTAGAGGTCTTACATGAATCTAGGAAATTTGCACTATTGACCTAACTTCTAATCAACGGGAAGACAAAATCAGGGTTAAACAAGAGCTAGCCTCCAGCAAATAATTTTTGCTGGCATTCATTATATTCCTGGCTTTGTTTTGTGTTGCTTGAATGCTACATTAATCATTCCATTCACCTGCACCTATTAAATATTGGAATAATGTTACAACTCTTGACATCTTTGGTAATGCCCAAACTTAGCCTTGAGCCAGGGTTTAATCTCACTTGAAATTAATTTTATCACTTAGAGTAGGAAAAAACCCAACAACCCTGAATTTTGGACAGTGAGGTTTTTCACAAATTTTCATCCACTTTGGAAAAAGTAGATTTACAAAAGTTCTTTTATATATAGAAAAGCACCTCTATTTTTTCTGTGTAACCAGTGCTGGTTTACTATGTTTTTACTGAAGCTAATAATTTTACCTCCCCTGTGGAAAGGAATGCATGGTTATGGTTAAGGAAAACAGGGAAAGTGCAGAGTTTTCAGATGTGCCCTCCTGGAGGACTGAAGTGCACTGCTGGTTCATTGCAATGCAAAGCTGTCAGTAGCATAGGAAATAAATATGTAAACGTCAGAAACCACTGCAGATTTAGTGGGACAACTTTCAGAAGAAATGTATCAGCTTGGAGTGATCAGCTTTGAGAACACATCAAGAGCTGTCAACACAGCCCAGAGCCATAAATATTTAATTTATCTTGACCCTTTTGATGTTGACAATCAGTGTTGTTCTCTTCTGCTGCAGATCTGGGACTATTATGCTGACAGTGATACCAGTCAGTTTGTCAAATGGAATGACACTATCTCTCCATATTCTGTTCTTCATGGTCATGGGATTCTGTCAGAAGCCTTTGCACACAGTGCATAGACTGTGTGAAATTTATAGCTGCAATCCTACTCAGAAGTAGAACGGGCCAGCATAATTAGGTAATATATCTTGTTAATGATAGTTTTATGCAACAAGGTAGACAAAGTAAAACTGTCTGCCTGCAAAAAACCCCCCACATTAACTAATGATAAAATTCTGAATGCTTATAAAAGTCAAATGTTAACATTGTGGTTTTGCTTTGCCACCATTTTTTTAGTTTATCATTGCATTAAAAACATTCAAAAATATTTGCACTGAGTTAAAGGTATGATTTATCTGTAGCAACTGTTCTTTTTTAGCTGACTTTGGCTGTTATAAAGATTGCTGGGGAAACAGGGTATGGCTGTCCAGCAATTACACTGGCACATTGATTCCATAAGTCTGGAGAGTACATCAGTGTTTAAAACCGAGTGTTTTAGTGACACAGGTAAGTCATGTGAAGTGAGGCAGTTAAAACGGTTGTTGGTTTCAGCTATCAAAGAGAGAGAGAATTACACCTAAGGTAAATGGATGATTATTGGTCATCAGAGCGATGATAATTTTTAATGTAGCATGTTTCATACCAGCAGGAGCTCAAAAGCATGAGATTTCTTACGCAGCCACTTCAGGTAGCAGATCTTCTGTGGAGTTTGGTTTGACTCAGCAACATTTACACAATGATTTATAGGTTGGAAATAGAGAATGGTGCTACCATTTGAAACTTGCTAGAGCTCTTTCAAGGTCCACTAATGTGTGTGAAGTCTAAAGAAATGGCATTACCACCCAAGTCTTCTGAGATGTGCTACAGACATTTTGTAGTCATATAGCTCCTCCAGAAATAGTGGAATTAGTGGAAGTATAGCATGTCCTAGTATCACACACCAACCTTAAACAAGGTGCCACCTCCTATGTCTGAAGAAATCATTATTTCTCCAGTTTATTCCAACCTGGGGCAGGCCAGGACTGTATCTGACTGTTACCAATCATATGACTGGAGTCCCATTGGATCTGAATTCCAAACAATATCTCAGCTCTGGTGGTAATAAAAAGTTCTAATTTACTCTGCAGGTAAGAGTACAAATAGGATGAATAAACGTGAATTCCTATCCTGCAGGGTTTCCTCTGTTAGCAAAAGCATGCAACTGATTGACAAGGTGTTAGAGCAGGGTATTTTATAACTGAATCACAATGGTTTTTTTCACAGCTACATAGAGACGTACATTTTCACAAATATGTCTTTCTCACAAATGTTTTCATTTATATAATTTGTGGAATATATTCTGTCACATTCTGTTTATCAACATTTGTGGTTTTACTGCTGTGGTTCCCAGCTATCAGTACGCTTCTGTATGGAGCAGCTGAGTTGAGTGGAACCTGCTAGGAGGTGCAGTTTTTCAAAAACATGGTCACAACTCTTCAGGTCTTGCTTTCACCTGCCAAGGAGCCCCATGTGATTAAAACCCAGTGGAATTGGGCATAATGTCATAATTTTCTTCATGATGGACCCTAGTTTCTTTGTTGGACTGGGAGCACTCTTCCTCCCTGCTTTATTCTAAAGACAAAACACAGCAACAAGACTTCATTTCAGAGAGCAGGTTGATGGAACCATGTTGGCTGCTAGAATATTTCATCCAACTTCTATTGATTTTCTTAGTCAAGAACACATGTTGTTATGTTGTGTTTTTTTTTTTTTAATCCTGGTTAAATTGACTGCTGTTCTCATAGACTGTGAATGAAATGCGCCACAGGTAGGTGACTGAGTGAGGTGTGTCACTGAAACATGTGTCCTGTCTGAATAAGCACCTATTCAGCACTGGCCTGTTATATGGTGACTGAGAAATGGAGTGACCATGGGAATTCAAACAGTGGTTTTGCACAAATGCTTGTCAGTAAAGATGGGGACCATCTGTAATAGCTAGCTGCAAAATCACACCAGTTTGGGAGTGTTTTCATATGGTTTGTAATCTTCTCTGCTTCAGAGCAGTGCTCTTAAACTAGGAGCTACAGGCTACATCCAACCCACAAGGGATGGCTAAGTGATCTGCCAACAGTCAGTACAAATTGTCTTTTTCACCTTGTGGCTCTGGGCAGGTCAAAGCAAGGGAACCAGTTCTGTCTGTCTTCAGTGCTGGACTATGGTCTGGCCTATTACGAATTTACCTGTGCCCAGGGAAAAGAAACAGCCCGCCACCTACTCAACTTCTTCAAACTATTCATTTAATTAAAATTTGGAAAAACTTGAGTGAAGGGATCAGTTTGGGGAGATGACTGTGTCTTCAAAAGAAAAAGACAATGGTATTTAGTTCTTGGAGAGAAAGGTTAAATACCTTGGGGTTTATAATATTTTCCTCTTAATTTGTGATGGATAAAACCAGTATGAAAAAAAAATGCAGTACACAAAGAGGTTTTTTTTTTAATAAATTGTTTAGCAGTTGACAAAAATACTGAAATTAAAATGTGATGGGAGTCAGAGCATAAACATTTACAAAGGAGATTAATGAATAGGTCTAAGTGTAGCATCTTGAGAAAATACCCACAGAAAGTTTTGTTCTGAAAGAAATCCTGCCTCAAGGCATAATAAAAAATGTGACTGAAACAAACGGGAAAAAATAAGTATGTTGAAATAGCCTTATTCTGAAGGAGGGTGAAAATGCTCTGTTGCAACTGTATGATGGCTTTGCTTTTATTTAAATGCATTTTGCAGCTGTCTTGCAAATTTTGTGTAACAGAACATGAATGTTTAAGAACATTTCCTGAGAATTTTTTCTCCCCTGCACATACAATGTCTTAAAATTGGGGTGAAGTTTTGTTTTTGGTAAAACTAATGTTTTTTTTCAAAATTGACTGAAATTTACAGAACTGCTGTACAGTAATTTTATTTTTGTGCAGGCTTTAAGATAGGATTTGTGTGTTTTGGCAGTATGGATTAGACAATACTGGCTGGATTTAAACACACTGCTTGCATTAAAATAGGAAAGGTTGTTTGAGTGAAATTATATGTGTTCCTGGAAAGAAGTGCTTTATTTTGCAATTATTTCTGTAATATTAACAAGTCTGTTAATACAAGGGAAAGAGCAATTTGCATTCCATATAATAATATCTTTCCATGTATAACACTTCCCATGTGCAAGACTCAAACCTCCTTAAGCAAAAGAAAATCTCTGACCCATTGGGTACACATAGAAGCCATAGAGTGGCCAGCAAATTGACCATGGTAATTGGCCAAAATGGGAACGAGCAGGCAGTCCAGTGTCTGGTTTTGATGGTTTTCCTGTCTCTCTAGATGCATTGTCATCTCTCAGCTGCACTCAGGGACAGTAGTGTTCATCCCAAGACCTGTATTTTATGATCTTGCTTAGTTTTTCAGTTCTTTATCATCAGCTTAGATGGTAGGCTTAGAGCAGTGTGAAGAGTGCATGTGCATTACTTATCTGCTTCAGCTGTCTGGAAGGGAAACAAATTGAGCACTGACAAGCTAGCTCATATCAGCTACCTGGGGCACACTTCCATCTCTGCTACGGTTAGTACCTGGATGCTGTACAATTCTCCACTGTGCTTTTCCTGAAAACACTTTGTGAGATGCTGAAGTGCTTTTAGCTCCACTTTACTAATGGGGAATTGAGCTTCTCTAAAACCAGAGGAGACACTGAGTCCCCTTCAGAGGCTCCAAAATTGTTTTAGTCCCCTTCAGAGGCTCCAAAGTGTTTTAGATCCCTTGTTGAAGAGGTGATGAATTTCCCTCTGTACGTACCCACTTCTCTGCATAAGATTAAGAAAAACATAAACAGCTTGCTTAGACTTGTGCAATTAGCTGCTAGTGATTGCCTACCTAGAGGGATTAGACAGGACTTTCATACCGATTCAGGCACCAAAAGGTATATCAAGTGAATACCTGAATTACCTTGTTCAGGGAGGTTTGTGTGCTTGCTCAGGAGACAGAAAATATCATAGCCAACTCTTAGCCATCCTTCCTATTCCTCACCCAGGTTTGTTTGCTATGTGTTCCCCTTTCAGAATTCCCTCTGGTGAACTTTCTGGTGGAGACCTTTGCTTACGGGGAGTGTTGGGTGGGGGTGTTGGTATCTTATTTTATGTCTTTGCTATTTCAGTTGAGGCTCTAATGTTAGAGATGTCTCATCTGGTTGGGAATTGAGTATCAGAAGAATTAAAATATAGTCAAACAAACAAAAAAACCTATATTTGCATTCTGAAATCGTAGAAACCTCCTCCAACCAGTGTTTATACTGTCCTCAAAACTTGGAAAGTTACAGTTGGGTCATCTTGATTCACCATGTTGTTTTGCATGTCTGTCATTGTGTCTTTATCACTTACTGGAGTGTGTTACATCTGAGAGTGTATTATTCAGTACAAAGTGCTTCTACATCACTTAAATTTTGGGCTTTGGACAAACTACTTTTTAAATTGAAAGAGGCTGAGCTGACCTGATGATCCATCAGTTTAAGAAGGTAGCTGCTGAGATTCAACTGCTTGCAACCAACGTTTATTCTAGCTTTGCTTGAAATAAAGGGTTGTAACCTCAATAATTAGCATTGACTTGTAATAGTTTAGCCAGGAAATAGAAGGGATTATTTGTCTGTAGAGTCCTTTTTATTTTGTACATACAAGCCTTATTTTGTACATGAATTAAATTAAAAAAAAAAAAGTGTGTATGTGTGTGGCAGATGGACTGGAATTCTTTCCTCTGAGGATTCCAGTTTGGAAGTGAAATGTATGTTATGTTTTGTTCCTGTCTTTAAAGTTAGGAAGAAAGCAACTCTACAGGAATTTGGGGAGAGGTGTTCATGAGGCGTTTATATCAACTGTTGTTCACAAGCAGACAGAAGTGGATAATGTTGAACAGGAAACAGGATTTTAAACCCCCCCATGTGTGGCACTGAGAAGGAGACACCCCAGATGGTGAATTCGCAGCCTCATGGAGTGACACATCCAGGGGCTACTTTCAAGCTGCCAACACAACTGGTGCTGAATCTTCCAAATGGGCCAGATGTTACTGCTCACTCTTTGATGGCTGGGACCCAAAGAGAAATAGAAGCCTTGCATTTTCTCTATTTTCACACTACCATATGGGAGTGGGATGCAACATGGATTAATTGAATTGCATGTAGTTTTCTATATGCGTTGTTAGGTTTACCTCCATTCCATGTTATAGCAACTGCTGATACTTGAGGGTCTTTTAGGTTCTTGCTTTGGTTTGCTGAGGTAGGCATCCAGAAAGGCACAGATTCAACAGCCTTGAATCTGAAAATTGTTTTAGAAAAATTTTGGAAGGAGAATAGGTTTTTTTTATGTGAATGCAGCATTGCCTGTCCTGGCATGAATAGGATGTACAAGACTTGAAAGGTCATTGAAAAAAGAAGGTAGCAGGAAGCTTTGTGTTGCAAGAATAAAGACCAAGAAGCCACAGTCATGAACAGAGCCCTATGGCAATAAGTATTGGATGAGATGGTGAGGGACAGACAGTCTGTCTGACACTTTACAATCTAGATGTTAAAAGCAGGCAGTGCAGTCCGATGTGGAGTATGTTATCCCAGGTGTTTCAGAGGATGCTGCATGTATTTCCAGAACTACTGCTGACCATGGCCAGTTGATGCAGTGCTCTGTGGCTGGCTGCTCTGCCAGTTGTCCTTCTGAACTGTTTTTGGAAATGGTTTGCATCGCATGCAGTCCTTTCTCAGCTCCTACCAACAATGGGTACATATAGAATGGTAAGGAGCTGTACCTTCTGGCATAGATAACTGCTATCATAACGTAAACAACAAATGGAAATAGTGAAGCAAAAAAATCATGTGTAGACTGTGGACCTTACTAGAGTGTGGCAAAGTGTTTTGTTTGGGTGATGGGACTGAAGTCAAGAGCTGTTTGGTTTTTTGTTCCCCCCCCAAGGCAAATTGCCATCCTGAACTCCAGGCCCCATCTGTTGTGGCTGTTGCTGGCAGCATTGGATACATGCACGTGCCAGGTGAGGTGCTGACACTTCATGCATTTACAACACAGGACTATGTTTTCTCTTGTGTTTCAGGCTGTGCCTGTTGCGTAGATGTATGAAGTGAGAAGGGTTGCTGCAGGTCTCGGTGCGGGCCTGCGCTCCAAAGCTTCCCACCTCCTCTCGCGCAGCACCCACCCTTCCCAAGATCAAGTGTCCTAATGCTTCAGCTCTTTCCCGCGGTGCAAACTAGGGGCCCGCTGATGGGCAACCACAACACACCCGTCAGGTTACCTACTGGTAGAATGGGACAGGCTATTATTAGGGTACATTAAGAGGTCTTTGCAGCAGTCTGCCTGCACTACAGTCCTTTGTTGTACATCTAAGAAAGCAATAGCTTTTAAATCCAGCCTTCTGTGTTGTGGCAGCCTGTGGGTGCCTAGAGGCACTGAAGTACTTACAGCCAGCAAGAGGGAAGTGCGGAGAGTGAATGTGAATTGCTATTATTATTAATAATAATACTAATGAAAAAGCTCCCAAAGATCAAGGACTTTCAAATTAATTATTCCTGGTTACAATATACAGCATGAAAAGAGGCTGCCTAAACCAATAATGGGCTTCTAGTCCTTTCCTTATTAAATTAATTTTGTTTCAGATCTTCAGCTTTTTCCCTGTCTGTGCAAATTTTTTATAAATATTTAAAAGAAGAATTAGAAAGGAAAGATTAAGGAGAGCAGAAGCAGCAGTGAGCCAGCTGAGAAAGGAGTATGGAAAAGAAATAACTTATGAGATACTGAAGCATTTTTGAATAAATATCCTTTCATTTTTATGAGTATTATAATTCTTTTTCAAATACTCTTATGACCAGATCCTGCCTTTCTTGTGCATTTAAATCTCCCATTAACCTCAATGCCACAGTATTCAAAGGACCCCATCTTGCCTTCCATGTGCTCAGTGGGACTTTGGATTTGTGAGGAATGAAAAATTGCACCTTTAGGATAATTGAGCCATCCTTTTATTCTAAAACTGATAGTAGAGATTGAAAGTAATCGGATACTTCTGCATGAATCATACTTTCTTAAAATATGATCGTTGTCTGGGTTAATCTGAACTATAGATGTGAATTTTACTGCTGTCTGTATGGATGAATATTAATTACATAGTTCTTCTGTGGTTAGCTAGCTTCTCTGAGCAATAAGCACTGCATGGAAGTGCAGAGGTGATACCCTGTTCCCACTGAAATCACTGGCAAAATTCTTGCTGACTTCAGAGGACACAGGAGGTCACTCTGGATACCTTTAACAGAATTATACTGGAAAATATCTACCAATATCATTAGATCCTTGGGAACTTTTTCAGAATGCTTTGCTCATACATACACCTTTTGTTTAGGTAAGGCCATTTATTCTAAGTTTATCGTTTGTGAATGTGTTGAACACCAAAACCAGATCAAATGATGGAAGATATGCTCTAGTTGCTTTGTGTACTTTTTGCTACAACTCTCTGTATAATGGCATGATTTACACATGGTTTTCCATTGTTGGTATTTTATTTATGCCACACTTTTGAGCTGATAATTTAAAAGCTTACAGTATCTTTTGAAAGTACTACTTAAATAGATCATTTAATTCTCAGCAGGGAGTCTCTATTTTTTCCCTCCAAGAAGAATTACATTATAGTTGCAAAGTATATTGCAATTAAAAGGAATTGTTTTGACCAAAGGGGCAGAGAGAGAGAAAACAATGTGCTTTACCCTTCTGTGATTCTATGTCCCCTTCCCGCCTTTACAAATCACAGTCATAGTTGCCTAAACAATAGGCATTTGGATGCCTAGCTGACTCTTCATGTCCGTGATTAGCTGGTACATACTTGAAATAACAGGAATTTTGCACACTAGATGTGTATATACCAGCTCAGATTCCTGTTCAGCTTAACCTGAAGACAGCTGGTTGCCTGGGAGTTTGCACGGGGAAGCTGCCTGGAGTGTTGCAGCAGAAGCAGAAGGTGTAGTGGGAGTGGAGTCTGTCCTGTCTTTGCCAAGTGAGTGGTGTTAAAGGGCTATTATAGTCTAAAGTGTGAGTTGCTGTGGTATGAATTCATCTTGAAAATAGAGAGCTGCTGTGACCTTTCTTTGGCAGCCTCTTGTCCCTGTTGTGAATCTGAGCAGGAATCTCTAAGTGACTCCTGGCTATGCTTGAAAAACAAGTGTCAAATATTTTTCCGTTAAATGTAAATAATTGCCTGTTGGGACACTTGTGTTGAGATGCCTGTGTACCAACCCAGTACAATCTGTTTCCTAATTTCTGTATTCATCTACTTACCAGCAGAGTTGTGTGCATATGGTGTAATACCTGCCATGAATATTTGTTCAGGTCTTTGTTCAGGATTCAGCCATACCCAGGACCTGCTTTCTTTCTCAGAAGCTTTGAGCACTTGGTTGACAAATTGGTTTCAGCTAACTGTTTGCTCAGTTCTAATTTTAAATCCTCTCATTTAGGGGAGAAAAAACCCCCACCCAACAAAACCCCCCTTTCTTCCAGTCTGCCTCCTCTCTATGTTGCACTGCTTGAGGGCTGTCGGGTCTGCCCTGCTTGCTGCTGGGGTGTGGAGAGGCCTGGTAACCCTGCAGCTCATGGAGAAGAGGTGCTGTGGTGTCCTGCAGAGAAATTCCTCATCAGGGTTTCCAGCACATGATCTGGATTGTCCCTAGAGGCGCCTCTTTTTTCTTTGTTATGTAAAGGAAGCCTGTGTTGCTCACTGTGTTGCATCACAGGTATGATGATGTGAGAGACTGAAAGAGTTAATGTCTCAAACATTGTGGTGGGGCAAGTTCTGCTTAAAGACAAACCCTGCACAGCAAGGAACCAAGGTGAAAAGCCCATCAGCTCAGACATCAGTAACAGGAGGGGGAAGGCGTGCTGGAGGGTGCACAGCTCCCTGTTCTGATAAGCTGTTCTGATACAAAGATCAAACAGAGAAGGAGAAGTTACTCCACAAACGACCCCCAAGCCCAAAGGCTCACAAACTGCTCATTAACCTGACGAGTTTGGGTGCCCACCTGCAGGAGGGGCAAGGATGATAAAAGGACACAGACTGAAGCCCCGGGCATGCAAGCTCACTGGAACTGGAACCCTCTGCTGACTGAACCAATGCTGGACCCAGGACTGGTGAAATCTTTCTCTCTTCCTTTTTCTCTCTCTGTCTTCTTCCCTCTTTCCTTTTCCTTTTTCACAATCCCTACACCTCATCCGTTTCAAGATATAAATCGTTGACCAAATCTGAGACGAAGAGTAGATCCAGCCACCCTTGGGCCCTTCTCTGAGGAGAAGGCTAGAAATCAAGTGCGTCTGCTCTGAACCTCGTGACTCAGCGGTAGGGATCTCCTTATTCCCTGAATTGATGTATATGGTTACATGGTTTACAGAAGTAGTCTTATGCCAATTCCTGTTGTGAGGAACCCTGCCACCTACTACCACGCCTCCCCAGTTCAGTTTGCTTCTGTCATAAATAAAATCTTTAACTGATCATTTGGTGTCATTTCACCTTAATTTAGCCCTAGGGAATTTTGAATTAAACACGACTCCCTAGTCTGTCTAGTCTGGGTCATGACAGATGAGTCCTGTCACTGGTTAGAGAGAGCTATATGCTGTTCTCTTGGTTCTTAAATTTGGTCACCAAGTACAAACCTGCTTGGGAACAATTTCTTGGCATACTGTCAAGCTCATTGGTAAACCATTCCAATGGTCTTCTGTCTGTCATGGACCTGCACAGGAACACTAATGACTTGGAGAGGGTCTCCATGACTAGCTATCAGGTGCTGTGCAGCAGTATTGAATAGGATGTTTCAAAATTACTTTTCGATGGCATCAAGACTTTGGGATGCCCTGCTTTTTAAAAAGAATAGAGCTCTAATTCTAGCAGATTTCAGTCTTGTTTACATCCTAAGTGTATGGAACTTGACTGAAAGACTTTAATAATCAATATCCCCATCTCTTGTGCGTAAACATGAAAAATGCATTTAGAAGAAGCAGAGAGTTACGTAGCTGTAAATTAACCTGTGCATATTACAGAAGTCTGGATTTTTTTTTCATGTGTGATAGGGGAATAATATTTTTTGTTTTAACACTAGTAGAAGTTAATAAAACAACTTTAAAAAATTAATTGCCCAGCTTAGAAAAAGCTTTAACTATATAACGTATTATTTGTACAGCCTCCTCTTTCAACAAGTTGCTGAAGTGCATTTGTTGCTTTTTCATTTTCTTCCCCAAAGAAAAATCAATCTTATTAGGTCAGCACCATGATTTAAACCACTGTGAAGTGTCCATTTTATTATTTAAAAGTAGAACAGCCTTAGAATCTTCTTCAGGGTAAAAAAATTAGTTAATAGAGGAAAGGCAGATGGTGATAAAGAAAAGCTTGGCAGGGAGTGGGGAGATCTGAGACCTTACAGAGAAGCCTGTTCAGCATGTTTGAGGGGATGTCTGTGCATGCATGGCCTTGTTCCTTTTGTCCCTGGAATCCGTGCAGTTCATAGCCTTCGTGAGCATGGTGAACCTCAATGACATTTAATGTATAATAAGAAATTATTTTGCTGGTCTCGCTTGGGGATGTGAATTTATTACTAGACTTAGATCTATTTCTTTTCTTCTTTTGTAATGCTTTTCAGGGAGGGAGGCTCCTCCTAACAAAATGGAAATGTTCATTTAAAATTATTTTCTTCTTTTCTGTTTTGCCATGGGTGATCTGTAACTGTTAAGAACAAAACAAAAAATAGAACAGATAAAAATGAGTAAATTCTACACAGTGAGAAAATTGAAGAAAATTAAGGACTTGCTTTTTGTAAAGTAGAAACAAATATCGTGCTTAGAGAGTTGTTTGTTTCATATAACTATAAGAAACTAGTGTGGATGATTTTCTTCTAATTTATATGTTTATAAGGGAGAGTTTTTAGTAAATATAAAAATAACTTTAATCTGCATTTCTGAGCTACCTGTTTCTTGCAGTATAGTTTTGTAAGGGTCCTTAGAGAATGTATTAGTTATGTTACTCACTTTTCTTGGTAAGTATAGAACTGCAGAGGTAATATTCTAATACTGCTTATACCTGATGATGACAGAAGAATTGAATCGTTACAAACCTTTTCTTCGTGAAAACTCCTGATGTAGAGTTTAGCAGCATCTGTAGGGTCACTTTCAATATCATTCTGCATTTTCTTGTCACTTCTAATCTGCTTCTAAACTTGCACTAGAAAACAGGTGGCATTTGTAATCCGCTTAACTCATCTGCACCAACTCATACAGAGGTGATGAAATTAAATATCTCTTTGGCCATTAGGGCAAATAATAAATGACCCTGACCTGACTAAGAAACACCATTGATCTAAACTGCTCAAGAGCAGCTGAGGAGACAAAGTCCTTTTAGAAGCAAATGCCTCTTGATGATTGCCAGGGAGCATTAGAAACTCTCCAGGGCTGCATCTTTCCAAGGTGTAC
The DNA here is from genome assembly GCF_947461875.1 of Haliaeetus albicilla. Lineage (NCBI taxonomy): Eukaryota > Metazoa > Chordata > Aves > Accipitriformes > Accipitridae > Haliaeetus > Haliaeetus albicilla. The sequence goes on from NC_091491.1 coordinate 10,247,725, forward strand.
CACATGTTTGGTCACTGAGCTGTGCAGGCTGATGTGATGTGGATATATAAATCTTAATGGAACTTTTTTCCATCCCCTTTGGTGCAGATAATGACCCTGGGGATATTTAGTTAAAAGTCACTTAAAAAGAGAGGTTTGATCAAGGCAGGCAAAATGGGTCTTCAGTGGGCACAAACTGGAATACAGGAAATTCTATTTAATAGTAAGAAAAAACTATTTTATTGTAAGAGGGTGATCAAATGCTGGAACAGGTTCTCCAGAAGGGTTATAGAGTCTCCATCCTTGGAGATATTCAAAACCCAACAGGACACAGTCCTGAGCAACCTGCTGTAGGTGGCCCTGCTTTGAGCAGGGCGGTGGATTAGATGATCTCCAGAGGTGCCTTCCAACCTCAATGACTCTGTGATTCTGTGAAATAATGATGGGGTAAAAAGATAAGCTAGGTGACCATGGCTGCTTACCCTTTTTTATAACAAGGTCAAGCAGACATTTGGGAGGTGTAATGATTTTAAGTACTGTGCTCCTCATCTGGGTTTTCAGCCCCAGAGAGAGTTTAGTATAGTGCAGAAGGAGAGGGTGTGGAGAAGAGAGAGCGAATGCTAGCAAGTTTTGGATTTATATCTGTGGGCAGTGGAATGCAACTCGTTTCACTTTTGTACGTGCTTTCAGTGCTGGGTGCTAGGATAATGACTGGATTAATTAGCTTGTGCAGTAGTGGTTATACAAACCTATGTGTGGTCCATGCATTCTCTGTTCCTAGAAATGAGGAAAGGCTGCTGCAAATTCTGTTTTAAGAAAAAAGCGTGGAACTGCAAGGGAAAATAATGGTCTTTTTGAATCACCTAGCAGCACATGTTCATTCTGGGCACATTCTTGGCTCAGCAGGTGGTATTATTTACTGACCAAAGAACATTAGTCAGCATGGCAAGCTATGGGCATTTCAAATCAGAAAAAAACTAATAATAAAGTCTTCCCCTGACTATATAGCTCCTCTTTTTAATTTATTGTTCACAGTAGGTGGAGAAGATTGAAATGATAGTGGTGATTAAAAATGAGCAGACAGAGACTTAACAAAGTAGTCTGACAGTTTTGAGAAATATCCAGATCTAACCGGACAAAGTGTGAAATCAACTGCAGTGCCTCATTCTGCACTCTAAACACGCCTGCCAGTGTCTGGGTCTGGCTGTTTTGCAGCCACTTTTCTAGCACTTGGGTCAGTGGTGGGGTGGGTGAAGAAGGTGAGGTAGCAAGCCAGCATTTCAATAAACTTCAGTGAGGGGGCTAACAGTAAGCGAAATGTAAAGCCTCACTGTAATCATGAGAGGTGCATTAGAAATGTGTCTTGGAACATAATCAGAGATCAATGATATGTCGTCTGCTTGTCTCCAAATGGCTCACGAATGATCACACTGGGAGAGACAAAAGCTTGTTTTTTTGAGATGTGCACTAAAGTTTCAGACTCCTTAAGTCTGGTATTCAGTGGATGCAAAAGATCATTCCCTTTGGGTAGTTATAGCAGACAGTTGTTCTAGTAATATATTGTGTATTGAAAGATTAATACAGTTCTGTAGAAATTGCCATAAAACCTCAAAGACTAAAAAGAATGGGATTCTTCTGGGGTAGGGAGAGGAGAAGAAGAAATTACTGAGATTGGCTGGCGTACTGGAAAAAGTTGACATGAAATAAGTGAGCCAGATGTGTGTCTTCTGCCAGTCCTTCCAAAGAGAATAGTATTTGAAGGAGAAGAGGTTGTCGGTCATTGACGGTCTATGAAAAGTTTGGGGTATCAAGGCTAACGCATCACAGGTCCTGCTGTGGCCCATCAGGAAAGGCCTCTAGCAAAACCCAGGTTAGAAGTAATCAATCCAGGAGGTGGTGTATGTACATCTTTAAAAGCCTTTGACATCAGCATTACCCATGTGAGTGCTTAGAGGTGAGTATGTGCTCAGGTGCACTCAGTAGGGACCAACCTGAAGTGAGTGCTTAACTCTTAATGAACTGGAGCAAAAGTGCATCAAGTTCTTTGTAAGACTGGGGCTGCAGTTTGTACGGATACTGTGCATGGCCTCTCTTAATTTCTATAGTCCTGTGCACACATTGTTAGTAACTCCCATTCAATATGAAACACTGAGCCTTTTTCAAGTACAGAATATTACCCTGCAACTGAACTGAAGTTCTTCCATTAATCTAAGGTTTAGAATTTATGATGACAAATCTTATTTAAGGGCCTATGTAAATTTTGACATTAATAATTCTCTAGCACTTTGACTTAAATCTGGGAGCTCCCTGCAATGCCTGACCTCAGAATTATGCTACAATATATTTTTCAGTTCTTTTATCACAGTAATTTGTCTTAACCTGTTGCAGAGCATTGTCTCTGAATACACAGAAACTGACAGTAGTGACTGTTTAGTTCTTTATCTTGTGACTATTGAATGACAACTTTCAATTGCTAGTGTTTTGTTGAAAAGCTTGATAATACTTTAAAATGTGTTGATTTCTCCCTGATAGGCTACAACTAATGATCTTTAAGAACTGGAATGCTTTGATGCCATGCAATAAGGTGCTACTGCTTTTCCTCACCAAATACAGAGTGCTGGACAGGTGAACAAATATGACTTCTTCAGCTTAATATTTGAGACTTTCCAGACTTTCTTTTCCCTTTTTGCTTTTTTTTAATGCTGTATGGTTTTAATTGTATGTGTTCAGAATACGCAAAGATTTTTCCAGTACTGCAGCAACTCTTGTGTTCCCAGCCTTCCTCATCTCCCTCTTTCAGAAAAATGACTTTGTTCTAACATAGCGAAGTGACACCTGCCGTGTCTTGCTGATGACATCTCAACATTGATTAAACAGAGTACTAATCATCATGGCATGTTCTATCCTGCTGTTCCTTTTTGCTTCACATTGCAAATTCCCATAAAAAGTGTTCAGCATCTCTTAAGCAATACTGAAAATGGAAGAAATTAAGTTCATGGGCTACTGAAATCCAGCTGTGAAGGACAATTTTATCTGAACATGAATTACTTTTAATTTCTAGATTTTAATTAGGTGGTTAATTACTTATGACCATATTGTATCATTGATGACACTTCAATTTTTAAGATAATTACACAAGTTTGTGAAGCTAAAGAATTATTCTTTATAGTTCTGTAAATCTTGCTGTAGTTATAATACAGATATGAAATAGAACCTCATAATTCTGAAGACTTCAATTTCCATAAGTTAAATAACTTATAATTGTTTAGTGAAGCTATCTAATATTTCTAGATCAACTCATGGTAGTACAAAATGAGTTGTGTGTTATATATAGCCATACTTTACAGGGCAGACTAAACATTTACTGAATATGTTTATCCGTAGTCTGGATTTTTAATTTAGCTTCATGGAATGCTATTTTGTTGGCTATATTATGTTATCTATGAAGTGCCTAAAGCCATGTAGTAGCAAGTAGAAGTGGTAACCATAGAAATAAACAACAACAAAAAAGCCTTCCCCCACCAAATCATAACAACTCCTTCCCTCACCCCAGTTTTTTTATATTAACCAGGCAATCTTCAAAGATGTGTTATATCCCTTGTGAATGGCACTGTGTGTATCATATATCATTACTGAACAGCATATGCTAACTTTTTAGTAGCACCGCTGTTGAAAATACATTGGCTGCGGTGGTTGTATATCTGCACAATAGCTTTCTAATGTTCATGTTTTGGTGGCTGTTCGCTATATCTATTTTAAGGTGGTGACTCCACGGCAGTTCAGAAGAGAGACCATGTTCAAGTTATATGCTTAACTGAGATGGTGTGCATGTTGTCAGCATGTCAGTTTGTATAGCATTTAAGAGTCACAGGCCTCAGTATTTCAACACTTAAGTGACCTGACATCCTGAAGGCTCCATTCCTGGCTCTGGGCCTGCCTTCCCTCCTGGTACTTCTCCCTCTGTTGTGTAGTTGACTGTTTCAAGATGCTTACCTACCTAATTCTCCTAATAAGTGAATTAAAATTCACCTAAAATAGGTGAATTATTCTGAATCAGCCTCCATCGGGTCATGGCTTGACTGTGTAGCTGTCCTGCTTTGGGCTGGGATAGAGTTAATTTTCCTTCTAGTAGCGGGTATAGTGTTATGTTTTGGATTTAGTACCAGAAGGATGTTGATAACATTATGTTTTCAGTTGTTGCCTGGTAGTGTTTATACGCTAGTCAAGGATTTTTCAGCTTCTGATGCCCAGCCAGCAAGAAGGCTAGAGGGGAACAAGAAGCTGGGAGGGGACACAGCTGACCCAAACTGGCCAAAGGGGTATTCCATACCATGGAATGGAATGCCCAGTATATATATAAACTGGGGGGAGTTGGCCTGGGGTGGGGGGATTGCTGCTCAAGAACTAACTGGGCATCGGTCAGTGAGCAATTGCATTGTGCATCACTTATTTTGTATATTCCAATTCTTTGATTATTGTTATTGTAATGTTATTATTATAATAATTATCTTCTTCTTTTCTGTCCTATTAAACTGTATCTCAATTTTTTTTTTTTTTTCTTTTTCTTTCTGATTCTCTCCCCCATCCCAGTGGATGGGGGGAGTGAGTGAACAGCTGCATGGTGCTTAGTTGCTGGCTTGGGTTAAACTATGACAGTGATTATCAGTCCAGTTCAAGGACAGGGGTGCTGACCTCAATCAGAGGAGCGTAAACACCCTTGGTCTTGATTCCAAAGTGCTTGCTCACCTGAGTGTGGTTCAGTTCCAGTGGCATTTAGTTTTGGTGGTTAGTGGTGGCCAAAACACTTCAAATCTGGACTCAGATGGAATTTAGAGTTCTGTCATGACTTTTTTTTTCTTGTTGCATGTCAGCCCATTGCTGTTCTTTTTGATTGCCACTCAGATCAAGGTGCCATGGTGGCTAGAAAGGCAAAACAGGCAGACTGAGTAACTGGAAGTGCACTAAAATGGACTTGCCTGTCATAACCAGAAATCTGTCTTCAGATGTATACCCTATGATTTTAGGTAGGAAACGCATGGAAGAAGGCTGGACAGTGTATTTGTAAACTGCCCCCCTTCTGGGTGATTAATTCCTCATATAGCTTATTAATTTTCTTATTTAACAACATCTATTTCATTATAAGTACCTTTTACTGAGGGTGCTGCACCCACAGTAAGTGTGTGTGTGTGTATCATATTTTCCATCTGTATATGCAAACTACAATACCTTTCTAGAAGGAATTATCAGGAATACTTCTTTTGCTGCTCTTTTCTAGTCCAGACATCAGCCACTTGATCTCACTTAGTGCTACTTAAGTCTAAGACTGATTTCCAAAGCACGCAAGCCTCATTGTATTATGCATGTCCTGTCCACTCACAACTTCAGATTGTGTTGACAGATTTTAACAAAGTTAGATTTTAAGTTGCGGTGTCAAATTTAATGAAAACTGACAGTAATGATGAGAGGATTAGGCATATCTTAACCATGGGAAAGATTTCAGGTTTTGTTAGAACAGCCTTGAAAAGAGGGGAAAAAAGAAAAACACTGTAAGAAATTGAGTTTCATTATTCTGCTGTTCATGGAAAAATTTGTATTTTATTTTTTAATTTCCCTTAAATAAAGAACACCTTGATTTTTTTTACAGAAATCTTGGAATAACATTGCCAGGGTGAAATTAAATATCCCTAGCCACTGAAAAAAGGCCTTGGTAATCTGTGTTTCTGCTGTAGTCCCATGGGTCTGCTTCAAACTATTGCCTCTGAGACCGAATCCTTAAGTTTACTTATTCCTTTATCAGACTGCTTAAGATAATCACCAAATACTTTTTGTACTTTCCAGTTAGAGGCATGGAGTGTGAATGAGAATTCACTTCAAAATATGCTATTAAACAACCACCAGATGCCAAGAACCATCCATCACTTGTGACTTGGGCTGTGTTTGAATCCATAAACTTGAGTGTAATGAGTGTGTTGTCTGTGTGTTTTAATCTGATATGCCTTCGGAAATGTGCAGTTCTTCTCCCTGCATTCACAGTATTATAGTTTAAATTTGAATTTAGCTAATTAGTACTGTTAAGATATATAGTAAAATATTCTATGGTCCTACCCTATTCTTTCTCCTTCAGTATTCACATACTGGTAAGTGCTGAAATCTAATTTACTGCTGTTGCTGTGGCAGCTATCCCTCTCTAAATGACAGGGAAGGTATTTCTCATGACCCGTGACACAGCATATGTGGACAAGAACGTTTCCTTTCTGTTGTTTGAAGAGGTTGTGGGATATGTGTGTGTGCACCTCTGAGAATAGCAAGCAAAAGGGTGGAAAGGTAAAGGCAGAAGATGTAGAGCTAAACTAAACTCTGGCTGGAAAAGGGTGGGGGCAGCAATATTTTCATTCCTGCTATATTCAAGAAAGCAGGCTTGGTTCTTCAGGCTTTTGAGCCTCAGGAGTGTCTTTGCCCTGTAGTAGTCCTAAAGGAGTGTGATCTTGTGGATGGAAATCTTTGATTATGGCAGACTAATTTGTTGAAATCTGGCTCATCTGTTTTCCACAAAGCAGCAGGGTGCAATAGCAAAATGCCTTGGGTTTGAAATAAGCATGGAGAGTTTTTACTACAGATTCATGTTAAGTGCCTAAACCTTGGATGCGTGACTTTCCATCAGCTGGAGAGGACACTGGACTCCACCAACTGCATAAACCAGAGACTAGTTTCTCCCTTAGATTCCCCTGATGATAACTAAGCTGAGATGCATTTTATTTTGCTAGTCAGTTTTACAGTCTATAAGCTATTAATTGTAAATTGGGTTGTTCTTAAAAGCAATGTTCTTCATACAAGGTTGCTTAATATTCAGTCGTACCATCTGTTTTGTAGTAATGCTTTGCTCTTCTGTGCATACTGAATGTTGCCTAGATTTTTTACTACAAAAAAAAAGAAAAAAAGATGGGCATTCTGAAGTGCAAGATAATAAGAACAAATCATAAGTGCAATTTGCATGAATGCCAGCCTAAGATTTTTCTATTTATCACATAGATGGTGGGATGGCCTGCTTGTGACAGCCCTTTGATTCTGAAAATGCACCTGGTTCTTCTCTTTTGTGGTGTTAATGCATCACCTTTTATTTCATATCAAATTTTCCTGTTCTATGAATTTTGGAGTGTGCATACACAGACCGGTAGACCTAACATAGGATTCTAAGTTGTTAAGAAATTATCTTGCAGTGATATGTACATTACTTTTATCTTTCCTGAAGCTTAATTTATAGTCCATTCCCAGGGTGTGTGCATGGCAGGACCACATTGCTGCAGACCTTTATTATGAATATAAATGCTTTATATGAATATTAATATATGAGCGCTTTGCAAAAAAACCCTAGTGTGTTTCAACATGGATCCATTTGTATGTGAAACAAAGCTTTTATATTTATAACTCAACCAGACCACATTAGCACCAATACTCTCTGTGCAAGATGGATGCAACAGGACAGCAGGAAGATGGTGTTTTGAGCCTTCTACTGCTCCTGAGCTGATGCTGTGCTTGTTACTGTTTTGAGTTCTTTTTGTGAAGAGGTCGTGTAGCATCATAAAGTAATTTAGGTTGGAAAAGACCTTTCAGGATGATCCAGTCCAACCCCCTTGCACAAAGCAGGGCTAATTTCAACATTAGATAGTGTTGCTCAGGGCCTTGTCCTGTCAAGTATTGGGTATCTCCACAGATGGAGATTCCACAACTTCTCCAGGTGCCTGTACCAGTGACTAACCACTCCTTTCATGCAATATTTCATTAAGAGATCACATCCTGATTTGGTTTTCTCCTTTTTTGATTGCTAAGTTAGCTATCTTTTGTTTCTTTGTCTCTTCCCATGCATGCCTTTCACGTGTATTGCTGTCATATATCCTTTGTTAAAAGTGGTCCTTTGTTTACAGTCAGAGCTATACCTCTAGTGCTGTAAAAACGTGGATGTAGCAGAGGTGGGTGCATGAACTTCTGTGACAAAGACGTGTGGCATGGAGTTCAGCTTGTGACATATGAGCCTTCTGAGAACCATGAATTCCGATGTAAGCGCCTGAATCCTGCAGGAATCCTTACCCTGCAGGATAGCAGAATTGATCAGTCACCTGCCCCTTCCATAGATTTTTGTTTAGAGTATCTTATCTTGAATTTCATTTGTTGAGATATATTAAAATGAAGCACTTCCTGTCCTCGTAAGAGAAACAGACACAATTTTTGTGCTTAGCCAGCTCAAGTGTAGACTTGTACAGATATTTCTATGGCATGAGAAAGACATTTCAATGTTTACTTTCTCTTGGGGGGTGGGGGGGCAAGAAATGGAAATGTTCTGTGAAAATTTAGTTGCAAGATGTACGAAAAATTAAATTTGGTAATGCATTTGGAACCTAGGATTCCAATTCACTGATCTGGGCCAAGTGTTTTCTCATGATATAGTATGATATTAAGTGAAATTGTTTTGTAGTGACAAATTGCCTCTCTACTTCAGGATTTGTTGCCCCTGTGGGTTCAGTGCTATGTCTAGACAATACTGCTTGTCCTACCTCAAAATCTGCATTGTAGTGATGGCTTTTTTATTTTCTAGGAGGCTGGGAAGGGGTGAGCTGCTTCTGGGAGAAAACTGTTTTTTGAACTACTGGACCTATAATGTAATGGTTTGTTACACTGATGCAAAACAAAATGTTTGGGGTAATTGCTCTTTGTTTTGTTTTTGTTGGGTCTGTCCAACCCTAAATGTAACAATTTCTTCAGAACTTGGACTGGAAAGCTTTCTTTTTTGTAGCTAAAGATGACAAGAAACTGTTTTGTACAGGAAGAGATAGAATTCTTTGTTTTTACAAAAAAAAAAGATTCCTTGGGAAAATTCCCAACTATCTCAACTGACACACCTTGGCAGTCTGGTTGTTAGGGTAGAAAACTGACTGTGTTTGTAAGTTGGTGCTTTCTCTCTCTACTACAGATTCTTTTTGTCTGAACTTAGTGAAGTAATACTTTTTTTCTGTCTAAATTTCCTATCTGTAAAATAGTCTGGTGGTAACTCCCACTGTCTTGCCTACTGAGACCCTCAGTTCTCATGGTCAGTCTTTACACAACTCCTAGAACACTGGGGCCTTGAACACAGCTGGATCCTCTCTAGATCCTGAAATGGGAGAAATGATACATAAGGCACATTCCAAGCTTAAATATCTGAGACTGAACTTGAGTTGCAGCTGTCTGAACAACTGGGAATGCAGCTTAGTTGAACTGAGCCCAACCAGTGATGGAGCAGGTACACCTCGTAAATGTAACCAAGTGGCAAATCAGTTTGAATATTTTCATTGAACTATCAACACATTGTCTGCAAGCATGAGTTATTCGTGAATAGTTTTGTGTAACGAATACATTCCAGAATTTCACAAAATGTTCAGAGAGAGATGAAAGGTGAAATGCAGTGAATAAATTATTCATAACAAATTATTCACTAAGCTCTATTCATCACTGAGATAAGACAGAATTATTGACTGGACATGGAAACAAAATTTCATTTCAGAGAGATGATATTAAAATACCGGTATGTTAGTGTAATTATGCTGCGACTGTAAAGACTTTACTGTTCTGCAGTAAAATATGCCTTGGGTACTGCTGCAAGATTGGTATTCTCCAGGGCTAGTACACTGGATTTTTCCTTTAGCTACATAATGGAATTTAGGTACACTATTGATCTCTTCCCATAGTGAGACAAATTTTTGCTTATTTCCTTTGCTTATAATTCGCTGAAAGGTAAATACTGTGCTCAGCTAGATAGGATGAAGAGTGGTTAAACTGGAAGTGGTATATGTGTGGGTTTTAAGCATTCTTCCTTGTGCTTGGATGACAATCTGCAATGTCTTAAATGTTCCTATGATGTGAGAAGGAGGTTATCTTCTCTTACCACTTGCATGTTCAGTATGTAAGCATTTGGGTTCTGCTTCAGCTCTGTGTATTTAAGTAGCTGTGTTGACATGTGAATAATCTTTTGGCCAGCAGGTTGGGGAACAGCAGTCAAAATGTTATCTCCAGTGCTGCTTCCATTGTCACTATGACCAGTGGATCTAAATGGATATTGTGAATGTGTATGCCTGTTTCTCCACCCCAGGGGGTGTTTCCTTTAGTCAGCTGCTTAGGTTTTTTGAAACATCGTCCCCTTGATTTGCTTCTTAAGGTACAAAATTAATGTTAGCATGTCTGCTGCAGCCTGTATGTGGTTATTTATTACTGACATGACCCTAATGCTCCAAGTCCTATATGAAATCGATGTATCGTTGTGCTAGGAGCTGCATTTCTACAAAAAGACCTTGTATTTCCTTGAGTTGTTCTGTGTAGAACTTTCTTTCTGTCCATGGGCTCTTAACATTGTGGTCCTCTTAAGCCATTGGTGAATTGAGGCTTAAATTATTCTTCTTCCCTCACTCAGTCATTGTGTTTGTCCCTACATTGTGAACTCCTTGATGCATGGGCTGTCTCTATGTGATCAGATACTTCTACTGCATAGAAGGTATGCTGTAAACAGTAAGAACATAGGGTCACTGAAGGGTACAACTGTTCTTCCTTTGAACTCATTGCCTGAGGGACAGAACGTGAGATAAAGAGTTGTCTGATTTTAACACAACAGATCTAGTGTTTGAGTCAAGCCACAGTTCACCATTTCAGATCAGGACTTGAAATCACTTTAGTACTTTTCTGCTCTTTCTAGTTGTCCTGGGCTTATTTTCAAAATCACACAATAGAACTGCTGTTTATTCATTGCAGATGAGCACATATTGGTTTGTACTGGGAGGCCCAATTTGTTCCACCCCAGTTAAAGATGTTGGCCTAAAAACAGGAAAGGGTCACGTGAAGACTGTGCAGCAACACATTTGATGCTGCTGTACTAGCTGTAGCTTTGGTTACTGAATTGCTTTCACTTATTACTGAAAGACAGTCTTCCAGCAAAAAGGGAGGCTTTTCAAAATGCTAATAAAAGCATTAGTGCTCCATCATCATCATCTTGCAGAAAACAATGTCTAGATCAATCTATCTCCTTCTAAATCTTTAGAGAAACAAAATTTAAACTCATTTTGCCAAGGCCAAATGTCAATCATAAGAAAAAATCTATATGAAATTTTAATTGCAAGATGTTCAGTGCAAATTTAATGAGTGAAATAAGAGATCTGAGAATTCAAGCATGCTCAGCTCATGCATAATGTTGACTTAAATTGGCTCTCTAGAGGTGCAGGGAATTGCGTTTTTAGAATTTACACACTGATAGAGCAAATGTACTGGGCCCTGTAGGTTAAGGTCATAAATCAGAATCATTTAACTGCCTTTGAGTGATTGCTACAGACTATAATGGCTGGGAGAACTGGCTTCAGCTACAAGTGATTACTCTGCTTGGATTATTGAAATGCTACTCAATATTCATAAATCAGTGATCATTAATCCCCCAAATAGTTCCTGTCAGCTTTCTAAATAAATTTCCTACTAGCTAATTGAGATTGAAGGAGACTAGCATGCACTGGTTCAGAATTAGGACAAATGAGCTGCTTTGCCTACCTAGGATCAGAAATGCATCTATGGGGGAAATTGAACCATACTGAGTACATATGTGGCTGCTAAAATTGCCACATTTAAGCTGTTAACTGGAGAAGCCTTTCTTAGCAGATTTTGCCCTCATGAGTTACAATGATTATAAAAAGACTCCTTTATGTTGGGGTTTTTTTTATGATGAAGATATTTGTGTGCTGCGCATCAAAAGTAGCTAAAATGTCAATCGGTGGCATTCATCACAGTGCAGAGGGCAAATACATGAGAGACAAAGACCTACAACCCTGGAACTGCATTGGTGTAAGACGCTTATCGTAGTCCTCTCCACAGCAGTTTAACAAAATTAAAATTCATAGCTTTGGTATTGGGATGTAATTGGAATGTTTTAGCTCTACAGAAGTTTTTATTAGCTGCACATATTAGCTTAGTTTAATTTTGTTTACCGCTGTAACTGCTTATACTTGAATGTGAGGAATGTTTTACAGATACTAATGGTCTGTCTTACCTCCTACTACAGTAGATGTGAAGTGGGTTTGCAGACTTCAAATACCATAGTTCTGAAAGCTGAGTTTTGAACTGTAGAAGATCTGATTTGAAGCCTGTGTAAATGGTTATTTCTGTGAATGCTACAGAAAGACTCGTTACCATTTCTGTGTAACAACTGAGAGGCACAGCTTGGTCCTTCTGTACAGAATCATGTAAATGGCCCAAATGTATCTGAAAAATGCTGTCTAGGACATCCCTGGCATGTTCCCTATGGTTGGATTTTTTTGTTGGCTTTCCTGAGAAGATGAGGATGCTGTGCCAGTACTGGATGTATGACTGTATAGGTGTCTGTCCGCTCTTCTTGCCTGCTGGCAATTTTGAATCTGTGGGCCAGCTTCCACCACATGTAGCAGAGCAGGAGCAGGGTTAAAACTATCAGGTTCCTACAACTGGGCAGGGAAGAAAAGACCCTCCTGCTAATCCACTCCCCAAGGAAAGGTGGTAGTGTGAGCTCTGCCCTTTTCAGGCACTGGAGAAGCTACGTGGACCTTACCCCACAGAAAACCCTGTTTTTCCATAGCTCAGGTGCTCACAGAACTCCTTGGGTTTTTTCTGTTGTCCTGTTGAAATGTTGCTGTTGCCATGGGCTTGGAGAGCATGTTCAAATGCTGCTCTTTTCTCATAGTTTCCCTGTTCTCTCTTGTCCATACTTATTTATGTGCATGGTTCCTTTAAAAAAAGGGGGGTGGGTGGGAAGGCAGTATTTAGTTGAAGGGCAATAGATAAATTAAAATGGTATTTATAGGTGCTAGCACTGGCAGCGATGATAGTCCATTGTCATGATGATGTACAATATCAAAAGTCACTCAGGAAAGGAGAGATGCTGGTGCCTTGTAATTATCTCAGAATATCTCTTGTTAATAGGATTTATGAGAAGATGAGCTTGAGAGGAAGGATTTATTTTTTTATCTATTTCTTTTTTTAAATGCAGAACTTAAACCAGAACTGATGTGTATCTAGATTCCTTTCATATCAGGACCACTAGAGCTCCAGGCAAAAGCTAATTGTATCAAAAAGCCATACTTAATCTGACAAAGAGGAATTACTTTCTAAACATGTATGGAAGGATTAAACAGTGTATTTAAGAGTAAGTGTACTTATATTGCTGCTGCAATGTATCCTTTTATTGCTGTCAACACTGACACAGATGTTAATATAAGTCCTTTATCTTTAATTGAAACTAGTAATGTATTTAAAGTTGAGGATGTGATGAAGCAGTTTGAGGGGAAAACCTCATCTTTTGTCTCTCCCTCATTGCTGTTCCACTTGTATTATCCCTAGCCCAAACCTTCCCTAGCTGGCTGTTGTGTTAAAATGTAAATGGTCATCCTGTTAGGCAGTTACACCTTGGGGTGGAGCATACACCCTCATTAATTGACATCAGTTATGCCCTGAAATAAGCTTTTAAAACCAGGCAATCAAGGTTGCAGTTCCTTGTGCTGTGAATGTTTGGGGTTGGGTTTTTTTTTCCTATTACAGGTGCTTCCATGTAGTACAAGATCCTAGAAATATATGTCATATAGTGTATCATTAGTTAATCACTTTGCTTGGCATTGCAATTTGGTTAGTGATAAACCGTAAAAACTCCAGTAATCTCTCTTAAAATTCTTGAGTCAGGGAATGACAAGTATGTTGAGATTGCTGCCTCCTTCAGGATCATTTGAAGAGGATTTTGGGAAGTACTGCTTCTGTGACAGGATCAGCAGCACAGCCTGAGAGTGGGAAAACCTCTCTTATGGTACGTTGCGCTGGTAATGGATTTTAACTTCTTGCTATTAAGTAGCCCCTCCAGATGTGAACTGAGACTTCTGCTGTACTAGATGCTGTCTGCATAAGATCAAAAAGTTGCTCTAAACTTCAGTTTGCAATTTAAATACAAAGCAAAAGACACCTAGTAGGCAGAGAGTAAGGAGCCACATGTGAGGCTTTTTTTTAATTGCTGCTGCTTTAGAGAGGTACAGCTCCACATGTTACTATCAGTAAAATTCTTTTGCAGTGCTCTGTGACTTAATTTCCTTTCTTTAAAACCATGTTGTTGTATCTGACCAGGCCTCTGTGGCTGATGCTAGAAATAGGAATAAGATGGTGATAACTTCTTTACTAAAGCCAACTTTGGTTTGCACTGGGTTGGGACCAGGTTGCTTTGTTGTGGGTAAAGCATGCAGTGCATTGTCTGCATCTTCATTCCCCAGACGAGCAGGGAGGGAAAGTTTGGAGGAAATGAGCTTCCTCCAGGCAGACTCACGTGGCTTTGTTTTTAACATGAGACGCAGTAAGCAGGTAAGCAATGCGCAGAGACTCCTTCCACTGAAGGAGCATGATTGCTCAGTCTGTTCCTAAGCTTGGCTGCACAGATGTAGAAGCAGAAGGTGAAGGTGTGGAGTATCTGAACAGAAATAGGACAGAAGGACTGTTGAGGGCTAAATACCACCTAGACCTATGTGACCTGTCAGTAGCTGGAGCAGAGAATCCCTTGGGAGCTCTGTGATGGCAGCCACCTGGTAGGAAATGGAGCTTACTTCATCCAGCTGTGGTGTTGTGGTGTTCAGCTCTTGTCATTGCTGGTTTCTAGTTTGGCATAAAGTTGAGATTCATGTGACTCGGCAACCCCCCTTACACCCTGTTCAGTCCTACAGGCAACTTGTCAAGAGGGGGAAGCAACAATGTTTGGGTTTTTTTCTTTTTCAACCTCATTTTTTTAAGTATGTTTGTGCTTGTTTGGAACAGAGGTGGAAAAGACAAAAATGATGATGTCATTGCAAAGTCTATCCAGATGTTTGTCTGCACTAGTTTTTCTACATGGATAGCTCCAAACTGTTTGCAATTACTTATTTACTTTTTAGCCTTTTTGTACACCTGCAACTACCAGTATCTGGCTCTAAGGATTTTGTTATTTTTATTTCCATTGTTATGCCTCCAATTCTTAATTCCTTGGGCTATAGCAGTGGTTTTTCTCTAAGAATAGACTGTTTGGTTCTGTAGAGCTTGGCATCAAAGGGAGTACATGCTAAACTGAAACAAGGACATTCTTGTGTCTGCATTTTTCATGCTGATTTGCCAGTGCTCCCTTCTTGTACTGTGAAAACCGATTGTGAGATGATAAATAGCCAAACCTTGTTATGTCTTGTTAATAGTCTAATCCCATTGTCATGTCAGATCCTCTAATCTTGATCCAAATTTTGTCTGTTGATCTAATTAGGTTTTTCATTTGTTCCTGGCAAATTTCTGGCTCTTGGAGTTACTGGGCTGGCTCTTGAGACTGCTGAGGTGGAATGATCCATACGGTTCTTAGTGGCTTTAAACAGAAACATCTGTCAGAAACGAGCAATTTGTTGGCTGAGTTTAACAGTAAGTAAACTTGCATTTGACAGCAATGCTCTTGCTTCTGAGTAACTTAAGTCGGTGAGAAAAAGCTATTAGGGACTGCAGAGCCAGCAGAGATCATCTATCTCTACCAGGGTCTGTAGGATGCACCATGCTCTCTGGTAACCTTCACAGGAAAATTAAAAGTCCAGACAGATAATATTGACATATTTTCATTTCATTTCATTCTTTCGTTCATGTTTCCTTCCTTTCCTTTGTTGGAGAAGAGGTTTCAGCAACCATATCTTCATTTTCTTCTTGCTGGCTAAAAATTAAATTTAATTTTGGTTTTGTTTGTGGTTTTTTTCGTTTGATTGGTTGGGTTTGGTTTTTTTTAAGTCATCAGGGACTTTTGCTAAAGTGTAAAGCTATGAGTTTAAATAATGTCCTGAACAGAGATAATCTGTAAATTAGGGTCTAACTTAAACTGATCTGGAAGGAAAGCACACATCTGTAGTGTGTGTGTGAAAACTATATATGTAGATATGTACACACACACACACACACACACATATATATATAAATAAAATGAACTGCCTGTTTCCTTTTGTCACCTTATGTTGCATCGTGACAGCCATCTTTAAGCAGTATGGTTTCAAAAGAGAAGTTACTTCCTTGGCACTGATTCTGCCACCATTTAAGCCAGTGGCAAAATTTCACTGACTTGAAAGAGAATGGCACTGAGGCAGTGCAAAAGGGGAGTTTGTCAGTACGTTTCTTCCCTTAGGCCACAGCTCCTAAGAGAACAGCAGGAGTCACCAGGCAAGGGTCTTTAGCTTGTGGATTTTTTAAATTAAATTGTGGTCACAGGCCTGCTCATGAACCTGGAAGGAAATGCAAACACCACAATTTCATTGTAAGCCTGTTTTCTGCAGTGATGTTACAAGCATTACAGTCATCTGCTGGGGCAGCAGCTTTTCTGGCCTTACGGTGGCTCTGTCGCTGCTTATGTAGTGATGTGGAAGCACCTGCTGTGCGACAACAATGCAAGGACTGTAGGAAAGACAAAATGCTGCTCTACTTAGGCCGAGACGTGAACCGATATAAAGCCTGCTAAGAGCGGAGAAAGGAGCTGCCTGCACACACGCAGCCTTTGCAGAGCAGGGAGCACTTCAGAAGCTATTTGCAGGAGGGTATTTGGCAAGGTGGCTGACATAAGATTGACAAGATTGCTGTCAAAATTCATAATTAAGATTTGCGTATCTGAGTAGCCTGCTATATGTTGGATTAGTTGTACCATATCTCCTACTAAATAAAGGCAGCGTAAATTAGAATTGGACGGGACCTGTGGTATGTAAAGTGTAGTCTCTCCATGAAATGCTTGGTGGTCATGAACCTGACAGCTGCTGCCTTCATCCTGTTGGTGTGGGGCTGCCTGCTACGGTGCACAAACTGATGGTGCAACTTTATGTGCGTGGCAGGTCAGGCCTCCACATTGTATCTGCCATGAGGCAGAAATTGCTTCAGTTTGTGGCTCTGGCATGGACAAAATTGTGCGGAGTAAGGTGATTGTGGGGCCTTCCCTTTGAACCAGGGGTGGGAGCCCAAGCTGGATGGCCTGTTGCTGGAGGCAGTCCCAGGGGCTGCTGGTTTCCTGTGGCAGCCCTGTGCTGGGGCAGAGCTATGCCTGTAGGACCTCTAGGAGGGTTTTTTTTCCCCTTTCTGACATTTCAGCTGGTAGCTGGTTATCAGTTGATTCGTATTGTTTGATCTGCCTTGAACACAAGTCCTCAGAATCCTGCACTGATCCTGTACTTACCGCCCCCCCCCCCGCCAAAACACCAAAACAAAACAAAAACAAAACCACCAAACCCCCACAAAAATTCTTGGCTTATTTTACCATGAAATTAAGTGTTTTCTGGCTATGAGCGATGTTGATTAGAGTGAATAAGCAAATATAGTTTATTCCAGTCCTCAGTATGTACTCCAGATTCATGGGTGATGGGTTGCTGTACTTCTTAGCAAATACTTCCTGCAGGGGATGTGAATTTTGGAGATAACAGCAATATGTGAAGCAAAACTATGCAGTTAGTTATCTTAGTTTTACTCTGCATGGAAACCTAGGTGTAGCTTAAGTATGATCCATAAACATTTCTGCTCTAACTCAAAAAGGTGGAAAGTTATCCTTGAAAAATGGGAAACGTGTTTTATTTTGTTTCTGTTCCATCTCATGCAATACTTGGATTAGTCTCCGTTGAGATAAAATTCTTTTGAACTGAGGTGGCTTGAATTACAACAACATGAATTTTGAGTGAAAATGTTCAAATGTCTTAGTGGAAGTAACAGAATTGGTCCAAATGTCTTAGAGTAAGATTTTCAGTAAGAAGTTTTACATGTTGCGGAAGTCATATGTCCACCTTCCAGTTCTGTACCCAGACACACAAAGATCCCAGATTGGACTTAAATGATCTTTAGTTAACAAGAAGCTCGGTTATTGTTTGTACTGCGTGTTTCAGTCCAGGCAGTGATTTTTACATCATTCTACACTAATTAGGCATGTTAACTCTAATCTTTTGTGGCTGTTATGAAAAGGAGAACTGATGGATAACACTTATAGTTTCAATACTAGATTCTCTTTAAAAGTTCAGTTATCACTCATGAGAGACTGCACATGCACAAAAAGCAGATGTTATTTTAATGTGTAAATCAATAAAGCTGCCTTGGTTTTTTTCTGGTTTTATTCCAGTATTGATAGGATTTGTAAAAGTCTTTTTGAAAACAGCATCCTATCTATCTTGGGTTTTCAGTAGGAAGGATGGATCAATTTCTTTGGGGAGATTCTAAAAGAGTATAAAACAAACAGATATGATCAGTGATTCTGAAAACCAAGATTAATCTAAGTATCGATGGTTTCCAACCAGGGCCTTGTATGCTTCTGGAATACATGTTGTAGCCAGCTGTGAGCTGTCCTCTGGTTAAACACAGTTGGCCCCAACTGAAACTGAAAGGCCTGTGAAATAGAGTTCAGGATGGTCAACCCAATCATTCCTTCTGATTTGAAACTTCCCCTGCCTTGGACTTTTTAGTGAAAGTTTATTGTATTTGGGGGAGAGGGAAGGAAATAATAGTAATATTAAAGAGGCAGGGTATGGGGAATAGGAAAAAAAACCCCAACCTTTTTTAATTAATTTTTCTCTTGGTTATGCATGATGGCAGATTTTGCTGTGGAACAACTTCCCACCCTCAGAAATAAAAGGAAAAATAGCATCTGTATGGAGGAGCCCCCAGGATGAGTGTGTGTGGGAGTAGCTGTTCTCAGTAAAAGGGACTATAATGATTATATTTCTGAAATGATTGAGACTAATAAATGTTGATATGTAAAAAGAAATGATCCTTTTTTATTGGTCCATTGAGGTGGGCTATAATTTTTTTTATGTTCAAGCTCTGATCAGAAATTGAAGTGACATATGGAATCAGAATTGAAATACAGCTCCGTGGAATACTTTGTCAGTAGGAAAAAAATTGCATATGATAAAGCTCCTGAATTTTTGGCATCAATTACAACACCATCTTGTGAGCGCTGGTGAGAGACATTTATGCCCAGGTTTCAGCAGTGTTGTGCTCTGAATGAATGGAGAATTTCACATAACTGCATTTCCCTTTTCTGTTCCAAGTATGTTTGGGTATTCTGCAGGGTTTTTATTAAATTGAATTGTAATCAGATACAGTCATTACTTAGCTGCTTGGAAAGATAATTCCTAAGAATGAGAAATTAGGGTGAAATTCATTCTTCTGGAAATGTAAAGCTCTTAAGCCTACCACATTTTTCAGGATGTTTCAAATCTCGGTTCCAGTGCACATTTGAGAAGTACAAATATCCTCCAGCCTAAACAGAAATGGCCAGACCTCACACCCAGGAGATACTGAGTTCTGATCTCTCCTGGCTGCAGCCTGTTTTATGGTGTATTATTATTTTTTTAGAGAGCACAAAGCAAAACCCTAAAGATCTCACAACCTGCCTAGGACTGTGGTCAAATATGGTGGCTGATAAAATAAAAATCTTGATGTTGTGCAATTCCATCTTGGATAATAGCATTTTTGAATGAAATTCTGCTATATACCGTGATACTTACTGAGGTAATCAGCTCTGTGCTGGCATGTTCCACAGCAGAGCAGAGGATTGTGGTGTACAGGGTGGTGTACAACACCTATATGGACACCTACACCCAGACTGACCTCCCAAGAACTGAAAGAGCTGCCTGGACCCAAACTTGTCTGGAACTCCAGAACCTGGAAAGTCCCTCTAGGGTCTGAAGGCAGAGGTGGATGTCATGGATGCAAGTGTGCCCAGCTGGATGAACTCTTCAAGCAAGTAGCCATGTTACAAGAGGAGCTTAATAGGCAGCGCAGCATCCAGGAATCTGAGTGAGAGATTGATGCATGGTGGTGTGCACTGTCACAAGCTGACAGCGCTGTCTTAAGTCTTTGCAAAGGGAAGGGAGGCTTGCTTCCAACCCTGAACTGAGAGACTCAACTAACTCACAAGACAAAGGAGACTGGACTTCCATTTCTGCTTGGGGCAGGAGGAGGAATCTTCCCCTTCCCCCTGCAGTGCCCTTGTATAACAGACATGATGCCCTGGGGCTGAAGAATGAAGAGAGTGAGTAATGGGCAAGACCCAAGAAAGGCCAACTGTGCAAAGTTGGTCCAACCATCCACCCGCATTGGAACTGGTGCCCCCAGAAAAATATGTAGGCTGTTAGTAAGTGGAGACTTCTTGCTGAGAGGCCCCGAAGTGCCCATTTCTTGTCCAGACAATGTCTCTAGAGAAGTTTTCCTGCTGGGAACTCACATCCGTGATGTCACAGAAAAGCTGCTGAGCCTGGTCAAGCCTGCAGACTATCACCTGTTCCTACTATTCCAGGTAGGGTTGAATGATGCTGCAATGAGGTGACTCAGAAATATCAAAAGAGACCTTATGTTCCTTGGAACAATGTTCAAGGGATCAGGAGACCAGGTGGTGTTCTCCTGTCTCCTCCCAGTCGGAGAAGGGATTGAGAAAAAGAAGACAATCTGAACAGGTGAATGACAGCTGGTACCATGCTCAAGGTCTAGGTTTCTACTATCTTGGGCATACCTTCAAGAAACTGGGCTTGTTGACAGCTGATGGGGCTCAACTGGCCAAGTGGGGCAAGGCTGCCCTGGGCAACAAGCTGGCTGGACTTATCAAGGGAGCTTTAAACTACATTTAAACTAGATTTAAACTTTTGATTAGATTTTTTTTTTTTGCCTTTGTCTTCAGTGGCAAGTGCTCTATCCATACTGCCAAAGTCACAGAAGATAAAGGCAGGGACTGGGAGAATGAAGAACCACCCACTGTAGGAGAAGATCAGGTTCAAGACCATCTAAAGAACCTGAAGGTGGACAAGTCTATGGGACCTGATGAAATGCATCCGTGGATCCCAAGGGAACTGGCAGATGCAGTTGCTAAGCTACTGTCCATCCTATTTGAAAAGTTGTGGCAGAATGGAGAAGCTCCCTGTGACTGGAAAAGAGGAAACATAACATCCTTTTTTAAAAAGGGAAAAAAGGAAGACCCAGGGAACTACAGGCCAGTCAGTCTTACCTCTGTGCTCAGTAAAATCATGGAGCAGATCCTCCTGGAAACTATACTAGGGCACATGGAAAATAAGGAGGTGATTGGTGACAGCCACCATGGCTTCACTAAGAGCAAATTGTGCCTGACAAAATTTGGTGGACTTCTATGATGGGTTACAGCATTAGTGGCTAAGGGAAGAGCAATTGACGTCATCTCTCTGGACTTGTGCAAAGCATTTGATGCTGTCCCGCAAGACATCCTTGTCTCTAAAATGAAGAGACAGGGATCTGATGGTTGGACCACTCAGTGGATAAGGAATTGGCTGGATGGCTGCACTCAAAGAATTGCAGTCAATGGCTTGATGTCTAGGTGGAGACCGGTGACGAGTGGTGTCCCTCAGGGGTCCGTGTTGGGACTGGTATTATTTAACGTCTTTGTTGGCAACAGGGACAGTAGGATTGAGTGCACCCTCAGCAAGTTTGTGGATGACACCAAGCTGAGATGAGGGACCTGGACAAGCTTGAGAAGTGGGCCTGTGTGAACCTCCTGACATTCAGCAAGGTGAAGTGCAAGGGTCCTGCACATGGGTCAGGGCTATCCCAAGCACAAATACAGGCTGGGCGATGAGTGGATTGAGAGCAGCCCTGCCGAGAAGGACTTGGAATACTGGTGGATGAAAAACTGAATATGAGCCGGAAATGTGCACTTGCAGCCCACAAAGCCAACCGTATCCTGGTCTGCATCAAAAGAAGTGTGGCCAGCAGGTTGAAGGAGGTGATTCTCCCCCTCTACTCCACTCTGGTGAGACCACACCTGGAGTCTTATGTCTAGCTCTGAGGGCCCCAGTGTAGGACAGACATGGACCTGTTGGAGCGAGTCCAGAGGAGGGCCATGAAGATGATCAGAGGATTGGAGTGCCTCTCCTATGAAGACAGGCTGAGAGAGTTGGGATTGTTCAGCCTGGAGAAGAGGCGGCTCCAGGGAGACCTTAGAGCAGCCTTCCAGTACCTAGAGGAGGCCTACAGGAAAGCCAGAGAGGGACTTTTTCCAAGGGCATGTGGTGATAGGACAAGGGGTAATGGCTTTAAACTGAAAGAGGGCAGAATTATATTAGATATGAGGGTGCTGAGGCATGGAAACAGGTTGCCCAGAGAAGCTGTGGATGCCCCATCCCTGGAAGTGTTCAAGGCCAGGTTGGATGGGGCTTTGAGCAACCTGGTCTAGTGGAAGGTGTCCCTGCCCCTTCCAACTCAAACCATTCTATGATTCTATCATTCTGTGATACAAGCAACATCTCATCTGCTTTTTTTAATACTGTATCTCAAGAATATGCTAATCTAAATCAGCCCTCCAGGCTTTTTCTATTTGTAATATCTGCTATAACTTTCTTTCTGTTCCTGCTTAAACTAGATTTTAAATTTTGAAACCATTATAATGCCTCAATTATTGCAGCAAATGGGTATTTCACAGCTCAGACCCATCTTGCATCCTGACTGCTGTAGCAGGCTGAGAAAAACAGCAGAGCTGCTCCTATGTTAATGTGTCAATGGCGGTATTGCTATCACTTGCTATCTTGATGGGACTGCAGGTACGTGTGCATAAGAAAGGATATTCCTGTAGTCACGGAGCTCCAAGCTGTTCTGTAAGCCTCACTGTGCGTCTCAGCTTAATTTTTGACCTCAGGCCATTTGTTTGACCTCTGTACCTTTCTTTCCCCAGGTTGCATGCCCACCTTTGTAATGCACACTGAGCTCTACAGATGAAAACACTGCTCTTCCTTTAACTACTGGTGATAAAAAAGTGGCAGATTTCTTGAGTGGTCATAGTCCATGAGAGTCCATGTTCAGGCTGAACACCTTCTGGTTGGATTAAGGAAATTTAATCACTGTGTAGTGCTCTCTGACCTTTGTTGTGCTCCAGCTGCAGCCCTGTTAAAGTCTGATCCTGTTGCCTTATGGAATACTTACTGCCTAGATTAAATCTGTCCAGACACCACTTATCTTGTTCTGGATTTATTCAGAGTAAAGTTACTATTCAATTGCTGACTGTAAAAAGGTTGTTGTTGAACACCTTGATACACAGACAGAAGGCAGAGGGTTGTAAATAAAAAGAATGAACGGACTGACATGTTGCTGAAGAAAGTACAAGTAGTGTAAGTTAGGAATGTTAGGTGAAATGCGAGGAGAAATGCTGTATATCAACATTTTTTTATCCATTTGATTAGACCCCAAAGAGAATCTCGTTGTCTTCCTCATGCAATTTCTAGGCATCTCATCCTCCTATGCCACATGAGGTTCCTTTGAAGTACTTTCAGTGTCATATCAAGCAGAGATCCATTTTTATCTCTAGTGGCTGGAGAGTGTCCTGCCCCTCTTTGTTCTGCATCCATGGCACAGATTACCATCATGTCAAAACAAGCCTGAGCTCTCACTGACCTGGGTCAAAAAACCTCAAAGACCTTTATTTTGCAGGTCTCTCCTTAAACTGACATTTTCTCCCACAGAAGCTGTAAACTCTAGGTGCACCTGAAGATTTTTTATAAACAAGCAAGAGCATTTTTTATGCAAGAAAATGTTCTGCTGGGACTGGTCAGATTAGTGTAAATTGTAAACATCTGAGATGACTGACTATTAAAAAGTGAAAGCCTGAGACTGCAAATGTGAGTTCTGTATCCTTAGTTGTTATGTAGATTGTGCCTTGGGATCCTACCTGTGAATCAGGGCCACATTGTATGTCACCTGTGCAACCTCAGGGTAGGCAGATGGTCCAGCCCAAAGTATTTATCAGAAAGAATACAACAGATGGACACAAATAGAGATGAAGTAGCAGAGGGAAATGATGAAGCAGAACTGGTGAATGTGGTAGTGTGTGCCCTCAGCACACCAGCAACCTCTTTGCCCCGAGTGGGCTCCCCAGGTCTCTGATTGTGCCTGGTAGAGAAGTTAATGCCAGCAAGGAGCAGGACAACCCCAGAAATCAAGCAGAGCCCTACTGTTGCCCCTTCTGTCCTGTTTCTTGGTGTTAATAGCTCTTTCGGTTCCAAGGTCACTTCAGTACAGAGATTGGTGGTGTTTTATAAGGAGCTGTCTTTCAAGGGGACAGATAGTTTACAAAGCTCCTTTTTTTTATTTTTTCCTTCATACTCTGTAAAGCTCTTGCCAGTCTCTCTCTTCTAAGTTTAAAGTACCATGTGCTCTGTGCTATTCCAAGCTTTTCTTTTGGCAAGGAGAGAAAGGCAGGCCTGTTATGCTGTAATAATAGTCACCCTCATTCACTAAGGATGCCATGTGTTGTGTTTTTGAGCCAAACATATTTCTGATTGTGTGATACCTAAATCTACTACCCAATATTTCCCATGCTTTAAGTTTTAATAAAAGCTATTCCAAGTTGCCTGTATTCCAAACGGAGTGTGTAATCTCTTTATTATGCCTGGCCTGGCTTGCTGGGCACATGAATAAACCTGGCTGTGTGTCATGATGACTGTTTGTATCGCCTGACAATGATTGGAACAGAGTTAAATAAAATCAGTGTTTTGTCTTTCCTTAGATTGGACTCATCAGCAGATGGGGAATGCTGCCATTCTTTCTTTATTTTTGGCAAGGACCTGCATGGCTGACAGGCTCCTGCTACGATGGAAAGAGATGGTTCAATGAGGTTCAGGGAAGAACTAATAATACGTCATTTACTTCTGTCACACTTGGAATATGGTTTGATTTGATCATTTAAAATGCTTTTTTTTTTAATCTTAAAGGAACCTGCTTTATTACCTACCTCCTGGTTTGACATCTGTGTAGCAAAATGTGAGCGTTTGGAATATGCAAACTAAAATCAAAGTGTAGAATTCCCTTTGAAGCTCAGTTTCTAGCCCTTCTCTCTCCCCACCTTTTAATATTCGGCCTGCTGTAATTTTATTTCTCTGAGATTTTCAGTGTAATTGAAAGAGTGTTGAAGGAACAAAGCAAATATTTACATTGCACAAATGCCACTTGAGGTGATTAGTTAAAAGCAATCTATTTAAAATTTAATATGTGTATTAAACACACGTGTATACGTGCGTGCACACGCGGAGAAGCCAGTGGAATAAATTCTGAGTTTAGATAACCTAGAAGCTTCCAGGCTCTGGAGCACAGCATCTGAAAAAAGATTTTGGGCAGTGTGATCTTTAGGTTTTAAAGGAGCAAGCCCACCTCTAACTCACTTCAGGATAGCAAACCTAAAAGGCATTTAGAGACTTCTAGTCCTGTAAGGAACCTCCTCTTAAACCTTGGGCTACTTTATCCAGCATTAAGGGCCAAATGTTCACCAATACATAGGCCTGTATAGTTTTTCTGGAGTTAGATGAGCAAGAAACTGGCCTTGACGCTGTGCTGCCTGTCCCTGCCAGATGCATGGGGGCTGCTGGGACAACCTTCCTACCTCAAAGCAAGAGGAGAGCAGGGATGGAGC
Organism: Haliaeetus albicilla; assembly: GCF_947461875.1. Classification (NCBI taxonomy): domain Eukaryota; kingdom Metazoa; phylum Chordata; class Aves; order Accipitriformes; family Accipitridae; genus Haliaeetus; species Haliaeetus albicilla. The sequence continues at coordinate 10,273,145 of NC_091491.1, forward strand.
TCTGACTGGGTTGTGCCTGAAGCGTGATACCTTGGTTCAGTGCAAGTTGGCTAATATTCCTTGCCTAGGGCTATGTCTAGAGTTACCATATAGCAGTTCTTTTTCCTGTTCCTCTAAGATATCAACTTGTTCTATCTTCTATACGTCTTACATGTTCATGGGCTAGTCCAGGTTTCAGGTACTGAAGCTTCTGCACAACTGGAGCAAATGGATAGCACATATTTCCTTTCCTCCTTTGCTTGAAGCTTAAGGAAGCATCACTTTTATTTGTTCTCCTTTATGTCTGAGACAGAGATGAATGAGTAGGAGGGATGTGATGGAACATACAAGCTAACTCAGCCAAGTGACCTGAAAAATAGATCCTGGATACAGCAAAGAGATTGTTATCTAGAGACCAGCTGATGCTGACAGACTGTCTGAAGAGAAGGATGGTGATTTTCAGGGAAGTTGAATTATCCTCATTTATTTATGATTTTTAAAATGAATTTGTTTAGTGTTTTGTGGCAAATTTAGGTAAGGTAAGCAAGCCATTCGATTTGTCTTTTTTTTTTTTTATTTCTTTGATAACTTTTACCAAGGATACTATGGTATGGGAAACAGTATTTAACCATTCCTAGAGGAGCTGAAATTACAGGGATTCGATAAGAGTTCTCCAGACCTTCTAAATCTCATGGTTTGTGCAAGACTCTTTCTCAGACCTTTGATGCATACAGTACCATAGCTTCTCTGGTTCTGGGCTTCTTGGACAACTTTTCCTGGTCTCTGTGGTCCAAGAGGTGGTGAAGCTGCAGCACCAGAGAAGAACACGTTGGCGGCGCAGCCCTGACTACACCTCACCCCTGTGCTCTGGGGAGGGTCAAGTAACATTGCACCTCGCTGTGGTATTAGATGACACATAAAAGACCTTGAACTGACAGGAAAGGAGAGCAGCACAGGTGGCTACTTAGATAAGTTTGATAAGTGATCAGCGGCTGTGACTGGATGCTTTTCTGTGAAATCTCGTGATTTTATTTTTCTTATTTCAGAGTACTTGTAGCAGGGGTGCCCCAAGATTTGTTTCACACCAACTATGGTGGGTGGTTTGGGGAAAAACTTTGCTTGAGCACTACTTATGTTAACAGCAGCGTTAACAGCATTGAATTCTAGCCTGTGATGTTTTGCATTGCTTTTAGTCAGCATTTCCAGAAAACCTGTATTCCTCTGCCCCATACCTGTGGTAGACAGATATCCTGTTGCAATTGTGATCCACCAGGGAAATAGACATTTTTCATATGGTTTCCCTAATTTTCTTAACACTTTCGTAACAGTACAATATGGCTTCTGTGGAACTGGTGTAAGGGTCAAGATTCACGAAACCTGATCTGTCAATTAGAGGAGAAGATAACATTTAATCCACATTATAAAGACTGATTTCATGTTACTGAGAGAGTCACTGTAAATGGCTGTATTAAAAGAGTATCTTAACAAAATCGTAGAGCACAGAGAAGGAGCCATGTAGTGTTTTTGTAACAGATGCCTCTTTTTCCTATGATCCTCTTTTAATGTGGCTTTGAAAATTGCCCAGCAGTACAGTATTATTTAGCTTTGCTTTAAATGTTAAAGCACATTTCCCTCTTTCCAAACTAAAGGAGACCTTTATATGGAATTAATGCACAAAATCACAGGTAAAGGACCATTAAGCAAGTATAATGCTGGGGGGGAGAAGTAATGCTTTGAACATTGTTTCCATTATTCAGAATACATGAAGTTTGAGCCCAAAAAGAAATGAAAGTCTATTGAGGAAACTTTGCAAATACCTGAAATTCTAACTTTTACTTTGCTCTTAACTATGTCATGGTTAAGGAAGAAAGGAAAATTGTTAAGAGGTTTGCCATTGCAAGTGATATATCCACGACCCTGTCTTAACTATAGGTATGTGCAAAAGTTCATCAGTAGTCAGTAAATTCACTGAACTTTTAAAATGTTTTTCTTTGGTACATCAGACTAAAAGGAATAACATACTCTTGAAAGCACGAGAAAACTTTGTATATTTGCCCAATATTCATGACATACGAGGTTGTATTTCTGCCTCAAGATGAAATGATGCAATTGTGTTTCATGGAAAATAGTTTCTTACCACTGCAGAATTGATAGATTTTACAAATCCCGTGCTGTTTTCCATTGATTTTTAAGGTAAGGTAATTATAGAGATGTAAAAGCATAGCCTTATGCCTCATAGAGCTGATCGTTCAATAACTGTTTCCTATGGGCTTTATTGTGTCAGTTTTCAGATTAGTTTTCTGGCCGACTTTTGACCATCTTCCTTCTCTGCTGGTGTTGCTGGGGTGGCTGCCCTTTGTTCTAAACAAACCTTCTTACCCAGAGCACTAGGCAGCAGTCTCATTTCATAACATTTGCTGGAGATAATTATGTTTTACTTTATTCAGTGGGACTGTTGCAGTGCTCCACAATCAGATAAGGGCCTTTAGAAAAGGGCATTGTTTGAACATTGGACACATGTTCTTATTCATGAACATGTACGTGTGGGGCTGGTTTTATGAGAATTCAACCTTAAATCTTTGCTGACTGGCTGCCCATAAACTACAGCAAAACACCCTTTTTTCTGGGTACAACATTCCAGCACATTTTGCCACTAGTTTTATAGAGAGGGAATGCTAATATTTGTTCTTTCCCTCCCCTTTTTAGAGAGCAGATATTTGTGCTTTCTTGAAAGACTGTTGTTTTTTGGTAACTATTTTTTTCTACTGTGACAGCTTAAAAAAAAAAAGTGGGGAGGGGAATTACTATTGATTTAAATTCTTGCCACTGTTTTGTATTGACAAAGCAGAAAATACAATAAAAAAGGTGGAGGTGATAAATCAGAGATTATTTTTGTAATTGCCTACTCATATCATAAGGATTCTTGGCCCAAGCTAATGTATTCTTAATCTTTCTTTACAATATGTGGATGTTGCTCACTTAAATGGATTTCAGCTGAAGTAGAATTCGCTAATTAGACAGTAATGTTGGAGAAATTGACCGTTATCTCCAGTTATTGAATTTTCAGGCAGTCTGTATTAGCAGTCATGCTTCTACCAGTTGGTCTTTAAGCATGGAAATAATGGATCCAGAGATTATTGTTCAAAACTATTTTCAATAGTCTAATAGCTTTTTAATTTTTTAAAATAGCTTGTATTCATCAGCTGGAGCATAGGGTAATCAGATTGACTAAATCAACTCGGTTATTTTGTCCCTTTTAGCTAATGACAAGTTGTATGCAGATATTAAACCAATGGGGAAGCTGCGATTTTATTATTTTGGGGGGATAATCTTATAAGCAGTAACCCATGCAGTCAGTAAGTTAAGGTTGTGGGATTCTCTGGCAAGTAAGAAAAGGGCCTTATAGGCTTTAAGTAAATATGCAGAGTTGCTTTGGTAGTTTGTCAGTGGTTTGAGTGATTCTTGGTTACTTTGCTTTATTGTACTCTTGCAGACTCACCTAGGTAGGGAACATACTGAGCAGGGTATGAATTCTTGGTGTTTTATCTATACTGTGCTAGGGTCTCAGTGCAGATGCTCTGGGGACAAGATACAAGGAAACTGATGTCTTCAAATGTGTCATTTATAGGCACCATATCCAGCTGTGGTCAGGACAAAGGGGTAAGCATGGGCTCTATGGTTATCTAGCAACTCTTTTACTGCAAGACCAGCAGGATGTGCTTCACAGAAGAGTGAACAGAGGAAGCCTGTAACCTCCCCAGACACCTTTTCCCTGGTAAAACATCCCACAACTCACTCTGACCTACCTCCCCTGTCTAGACAAGCTCTGTGTGTTAGCATCTCTCCAATGCAGATGACATTCTGTAGCGTACTAACTTTTACATGTTTCTGCCCTTGATTGGAAGTGAAACATTTTAAATAACGTACTGCCTGGGTGTACTTCGGAAAAAGGTGTTTGCAGAGAGGTTCAGGACCCACAGAGGGTATGGGGGTTTGGAGCTCTGTGTACAAGGTCCAAGTACTATGCATGGACATGCTCAAAGGAAGAAGCAGAGGTGTCTTATGAAAGCCAAATGCCTCCTTTCAGTTCAGTGCCTATTGCTTTATGTAACCTTAGTGCATGCTAACAGCTGGAAGGAGACTTACTTGCCTGTGTCACCTCAGTGTATTTTAGATGCCCATTAGACACAGCTGCGTGTACCAGTGTGATACCTTGCTACATATTAGTGTGATACCTTGCTACATATTTGCCTGAAACAGATGTTTGGGTCATTCTGTAAGGTATGTGATGTGATAACGATACCTTGGCATTTTCTTAGTTACGGCTACAACAGATATTATTGCTTCAACAGCTCCAGGCTATTTTTCCACTGCCAAATCTGGACTTTATGGGATGAGCTCTGAACTGGAGGCTCAGGTTGAACTCAGGGCATCATAAAATGCAGAAATCATAAAGGAGGCCTACAAAAAAAGTTTCCACCTGTAGCTTCCGTACCTGTAGTTTCTTCAAACAAACATGGATGACAGGTCAAGCCACGTAGCTGTTCACATTTGCAGCATCTGATAGCACACTGTGTAAAATGTTTCCCATAGGATCTCACAAACCTAGGCAGATAAGTTCATTATAAGCATTGATTTTTTTTTAAATTACTATACGGGAAATAGTTTTCAGTTGGTAGATCTGGGCCACAGAACTAGAAAAAACATTTAAACAGCTCTAGCTATAAGATTAGGTGCTGCAAGTCTGTGCGTATTCCACTTTAAATGGTCTTCTGAGTCTCAGCACTTCTGGAGTCCTGTTCTTGGAGTATTGCCCAAACACTGATAAAATAATGCATTCATAAGTCAGAGACGTTATTGTGGTTTAAGCCCAGCTGGCAACAAAGCACTACAAGGCCGCTCGCTCGCCCCTCCCACCTGGTGGGATGGGGAGGAGAAAATATAACTAAAAGCTCACGGGTTGACACAAGGACAGGGAGGGCTCACTCGCCAATTGTGGTCACAGGCAAAACAGACTTGACTTGGCGAAATTAGTTTAATTTCTTACCAGTCAAATCAGAGTAGGATAAAGAGAAGTAAACCCAAATCTTAAAAACACACACACACACCCCGCCTTCTTCCTGGGCTTAACTCCACTCCCAATTTTCTCTACCTCCCCTGCCAGCGGTGCAGGGGGATGGGGAATGGGGGCTGGGGTCAGTTCATCACATGTTGTCTCTGCCGCTCCTTCCTCCGCAGGGGCAGGACTCCTCACTCTTCTCCTGCTCCAGCATGGGTTCCCTCCCACAGGAGACAGTCCTCCACGAACTTCTCCAATGTGGGTCCTTCCCACGGGCTGCAATTCTTCATGAACTGCTCCAGCGTGGGTCCTTTCCACAGGCTGCAGTCCTTCAGGCACAGACTGCTCCAGCGCAGGCTTTCCCATGGAGTCACGGCCATCTTTGGCTCCTGCTCCAGCGTGGGCTCCTCCCTGGGCTGCAGGTGGGCGTCTGCTCCCCCGCTCACCTCTATGGGCTGGGGGGGACAGCCTGCCGTCTCACCGGGGCTGCAGGGGCACCCCCTCCTCTGGCACACCTCCTCGCCCACCTTCTTCACTGACCTTGGTATCTGCACAGGGGTTCCTCTCACATTCCAATCTTCTCCCCTGCTGCAGGTTCCCCTTCTTAAATCTGTTCTCCCAGAGGTGCTACCACTGTCGCTGATTGGCTCAGCCTTGGCCAGCGGCTGGTCCAACTTGGAGCTTGGGAAGCTTCTAGCAGCTTCTCACAGGAGCCAGCCCTGTAGCCCCCTCCCCTGCTACCAAAACCCGGCCACACAAACCCAAACCAGATGTACAATTCTGGAGAATGGAAATACAGTGAGTTTATATGTAGAATCTCTATGGTAGATATGTAATATCTGCATGGTGATAGCACAGAGCAGAAGATGTTAGGAAATTGGGGCAGTATTCAATAAATATTGATTCCTTTGCAAGTTCTAATGTATGAAATTAGAAGAGTTAACACAAACAAAGACAATTGCACTGAAGGATAGTCAATGTGCATGTTAGGATTCAAATTCAGATGTCCTTTGCTCTTTTACTAGGCCTGGGATAAATCCTTTCCCCGTGGTTAAATAAAGTGCAGTCAGTCACTTCTAGAGTTGTAAACTTACTCTTTCTCCTGAGTTTTGGTTTTGTGTCATCCTTTCTGGGTCAGCTTCTACAGTAAAGCATAGCAAAAATGTCAATAGACTATGGATAAAATAATTTATCTCTACTCAAGTGCCAAGTACTAGCACAGGCCTACCTGTGTATCACAGGGGTGTTATATGGAAAGCCAGTTTGGATGCCTGGAGCAGCACATTAGTGCAATGACTGGTGCTAATCAGCCCAGGTGAGACACAACACTGGTTCTCTCCTACTACTTCTTCGGCTCAGAAGCTGTCTCATTTTGTGCTGGCTCTTGGATCTCTCCAAAGCTCTGTGTTGTGCAAGGGTAGGCATGTTCCAGGGTTGAACTCACTGCATTGCTATGCTTGTATGAAATAATTGGTTATATGTATCTTCAAGATATTGACATGATAGGAGACAGATGTATTCCAATCAGTTAAATTTTCCATGAAATTTATTTTCCATGGAAAAATATTCCATTTCATTGAAGTGCAGTGGATAAAAGTTAATAATTTAAGTGCATCTTTTTCTTTTCTGAAAGAAAAGTGGTTGACTAGATGTAATTTACGTTTTTCATACAGAAATCCCAGTTGTCTGAAATGAGTTTGCATGTGAACAAAGGTTGCTTCAGTCCACCTTTTGTGTCTGGTTATGATTTGCTTTTAGAGGCTCTATAACCATTTGCTGGGAATGTTCTCATCCGTGGGAATACATACTACAATCTGTGCCAGTTCAAGCTTACGTACCGTCAAAGGTTTGGGGGAGGATAGTTGTGAAATAAAAGAATAACAAAGAAGCTCTGTTTTTCCAGTTTCTGAAATAGGGATGATAAAACTCTTACCTCCTTTGGTTTTAATTTTGTTTGGAATAGAAGAAACATGCAGCTGTCATGTAACAGAGGCGTTTTGGCAGCTGTCTTTAAGACACTGCTGATTGCTGTGACGTTTGCATGCCTGTTATGCAGTCCAGAGAAACTGGCACATGCATTTGTGTTTGGATGCACAGTGACCAGTAGACTTGCTACAAAACGGTTAGTTCCTAATCTAGTAAGTGTTCAACAATTTGAGAATGAGTTGGCAGCAACTGAAGCTTTGACTTTCATCTGCACACACAGTTTGTTGCCCTCTGGATAAAGAACTAGAGCAGTGTGACCTCTTTTTCTATTCTGGACAACAGATACCAGTAAGTCCTTGGAAAGCAGAATTCCTATTTTCCTGATGTTTAAATTGTAAGTTTCTTGTTCCAAATGGCACAAAAACATAAAGCATTGAAATTTCCTCCGGAATAGGAATGCTGAAAGTTACTTCTGCAAAGGCATGGGTTCTTCTAATAAATGTATCCAGGCTTTCACCAAATTCCTGAAGTCCTTAAAACCCAGAAGGCTGGGAGTCCTGGAGTCAGGCTTGCCTACTGCTAAAAAGCTTCTTAAGGAGCTAGAGACTTGAGAAGCAGCGGGGTTACTGTAAATTCAAGGCAGTTTGCCTGGTGATTTACCAAGTTGACAGGGAGCCTTGCAAACTTGGCTTGTGAATTTGCTAGTCTGTGAGTTTAGAACTCAGGGTTTCTTTATCCCCAGGTTTCCATCAGCCTGCTGGGATGATTGCAGCAGAGCTATGAGGGAATAAAGTAATTTTCCAATGGAAACCTGCCTGGTTTTCATCAGAATTTTAGCCAAATTAATCAAATAAGATGTTTTGATGAACTTTTTTTTTTTTCCTAGTGGAAAATGTTCCATTGGAAAGTTTCTGGTGACCACAAGGACCTGTGCATCTTATTACAGCTCCTGTGGTGATTGCTGGTTGTTTCAATTTATTTGCTTGAGATGATCTGGATAATGCAGACATCATGACTGCCATCTTCAATCACAAGAGGAAAGTCTTTTACAAAAATCTATAAAGTAGTTTATGAAATGAACTGTTACTGCAAATCAGAAGAAATGTGCTCTAAACTGTTTTACTATGTCTCATATGTGAGTGATTTATTTAGCGTTGACTTTTTGTTAAGTTCGTAAATGTAATGAGATTACAAAAATCTGTACAAATTCACGTGTTCAATGAAATTTCCATACAATGAAGGTCATCTATTCTTGCCTTAGTATGAGTCCTGATTTCCTAGTAATAGACAGGAAAATTATATAAAAAATAATGTTTGTCATTCATGTTGTGCTTCTTATACATATCCCATATTTTAATTCTTGCTTGCTGGTACAGAAGCACTAACTGATGTACTCCATGTGCAATTTAAATGATGCCCACCAGTTGTGCTCATCTTAAGGAGAGAAAAATTATTGGAACAGATCTGGGGAAGAGAAGGAGATAGATGTGCTCCAGATAGGAACAGTGGCTAACTGCCTTGCAAGGGCTTACAACATCTATAAAAGTGTACTGGCATAGGAAGAGTAATCGAGGACCTTGGATTCATGCCTAGGCAGATACTTTGGTCAAAGCTGCTGGGAATGGGCTCTGCAGGAATAGGAGTCTAAAATGGCTCTGAGTCAGCAGCAGCAGCTGCAGAAAATGTGGCCTGGGGAGAAAATGGAAAGCAAAATACGCAGGTGTGCAGACTTGAAAGAATTTTGCCTTGCAAAACTCAGTTAACAATTCAACCAATGCTGTACAAACCAGGCAAGATTCCAGCTCTGTCTAGACTCTAGAGAGACTTAACATACCATAAAATGCAATAAAATTTTTTATCATAAAAATAGAGATGTGTTGCTGAGTATCCACTGTGCTCAGATGTGTTTAGTCAGAAGGAGTGTTTTTACATGTCTTCAGGGGTAGTTACTCTTCATTCTGGTGTAGACAGCCAGACCTGCAGAGTCTTAAAAGCAAAAGCTTTGTACCTGTGCAGTAAGAATTGAAAATGCCATAAAGCCCTGGAAGCTTTTCACAAATTTTGGCAAATGTTTTAGGAGATTTGATTGCTGTATCACTCGAAGGAAGGGTACCATGTGAATTCAAATGTGACAGACCAACACTTCACAAGCTTTGGTTTCAGATGCTGGTTGAATTTCACGTGCAAGGTATGTGTCAGGTCCTGGTTGAGTCTATAGGTACCATTCATTGGTGATGGGTGCATAAGGAGGATAACATGTGGACTTGTCACGTTAGTCTAGTTGCTCTTTAATGAAGATGCTTGTTGGGTGAGAATAGCAGACCTCACTGATGCAGTGGTTGAGTTACTCAGGTTCAGATCCTCAAGTCAGTATTGTGTACATCACCTCATTTGCTCATATTTATGAGGCTCTTGTGTCTAGGAATCCACATGACTTGGACTCCAGTGACTGTATTTTCTGCTTTCTATCCTGTGGCACATGCAAAGAAACATCCTTCAGTGGTTTTGATCTGCTCTTGAGAATATGCCTGGGTGGTGAATGAGATTGCAAGTAGGCCTCCAAGGAATATGCTGCAGCTGGGCTGAGTTATTATGTCTTTGTTGACTTGTAACCTGAAATCTATATCCTGCGGAGTCTTGCTGTATAGCCATCATCTCTTTACCTTGGGATTATTGATTGTATTAAAATGTTCACTTTGTACTCCACACAGCTAGGGTACTGATTACTTTTATTCATGTTGCCACTTGGAAAGGTTATTTATGTGGGACCATTTCCAACATCTGTGCCAATCTGGAAAGCAGGATATTTTACCTTTATTTATTGAAATTCTTTATATAAAACAAGTTGCTTACTGAGATAAAATATTTACTCAAGGGGACATCTTGCCCTTTTTATTTACTTCATTTATTTTGATGCATCATCTTCAAATTAAGGAAACATCAAACCTAAATGGGTTTCATCTTTTGATAGTTATGCAAAGACTTATGTTCCTAATAAAAGAGATCACCTGATCTAGGTTTGTGGCAGAATATCTTTTAGTCATAGTAAATGTGCTTGCAGTGTTGTGCTGTCACATATGTAGGTGTGGATATAATTTTATGTATACAAAACACACACACTTCCATGCTTATTGCTTTGAATTTTCCTTTTTTGTCTTCAAAACATGGAAACAAGCTCCTTTATCATGCTGATTGTTGCCCCTTCTGGACTATTAGTAAATCATGGACTTTACTATGTCATTATATCACCAGGATTTTGATTTTTGAATTGTAGTATCAGACCTAGGAATATCCTCTTTTATTGCTTTGTAGAAGGCTTTGGCATTCATACTCAAAGTCTTCTTCCTTCACACCAAGCTGTTTCATCAAACAGGACTTACTAGGATTTCCTCTAGCCACTTTCCATAGGGACTAGTTTGGCACATGCTCCTCATTGTCTGTTATGATGGACTGTGGGGGCCACCTCAGGTTAGGAAATGCTCTCTATAAATAAAAATGTTGTAAAGTTGAGCCCATACAGTTCTTGGAGAGGTTTCTACAGTGAGATCCTAACCATTTTCCACTAATCTGGAGGCCTGACCAAGCAGTAGTAAGGCTCCCAGAGCTCTTTTACTTACTTCCAAAGCAGCTGGGTGCGTGTGGGGTGGCATCGAGTCCCCAGCTGTGCAGGTCGATATCACTCTTTGGCTTCAGCTGTGGCAGTGTGTGCTAGCTGCTGGGTCAGCTGCTATTACTGGGGTGCAAAGATGGGGGAACTGCAACAGTGTGAAACGAAAACTGCTTAATTTCAACCCTCAAAGTTTTAAGTTAGCTTTCAGGTGTTTTTTCCCCAACGTTGCTGAAAAAAATCTTAGGGGGGAAATAAATAATTTTTTAGTGCAATATAATTTTGAATCAAGTAAGGAAAATATATCATTTCTGCAGTGGCCAAATGAATTAATTATCCTTCTAAAAGTAGCTGAGTATGGTTCACAGACTCCAATCTGATTTTTGGTTTAAAAAATTGCAGGTGGTTTTGGGTTTTTGGGGGGTTTTGGGTCCCCCCCTCCCCTGACCCCCCCCCCTCCCAAAAAAAGCTTCCACTTAATTTGCCCAGGCATAACTGTCACCTTTTGTTTTCAATGGCAAGGCAAAATTTGTTTCAAAATCCTGTTTTCAATTCTGGGCAGAGAATATTAGAGCTCAGGAACATCAGGACCTTGCTCAGGCTTGGAACCATTTATGCTGTTTGTATCCTTATTGTAGCCAATATTTTCCATTGAAAATTCATTTCTTAAACAACTGGAACATGAAAACCAGATAGTGTTTTCTTTTAGATTCATAATGGTGGAAAGGCAGAAGTCAAGGGCATGAACCTAGAGCAGATCAAAGACTAGAATTTCAGCTTCATTTTCATACTATGCATAACTAAATCCATAAAGTGAGTCTCGGGAGTCAGGCTCAAGGGCCTCTTGATTAAGAATTAAATTACAGGTATGATTTACTAAATTTGTGCTTGGGGAAAGAAGGATTTTGATGATGATGTGATTGGTAAACTACACATTTCCTCAGCAACATATTAAAATTAATGGGGATAGCATAACCATACATGCAAAATACTTCACAAATCTCAGGAAATATGTTGTATTGTAAACTAAGCCACATAACCAAAAATCTGTGTCTATAACTCCTTTACTAAAGTAAACCCAAGGGGAGTGTAAAGCTGTCCCCCACTCTTCTCAGACTGAAATTTCTTCTGCTTTTAAAGATGACGTAGTCAGAGGAACACTCACATCAGCTCCTTTATCTGATATTTTCCACATAGTTTTCATATGATTGTCTTAAAGCATTGAAATGTAGAACCATTTGAAAGCATTTTTTTCAATAGTTATGTATTTTTATTAGGCTAATTTAAATTTCTTTCAAGTTTCTTTCAAAGTTACTTGTAATTATACCCGTTATATCTTGTTCTTTGTTGAGTAAGTTTGGCATAGTGGGACCCTTAGCCATGTTTTGGGCTTTAAGACACTGTTGCCTACAAACAACACATGACAACAAGGTTTGAAAGGAAAAACAGCACAGTTATTGCTCACTCTCTGAGAGAGGCAAAAGTCTGTGGTATGCAAGTTCCTGTGCTGCAGAGTCTTGGTTCAAGAGCTTGTCCGTTCTTTTTCCCCTTTTGTCTGTGTGAATCGTGTCTGGCTCATAGCATTCAGCCAGCATGGATATGGCAGCATTCCTGCTTCATGTGATGCAAACTAGTGTGTGGGACATCAAAAAAATCCACATCATACTGTGCTACTGTAAAACTACAGTACATTTCACCAGCCCGCAATGCAAAGTCTGTGCTCTTCCATTGTCTGGCTGTCTTAAGGCAGGCAAGTTACACCGGTGTTTCACGCAAGCCCAAATAATTGGGTGTTTCTCTTCCATGGATGCAGATATTTAGGAATTTAGTGTATGTGAGTAGGAGGAAGGAGATGGGAATGGTCAGGGTCAAGTTTTTGAGCACTCTGAGATCACATCAATTACTCCAATCCAGGAGAGGCTTTTTGCTTGCAGCTGAGGGATACTGCAGCTGCCAGGATTTGAGAGTGGGTAAGAGTTTCTCCCACTCTATCTGTCTGTTGTATTTCATGGGGATTAAAAATTGCCCTGTTCTTCTGAAACCTTTCATTGGCAGTCATGGCAGCTTTGGAGCTTTTGACCAAGAGCAGCAGACCTCTGAAAGCAGAACTTTTTTTTATAGTGGAAAAAGTGCTTGATATACCTCTAGCTTATGCCCAGGCTCCCTCACCTGCAGACTCAAGATTCATTAAGGAGAGAGCTCTGTTATATCACAAGAGCACAGAAACATGAAAGACTGCTTTCTTCTAATATGCAACAAAGCACATAATTAAAATAAACAAAATAGCATTAACCATAAGGTCTTGCTGGTGTCGTTTTCAAAGCCATGAAGGGATTTTGGAGTCTCTAAGATCTAATCTGTTTGGATTTCAGTAAGGTATTAGCTACAGAGCCACGTGGGAAATTATTAGTTAAGCTGGAAATTGGTATAAGGAACCAGCTAGAAAATAACCCCATTTTGTGGTGTTAAGGGAGATATTGAGCTGGGGGGAGATTAAGCTGGAATGTCCCCCAAAACAATGTGTGAGTAACTGTAATTACAATGGGAATGAATTACAAGTTACTAACATTACTTACGGATGATGTGATGTTGGGGAGCTTTGTCAAATAGGGCAAAAGAACAGAACACACTGGAATCAGAGGGTGGTCTTAGGGACTGAAATAATAGACTATGAAATATATTGGTATAAAATTCAAGTGAGTGATTGGGGAGGGGCTAGTAATAAGGATTTCATTTATAAGGTGGGTCTTGTAATTTGGAAGTATCTGAAGACTAGAGCAATTCTACAGTACATCCAGCAAATTCTTGATAGTACAACCATGGCATTTTTACTGCTGTTGTATGAGACATGAGTGAGATGGTGTCTGGAATGCTATGCTCAAGTCTGGTCACCTATATTCAAGAAAAATGAATTAATACAGGGACAGCTACAGAGAATACTACCAGGAGAATCAGGGAGCTTGACTTCTGAGATGAAGCAAGAAGACTGGGCTTGTTCTGCCTTGCAGAATGAGCACTGGGGCAGGGTGCTATCATTGTCTGTAATATGTCCCAAGCACAAATACAGGCTGGGTGGAGAATGGATTGGGAGCAGCCCTGCCGAGAAGGACTTCGGGGTGTTGGTTGACAAGAAGCTCAACATGACCTGGCAATGTGCGTTTGCAGCCCAGAAAGCCAACTGTATCCTGAGCTGCATCACAAGAAGCATGGCCAGCAGGTTGAGTGAGGTGATTCCCCCCCCTCTACTCCACTCTGGTGAGACCACACCTGGAGTCCTGCATTCAGCTCTGGGGCCCCCAGCGTAGGACAGACATGGACCTGCTCAAGTGGGTCCAGAGGAGGGCCACCAAGATGATCGGAGGGTTGGAGTGCCTCTCCTATGAAGACAGGCTGAGAGAGTTGGGGTTGTTCAGCCTGGAGAAGAGGCGGCTCCAGGGAGACCTTAGAGCAGCCTTCCACTACCTAGAGGGCGCCTACAGGAAAGTCGGAAAGGGACTTTTTCCAAGGGCATGTGGTGATAGGACAAGGGGTAATGGCTTTAAACTGAAAGAGGGCAGAATTATATTAGATATGAGGGTGCTGAGGCATGGAAACAGGTTGCCCAGAGAAGCTGTGGATGCCCCATCCCTGGAAGTGTTCAAGGCCAGGTTGGATGGGGCTTTGAGCAACCTGGTCTAGTGGAAGGTGTCCCTGCCCATGGCAGGGGGGGTGGAATGAGATGGTCTTTAAAGTCCCCTCCAACCTAAACCATTCTACTATTCTATGTCAGGAGAGAAGTCTGAAGAATGGCAAAAATTCTTAAATGTCACAGTTAAATACACAGTGGTGCAAGATTAAGGGCACATAAATTGACAAAAGTAGATTTAGACTTCTTTCAGGAAAAGCTTTCTAGCATTTAGGAGAGTTTAGAGTAGAAGTTTTGGAATGGTTTCCTGGTAGGAGAGTCAATGGCAGTGTAGATATGTGCTTTTAACATCATGTGTGTTGTTTAGGAAACTGTCTGTAAGATATAGTTGTCTGTTTCAATGCTTGACAGATCTCAGTGACCCAGGAGAACACTAGTCCTCCTTCTGTGTTAATAAATTGAAATGTGCCTGGCCTTGTGGAGACTTTTTGAGAATGGGTATATCTATGCATATACAATTGCAAGGACATTTGGGGGTTTTTTTCCAAGTGTAAATATTTTAATTTCAGGGCTTAAAGTTAGTTGGAAGTATGTTGCTACAGGTACTTATAATATTTCATGTTTAAGCCATGGCTATAATGAAATTTTGTCTTAATTCTGCTCCACAGCATTTGATACTGAGACACAGCAGCTATGGGAAACAGCAACTGAAGAGCACTAATTAAAACTCAGAGTGCTTTCAATAAACTTGTGTTGCAATGAACAAATTAACTGACAAGGGAAAAAGACAATATTGCCCTCGAGGGAATGTGCTGACACAGAGATAACTCTAAGTAGTTCAGCAGTTTTTTGATTTGGAGGAAACTATGAAATACGAGTCTGGTTCAGTAATGTTTACATCTGATGTGTCTGAAGGAATAGCACAAAGATGTCACCATGTTAGAAAACAAAAAAATTCCCAGCTAAGGAAAATGCATGCAGGAGAACCAGTAGAAAGCTTAGGTAGGTAATTATTCTTGCTACTGCCTGCCTTAACTGTAGTGCAAGAGGACAGCACTGTTTGCTGTCTGTGCACGAGGAGTGTGCCTTTCATATTGCTGGATACAGAATACACCAAGGGGAAGCCTCAGACATGTTCAGTTTTACTACTTGCTTTAAAATACAAAACATTTTTTTTCTTGTGAAGGTGCCATCCTGAAGAAAAAGAACCTCTGCTGTTCTCTGAAGGCACTCTCCAGTACTGGAGACGTTAAACTCAGGGACAGAACCAGTAGTTTGAGCTGTGCATATGGCAATAGCAGAAGCAAAAGGCATTCAAGAATTGTTTCTTTCTAGTGCTTTGGGTTGCGGGGTTTTTTTGGTTTCTCGTTTGAAAGATGTAACATTTGCATGTTGTTAGAGAGCACATGCTTGCACTTTTGATTTCTTACTCAATTTGGTACAGGAATGTTGTTTGAGACCTTAGAATTTCTGGTGGATCGGGAGGTTTTTTCTCCAGTGTTAGGCAAAGTAGTATATAGATTTTTCAGTATGAGTATCTGGGTACTAACAGTGTTGATGCGTCCTCTCCGTAAAACCCTGAAACGAGTAATTTCAGAAGCATTGAAATCGTTGGGATGAAAATGGTAGGTAGGAAGATGGTGACAAGGGCTTTTGTCAGCGCTAGTAACAGTACAGCCCTTTGCTCCCTTTTGGCGGCTGGCTTACCTGTGTATCATCAGTAAATCCTTCTTCATTTAGAAAATCCTTTAGTTAAAACAACAGTTTTGGATCCATGGGTTCTTGGGTTTCATCTTCATGTTTTACAGGTGTTTACATTGGATTGTTTGCATGAGCTTAAGGGTGTTTGTGATACACTTGCCATGTTTCAAGCTACAGGCCAGCAGCTCTTATGGCAACAGAACGGTGCAAGTCTGAGGAATGCTGGGGGGGTGTTACCTGCTCGCACAGCTTGAAGCTCTTTATTGGTGAGTAGAGAAGAGACTTTATGTGCAGGGTCTGTTTAGGATTGTCCATGAATAGTAAATCCTGTCCTTAAACAGTCAAGAAGAGAAAGCGGGGGGGGGGGGAGAAGGAAAAAAGGCAAGCAGCTCAAGTTGTTCCTGTGCCATTTTCTGGGGTTTTGGGGGGTGGGTTGTTGGGTTTTTTTTCTTTTTCCCCAAGCCCATAAGTTAAGGTCATTTTGGGATGAATTGAAGCTAATATCTTTACTTCAAAGCAGCACAAGATCAAGCCAAATATATGTGCATAGCAATTAAAGATTTGGCAAGGTAATATGGATTGGCTTCTACAGCAGCAGCTTCCTCCCTGTGCTGTTCCACTTGTTCAGGCCTTTGATGTGCTTCAGAGCACAACTTGCTGGGTCTGTGTTTTAAACAAAGGAGTATTAGCACTATATTCTGCAGAGATTGACTGTTGTGCTATAGTTAATATTTTTAACTGTCTTTAAAATTGGAAAGATTATGAATCTGTAGTATGACTGGCTACTGGAGAATTCTGTGGATAATGAAGAAAATTGCAGGGGGCAAATTGAAAGATTTCCCTTTTATATTGTATAGCATCAGTATTCCTTTAGTGCTAACAAAGATGAGGCCAATTTAGTATAAATCTTCAAAGCAACATGTGTGAATTTATCTGTCCAATGCTCATTATGGTTAATGGGAATCATGTGGCCGGAACTTTGCAAGTGCTTTGAAAGTACTCCTTTTATGGTTACATTATAGACCCCCAAGTTAGCTGTTTTGCTGTTATTTTTATATTGCTCCATTTGTTTTCTTGACATTAAAAAAGCCAAAACAGTAAATTAATTAAAAACTGCATCACCCCCTCCAGTGTTAAATAGAGTAAAATACTCATTTTTCTAAAGTAAATAAAATAAACTTATACATAAATTAACTTGAGACACAACATGAATCTCTACTGTTTTAAATCCCTGTAGTATAAGACATGCTGCTTGTTACACGCTAATTAAGGTGAACTTAACTGGGAAGTCAAAGTGTTGATCCAGATATGCATGTTTGAATTTTGGTGTCGTGGTACCTGATCTATATCTCTTTTTAATCTCTAGGGTATCTGTAGGGAACAAGAAAGACGTAATAAAACCAGGAACTTATAAGTAAGACAGGTAATGAGCATAAAAGTGCACCTACAAAGATAAAAGTGTATATTGTTAGAAGTTTGGTCTTAATTAATGTTTGGATTGTTGTCCTATTAAAATATATGAATAAGCATATACCTTATTATGGAAAGCAAGATATTTTTTTTTCCCCACTTGAAATTTGGATAAATTAGAGAAAAATTTTATAAAATCATTTGAAACATAGGAATAATAAAAGGTTTTCAGTCTGGCATGAGGTGAAATGCTCTGGGTTTAGGTGAAGAAGATGCCTTGGTTTAGGAGTACGTCAATAAGATGGTCAGTGATCTGCGCCCGGTGGGTGGCCTGTATGTGATGGCTAGTGCCTTTTGTTTCTCCCACAGCCTTATTTGGTGGGAGCCATGAGAAAAATACCCTAGAAATCCTTCTCCTTGGACACGAAACACTCTTCTGAGTTTCTTCTGGTGTTCCTGTGCATGTTGGGCATCGTGTTTTGGCTTCTTTTTGATCAGAGATGTGACTCAGGGCTCCTGGCAGGACAAGTGGAAAGACAAGCCCACGCTGGAGCAGATTTGCTGGCAGGACTTGTGACCCCACGGGGGAGCCACACTAGAGCAGTCTGTACCTGAAGGACTGCAGCCTGTGGAAGGGACCCATGCTGGAGCAGTTCGTGAAGAACTGCAGCCCGTGGGAGGGACCCCACGCTGGAGCAGGAGAAGAGTGAGGAGTCCTCCCTGCAGAGGAAGGAGCAGCAGAGACAATGTGTGATGAACTGACCCCAACCCTCATACCCTGTTTCTCTGTGCTGCTGGGTGCGAGGAGGTATAGAAAATTGGGAGTGGAGTTAAGCCCGGGAAGAAGGGAGGGGTGGAGAGAAGGTGTTTTTTAAGATTTGGTTTTATTTCTCATTATCCTACTCTGATTTGATTGGTAATAAATTAAATTAATTTTCCTAAGTCGAGTCTATTTAGGCTGTGATGGTAATAGGTGAGTGATCTCTCCCTGTCCTCATCTCGACCCATAAGCCTTTTGTTATATTTTCTTTCCCCTGTCCAGCTGAGGAGGGTAGTGATAGAAGGGCTTTGGTGGGCACCTGGCATGCAGCCAGGGTCAACCCACCACATTTTTAAAAACTTTTAATCTTGAGATTGCTTACTGTGAGCGATATTGCAAATTAGGGTATTCTTTTCCTTAGCTTCGTTTCTGAACCTTCAGGTGCAGGTGATTTGAGAGAAATGCCAGATATTGTCAGGATTGGCAAGCTGAGAAGCTTCTTTCCCACTGTCTCCAGTAAAAGGCAAAGTATTCAGTCCTCTGCGGCAGGTCTGGCAAAAGCCAAAATCCAGCATCAGATGGTGGCCTCGGGCCATCTCAGCTCAGTTGGTGATGCCTTTTGCAGGCACTCTGTGCTATCCACGTTATTCTCAGGGACAAAGCATGGGGTTTTTTGCTTTGTTTTGTTTTCCCTCAATCTGAAGCAAGCTTCCAGGCCACGATTTAGCAATGAACCTTGCAAGAGATGCAAAATGGGAGAACATTTTCCCCTATGTATGAAAATGTAGAGGACTCATGCAGGTACTAATCACACACCGCTGCAGAAGGATCAATGCTCTTGAGGTTCTCCAGAGAGGCAGGGAGGGAGCAGAGCTAAGTTCCCCAGTCTTTTATTTTCCTTTCATCCTTCCAGTTCTTTATAGGAAAACAGATATTGACCAGTGAGAGAGGGGAAAGATACAAACATCCCCACAGCACAAGCAAGATTCTCAAGATTTTTCAACAGAAGGTAGAGGGAAAAAGAGATGGTACGAAGCTGCTTCACACTGGGGAGGCTGGTATGTAGATTCAGTTGTTTGCTGAGAGCTTGTATCTTTGACTTGTTGATTAGATTACTGTGGCAGTAGCAGAAAGCTTTTGGGGTTTTGATGAGTACCTTAAGAGGGTGGTTGTTCAGAGCTGTCACGGTGGAGAGAAGGAAAACATTCAGAAGCACTGAATGTGAACACTGTTCAGGAGGTACATGCTGCTAGAACAATGGCTGGCACTGAGCTTTGCCGCAGGAAACCAGCTTTGGTGTATCAGCTTTCCACTTGCAGTTGCTGTTGCCAGAGCGAGGGAGATGAAAGAAATGGGCTATAACAGCAGAAAATCTAATTTATTTAAAAAATAAAAATCCTGGGGAATTGCCAGTGTTAAATGTACTTAGCACTTTCGGTTGAAGGTAACAATGTGACATACAGGAGAGAAGTAGGGACATTGTATGAAAAGGCAAAATCAATACAAATGTTGCAGTTGCAGAGTTCTGTGTTTTGCATGCAATTATAAAATGTAATAGCAGCCCGTGTGTATTGTGGATGATTGCGTATTATGATTAAACACTCAGGTCTCAACTGGCAAGAGCAAGTTGCTTAGCAAAATATTTTGTGCAGCCTACACAGTAGTAAGCATCTTACTAGGAGGAGTGAGAAACAAATCCCTTTGGAAGGAGCCATTGGATCTCTCTTCCCTTGGAAAAACAACACAAAAATTTTGTCCAGACTGTCAGATACATCATATAGGTTTTGCTGCCAGTGTGGTGGTCTGATCCAAAGCCTGTACAAAGGCTGGTATTTTCAGTGGGTTTTAGATCACTGTGATGAGTAATCTGATTAGAGAGGAGGCCTCTAAGTGTGTAGAAGAATCCTGCGGCTGAAGAAAGTGACTGGTTTGAAGGATAAGAGTACAGCTGAATAGGGATCTTCTGGAGGTCAGTAACGAGTCTTTGTAGAAAGATTAGATCAGAATGATAATGTGGTAGCATTGATAATTTCAGGTGAATAGAGTACTAAAACATGCAGTGGGTCCATCTTTCCAACATTAATGCTGGAAATAGGGCTTCTTTAACTTAAAATTACTTTTTCTTGGGCACACCCAATATTATAAATGATTCTCAGGTCCTGGTGTGCATGCATTTGATCACAAGTTGATTTATGTACATGAGCAGTTCACAAAGACAATGGCTCAAGTTAGATCTCAGTGTAGGTGCTTCTATGACCTAACAACATACCACCTGTAAGAGAGGAAGAGTTTCAAGTAACGTTCCTGCTTCTGTCAAAGACAAGGTGTTTCTGTGTTATGGTCAGTAAGGGTAGGTTGGAGTCCAGTTTGTGAATCAGTAGAGAACTGAAGTGGTGGTGCGGTTTGTGTAGGACTGTATCTGAGACCCAGAAGGACTGTGTGGTGGGACTGATATAGTCTCAAGGGAATAAAAAGAAGACTGAAGAATGTTTATAGATTCCCATGCTAACCTTTAGTTCGGAGGTAACCAGCAAGATATTTTCAAATAAATCAAAGATTTCTATATTATTACATTTTTTTTTTTTCCTCCAGATGATATTTCCACTCTTCTAGTTTAATCCAAAATATTAGTCGTGGAAATACACGATACATTTGAGCTGTGTGGTGCACACTGTAGGGTGGAATGTTAAGCACATTTTTGGTCAAAATTTATGTTGGGAGTGCAATTTTTGAGTAACATTGTGATTATAGGTACTGAATATTACATAATGGATTTTTAAAGAGCGTGTATGTGTAGCCAGGACCAAGTCAAAGCAAAACGCACTCAAACCTCTCAGATTCTGTGTGGCACATGGAGCCATGTGGAAGGAGACTTAATATGTGATCCACCTTATGCCACTCCTGAAAAAATTCAGCCAAATTGATTTTTTAAAAAAAAATTTAATGTACTGCTAGAGGTTTTTGCATTTTTATCAAAGCCACTGAAATGGCTAATAAAATCCTTTGACCCCCTATAGTCATTGTACCAGGGTATACTGATCTTCCAAGCTTGTTTTTGCTGACTTGTTGCCATTGCTAAATGGGAAGTACACGGGTATAGTGTGTTTTGTGACCCTATGAGCTCTGTCCTGTCACGGACATTAAGGAACTGCTAACGCAAAACAGAATTCAAATTCTCGCTCTGATTCACTGTCTATATATGTCAGCAGACTGAAAAAAGTTTAGGAGCATTCAAATCAGCTCCAATATTGAGGTAAGAATGTTGTACTAACAGACACTGTATGTTCTATTTCTTTAAAGCAAAAAGTAAATTATTATTTTCTGTGGAAACCCCCTGTCTCTCATACCTTACTTGAAATAATGTCTTAGTCTTGAAATTAAGTTTGTCATAAGAGTTGTTGATGAAAATGATGTTGTGACTTCGTCTTCAAGCAAACTAAACAAAAGACATCAAGGTTGAAAAGCATTGCTATGGTTACCTTATTTAAAGGCGATAAAGGAGAGAAAATTGGAACTGAGAGAGGCAGTAATTGCAAAAGCATAGAAAAGGTTAGACTAGTATTTTTCATCAAAACTTGATGTGAACTTATTCATGTTATGTTCATTAAAGATCCTTTTTAAGGACGCCATCTTAACTCAAAGGATATGGCTAGGAGAAATCAAACTTAACAAGTTTAGGTTTTAAAAAAGGACAGCATTCATGTTTTGAATTCCTGGGCTAAGGGGTCTGGATGGAGTCCAGTTAAGCTTTAGAGTGGGAGGTTTTCTCCCTTCTTTAGTATTTTGAGAAGAGATAATTGGTTTTAAAATGGTTGCAATGTGCCTTTTAAATCACATATGTTCTGATTTTGCTTCCCTGTTCTTTATCACGGTGCATTACATATCCACATGGGACCAGAACTTTAGAAGCAAGGAATTTGAGCTTGAGCTGCTAGCATGATTTAAAACCCAAGCTTAAATATTTTAATTGAAGTCAGCTAACACATAGCTTCCAATCCCAGGGTAGAATGTTGGCTTTTTAAACATCATAAATATGCCCACAGTCTCTGAAATCGAGAGAACTCCATGCATTGGTAGCATGGTTTGTGGTGACAGCAACTGTCTTTGCCTACACAAAGGCCCCAGTTCAAATCTGCATAAAATGTTTTCTAGTTATTTCCTTTCTGGGGTAATGCTTTTGAGTTCAGAGGAATTAGACCAAAGCTGACTGATGGCCTCCATTTATGCAAAAAGGGCTTGTTTACTTTGAAAATATAGGTTAACTGAATATCAGCTTTCATATTAGCCTACTTTATCACTTAAAAGAGATGTTTTTCAATTAAAATAAAAAGATACTACATACCAAAGGTTACAGAAACATGTTCTTTAAAAATTAAGTTAAATTAGAAATGACATTTCCTCTTCTAATATTGATGTTGTAGCTGAGAGTTAAGCTATAAAAGGAGTCAATTAAATTCTCTGCAACTTTGCTGCAAATCCAGATTTAAACTACACAATAAAGCAATTATATTAATGCTGGCAGTTTCAGACCACTCATCTCTAGAACTGAACTGGGGCAAAAACCTTAATCCAAAACCACATCTGTCTGATTAATAAATTCCTATGAAGTCAAGATTTAAAGATGAACATGTCACAGGTTCAGTCTTGTTGCCAGGTTTCTGACACCGGAAGACTCTGAAGGGCTGTTAGGAAACCAGAGTGTTTATTGGTATTAAAAATGAGCACATCAAGTGTGCTGCATCCCTTTGCTGCAAGGTTTCTCCAGTAAATCACAAATGCTTCCTACTAGTGCTGATATCTTGTTGCTGTGTACTAACCTATGCCAATGTATCCAGGAGTCTTTAGATTTGGCTGAACATGCTTTGCAAAGAGAAATCAGGGAGCATTTTCTCTGGTTTTAGTCTTTTCCAGGGAAGAAGGATTGCTGAATACTAATTTTTTAAATTAGTTTACTTAAACATACTGACTTAGGAGATTTTGATTGGATTCTAAGCTTTTGGATGTAGGTCCTTGAGACTTTGAAAAACTAGCCCCAAATGTGCAGGGAAGTGGAACAGTGTCAGTAGTAGGTCTTCTCTAGCTTACATCATATCGACTTAGTTGGCTGTGAGAGACCTGTAGGAGCAGAGGAGGCTTTGGCAACCTTTTTGGGGGAGAAGAGCCACTTCAAGCCTGTAGCTAAAACAAGTTATCTGACTTGAGAGCACAAATGCTGATGTTCAATGGGACTTGAGCTCCCTACATGCTTTAAGCGTTTTGAGAACTTCTCCATCTCCTGTGCTTTGCAGATAGCTCTAGGAGAGGTGTTGTAGTGTTACTGTAGATTGGATCAGTGTAGCAGAGTATAATCTTACTAGTTTTTCCATTTGCAAAATGGTAGTGGAAGCTCTTCTAGCTGAGTATGAGGATGTAGAGACCAGGATTGGGAGGCTGTTGGGCCTTGTGGTCATGGGAGCCAAAAGAGCCCCAAAGATAAACCCATCAATGGGCAAAATATTTTATCTGGTTTCTCCCCAATGGTTGTTGTCAGACTTAATTCTAAGGCTCATCTGTAATCTTAACTCTTGGAGTTTGCTCAGTAACTGCATTTTATAGCATAATCTTTACCACTTGGTTATTTAATGAAGATTTTAAGTAGTGTATTGAAATTACCCTACTTGGAAATGGTTAAAAACTGCAGAGAACTATCTTTCTATTTATAAATATATATTCAATATCTCCTGCATACTCTTTTTGCTTCCTCCTATGGCAGTAGTTTGTAAGCAGTCTTTGTGTCTCCTTTGATCACCTTGGCAGTAGCCAAGACCCATCTTTTTAGCCTCACACTGTGCAGACCTAGGAGGAGGAGAAAGTGGTCCTTGTCCTAAAGAATTTAAACTCTCTGAAAAATGGTGATGAAATTGAAAAGTGGTGTTAATTTCAAGCTCCATTAGAAGCAAAAGGACAGATATTTATATCCGTCTTCTGTGCTATAGTTTGGACCCTGTGATATTTTGTTTTAGTGTGCTGCTTAAATATTGGAATGAGGAGTGCTTTAGAGGTCAAAGAGGAAACGGGGAGTGAGTGCTTGTTAAATAAATGTTGAGAGGAACTCTTAAAAAAAGAAAAGTTCCTATTGCTGTAGTGCCAACAGTACCTTTGAGGGATGCTTCTCCCTCCTCTGGCCACTTTATGATCAAAATGGATAGGTTCTGGCAACCCTGTTACCTTACTTGGTTATTCCTGCTTCTGCCTTAAGCAAAAGTGTGTGTGGAACAGGGGAGAAGCAGCATCTGGTCCGACGCGAAAGGGAGCGATGGGGTGTGTGGTGCTGCACACTTCACGAAGTCTCTCTCTACCATTGAACTAGCAGCGTGAGGAAGAGTTGCTGCCGGTTGGATACGTACACCTCTGAGAGTTTGTTCAATGCAGCATGCGTACCTCTGTCAGAGCCCTAAGGACCTGCCATGGCTTCTGTGTTTGAGATGCCTGGGGTCCCAGTTGTGCGCTCCACCTCCCATGGTGTCACACGGGGTGGTGTTTTAACATTTCTGACAGCACTGAGCTAAGGGTCCTGACACCACATATTTCATTTTTTTTGTAGGATGATTGTTTTATATATTTGTCTCCAGCAGCTTGACTTCTGTTGTATTTGTTTAATGCAGTTCTGATTGCTGTTCTAGCAGTTTTCTAAATTACACTATGAGTGAGGTAAAAAGGAATATTTAAGAACAGTGTGAAGATGGTTTCTGCTGATCTGTGCTGTTTTGAAGACCAGTTGTGCAGTGAAGAATAGAACTGTTCCTTGTGAGAGTGTATTAGTTTAAATACAAACGTTTAACACGTCTGTGCTAGCTATCTGACCTGTAATCTAAACTGATGGGGTTTTGCCCTGGGGCCACCCAACCACTATTCTTAAGTGTTGTAATTGTAATGCGTCTTGGATAGCTAGCCTATTTCTAGCAGTCTGTAGAAGCAGAGGATTTGGTTCCTGTGAAACTAGTATTTACCAAAACTGAAAGTTAATCTGATCCTATTTGTAGCTGGCATTCATATAAATCATTTGGACAACTTTGTGCAAGGCCTGCTCTTTATTCTGTATCTATCCAGTGGCTACCCCAACATAATCCTGATCCATACCTGCCGTCTCCTGATGTTAGTGCATGACAGTGTTTAATCCTAATGATGGGCCTGACACATTTCATAAATGTACAAGGCAGATCAAGCATTTAGAGTTGTTACTGTGAACATCTGTGCTGGCAGAGTTGTATCAACCAACAGTAAAAGAGGTGTTCACCTAGCAAAATGCAAGTACTTGTTGAACTTCCACTGTGGAGAACAATAGACGAGCCAAGTAAAGCAAATGCAGGGAAAAGAAACAGTAATTTATGCTATAGTGGAGATGTATAATACAGGTGTATACAAATTTAATTAGTGTTTCCAAATAAAAGGTTTAAGTGGAACTTTTTTTCTTACATAGAATCTAAAAATGCTAATGCAGCTATATAAATTCTATCTTTCCCAATATAAAGGGTGTTATAAATAAAAGCATATTTAACCATAAAATGGTTTGCAACAGTGAGTGATTAGGATGATTTCCATTTTGTGTCTAAGGAAAACAAAGACACAAAGAAATACACATACCGATTCTGGTTTGTTTCTGTCATGCTACAAGATATGAGCATGGACATGACAGGTAGTTTTCTTCTGGAGTCTCACTCCATGAGCAGTCACTCCACAAAAGCCCATTTTGATTTCAGGGGGACCAAGGCTGCTATAAGGTGTTGACAGATTTGTGGCAATGCTGTCTGGGCCCTGCTGGATGCAGTTTTAGGTAAAATCATAGCCAGTTCCCAAAATGGCTGTTAAAACCAACTCCAGCACGCTCTTGTTTTCTGCCTCTGTTTTGCTGCCAACGACTGTCTAAGCGGGCAGCTTCTCTTCCACCACCTTTGCCACCCTGTGCAGTGAGGCTCCAACCTGGAAGCCCCTGATCCTGGAACACGTTGCTGCTGCTGTGTTATGCAAAAGGAGTGACCCCAAGGAGTGCTTTGAGACTCTGATGCAATAACATCCTGGGACAGGGAATGGAGCTAAGGGCAGCAGGGTGGAGGGCTGTGATGTTTGCACATAGTTCAGGTGCAGCCAGGACTGGATGTCCACATCTTGGAAAGGTCCACCCCCTCATTTTATTTCCAATCTCTTGTTTTCTCATGTGTGAAATGGGATAGTGATGTGATGCTTACCTCACACAGAAGATGCTTTCCGTTTCATAGATGAAAAGTTTTTTGTAGGACTGATGTATTATATTTTTTCTGAGAAATCATAACTCAACCATGAAATTTCACTTTTTTTCTGTTGCTAGCTTCAATCTCTTGTGCTTTGCTCAACAGGAATTCCCCTTGCTTCCACATGTAAAATAAACATCATTTAAAGTCACTTTGTCTTTTGAATTTTAGAGTTAAATCTTAGCATAGCAGTATCATTGCAGCCGTGATGTTTTAAAGATGTAAGAATGGCAAGTTTTACATTTACTTTTAGCTCTCAAATTTTGCAGTATACAGACAAATAGAGATAGTAGCCATATTTTCCAAGGAAGATGAGCTATTGAATTATTTTTAAGAAAATAATGTTAATAAATTCTGATTTTTAAAAGTTATTTGGAGAATACTATATACAGTGGATCTAATACGTCGGTAGAGAGAATTTATTTTCCTCTCTTTTCTCTCTCTCTGGTTTTTAACCTACCTGAGGATGTTCTGTGACACAGACAGCCATAATGGTACCGGACATTATAGTCTATTGTGTTAATAATCCATGAATTAAAGCATCCCCCAGCAAGCTCTTAATGTGATGGATTGTATCAATGATGTATGGTTAAAGGGTCCCCAAGCAGGCCTTGACACGATAGACTTGAGCAGTTCGGAAGGTCTATTGTTGTCAATGATCCGCTGATTATATGAACATATCTGGAGGGAGGGTGGAGTGGGAGGCGGAGGGGAGGCTGTAAACAGCAGCTTAAGCTCCGTCAGATGTTAGGGCTGTCTGGTACAAATGGAAAGCTGGCAAGAAAAGCATGTGGTGCCTGGGATGAACCGAACAGTAGGTCCTGAGGAACGTCAGAGGAGGTTGAGGGTGCTCATCAGATTGCCAGTGATGAGGACTGGGAGACCAAAATACTTAGAATCCTCTTGACGAAGAAAAGTCTAAGTCTCAACATTAAAAATAGATGCTTTTTATCTTGCATATGATGCAAAATCTCTTGTGATATGGTATTTTTTTATCATACTTCAGCAGCTCTAAGCAGTCTTGGATTAGGCCTGTATCACAACAGTAATACACAGGAGGCTATGTTTTGTCTTGCTATGACACCAGCTACTATTGTTTTTGATCTGCAGCCTCTGAAGAGGGATGCTGCATCTTCTACGGAAGGTGTTATGAGTGCAGATTAGTTAGACAAGTGGTGGAGTGAATGCATAAGTAGTGATTTTGCATAATGAGGTATGTGAAATCCCAGTGGAGGTTGTTAAAACAGATAGACAGCCTGTGGTAAACAACAAGGAAGGTAGGCTTTGAAAACAGATGGCTTTGAAAACCTGGCAAATGACTGTTCCATACTTAAAAATCAGTTTTGTTAGTGGAAAATACCTTATTTAAAAAAAAAGAAAACTGAAAAAGCTTAGCCTGCATATTTTCATAAACCTGAATGTGTTAATAAAGTTCTCTGTGTAACCATACATCATCTGCCTTCCCTGCTATGTGTGTGTCTGAATGATGGAGGCAGTGGATGGAATACCCTGAAATGTTCTGCAGCGATCCATCAGGCTTCATCGTGCAGCTACTTCTATCTGGCAGATGTGCTGGTCTTCATTATCACTTTGACTCTCTCTAAGTGTGTACTTTTCATTGGGAAGTTAATCTTGCAGTCAAAGGGTTAACTAATCTTGAAAGATAGAGTGTACGAGTGAAATGGGAATGTAGAGCAATATTCCTGCTAGTTGGAAAGGGCATGGAGAAGCCCATTGCCATCTGAGATACCACATACCTAAGGTTAGGGCTGGCCAGAAGATGGGATTCTGTTTTGGAGATTTAAAGTGTACCTGTTTTCCGTGTCTTTTATGCCTTTGGCATAAGCAATAGGACATCTGAAGCTGGGACCAACCCTTGCTTCCTTTGGTCTATTGCGAGTCAAAACAGTCTGGAGGGTGGTGGCGAGCTGGCAGTGAGGCTCACAACAGTTTCTGGTGTAACCTGTCTGGGGCTCACACTCTGTATTCCCCTGCAGAATAGCTGCAACATCAATTTGAATAGTATTAACTCCAAATATAGTAGTTACTGAAGTATTTCCAGAGGCCCAGCTTGGAAGGCTCGCTCTCGCAGTGCTGACACTGAAGCACTCAGTTACAGAGACTGTTAAAGACCTTCCCACATGGCCTGAACTGAGGATATAAGACTCTTTTAGTAGAATAATGCTTTTCATGCTTTTCCAGTGTAACCTCTAAAAGCTTTCCTGTGTAGGCGCAAGTTACTCTACAGCCTGTGTGTAAAGAAACTTTCATTTTCTTAGTTGTTTTGGTGGCTCTCTTAAAATGAGCCATAGATGCCCAGGGCTCTCTGGACTCGACTGAAAGATAGTGCAAGTGGTCCGATTCCTTTTTGAAAAGGATCACAAATGCAAACAGGGGATTCCTCAGTCCCCATCTTCTGCTGGAAAAAAGGCAAGTTCCTGTGATTTGGGAATAAGAGATGGGTCATCCTGTGTCCTGAGAAAAATCAGGGGCACAGGGACTTGTCAAACACTTGCCCTTGCACAGTGGTGCTGCCTTGGCTGATCTAGTATGTGCAGTCAGCCGGAGTGGTAACCTCAACAGCAAAGCTTCAGCTCCAGTGATGGCAGTTCATGCTCTTAAATCCTGGGAATCTGGGGGAAGAGGACAGCTGCTGTACTCTGCTCTACTGCTTCCCAACTCATTAAAAATACGTTGAAAATGGGACTGCACCTGGGAGATTGGCACAAACCATGTTTGGCACATGGCTTGTGCCAATCTCCCAGCAGTAGGAGCCAGGCGATGCTCTAAATATGGGAAGTGTCCGGGTCCCCTTTGCCCTTTGGTTTGCAAGGCCAGTGCTGGGGACAAGCCCGCTGAGACCGGCATCGGCAGCAGAGCTGAGGCAGGTGTGGGAGCACGGGGTCTGCATTCATTTACATTAGGTGGGAGAAATAGGTGTTTAGAAAGTAAGAGAAGCAAATTTTAGCCACTTCATCTTTCTTCTCGTAAATTAAATGAAATACTTGCTGAGTAGCTCATTTCTCAAGGTACTAAGTGCAGCTGTTGAGAATTTTTGCCATTATGTTGTTTTTAATCAAAAACTGCTGATGATAAAACTGGATTTGTAGGCAAAAGAAGGTAGTGGATTTTTGGCAGTAATTTCCTTTTTTGATTAATTTCAATATGCCTTATTTTAACATTTTCAAAATAACAAAGGGGGCTTCTTTGTTGTTATTTGACATTGTTATCAACATTTAAGGCTAGAAGTATTGGTTTTGGTTGAAATAAAAATGAAATTATTGACCTGGTCATTTTTTTCCTTGAGGTTTTTTTGATTCCTTGACTTTGTCTGGATTTTGACTTTTAGCTGTGTCTGCAGATGGAGATTGCTGGGTGAGCAGCTGAAAAGTCTGTCAGGACAGGAAACTGGTTTTGTTTTCTGCTTGGAGAGAAACCTTTGCTACACAGAGGTTGATCAGAGCTGAGAGTTTCTGCCACTTCTGTGATGAGTTGTATGTTTTCTATTGGGTATTTGTACCCATCACTAAGGTATTTCTAGAGCTCTGCCAGGCTCTGCATGATGCTCAGCATCATGTTTAAAAGCTCATTTTTTCCAGAGAGACCTGCTCTTTATAAAGTGTTGAGAGTAACACAGCCAGATAAATTTTTCAAAAGCACTTCAGTTGGTGTACTGAAAACTTTAGAATTTGGATTATTTTTTTACCTAAGTAAGAGTTGAACTGCTCTGAAAAAGTCTCACCCCCAGTGTCTCAAGATCCATTGTTTTCTATGCTGCAACAAGATTGTTACAAATGTCTGAGATGTATGAAGTTGTTACAGAATAAATGAGAAGGGACAGTGCTGTCGTGTCATTAACAGGTTAAGAAAAAGTCAGCCATCCCTGCGCTAAAATTTTCACCTGATTTTTCATTTGGTTTTTCAGCTGCAGGGAACCAGGGTATTTTATCTGTGACACTCCACTAGCTCTGCGATAATGAAAACCAAGATAGGATTTTCAGTTCTAGGATTACTGTTAGGAATGTTTATTACACATGGGGGCAGTAGCACACCATAAAGATGCTAAGTATGTTAATACTGGCTGGGTTGATTTATGGGTGTGCAATATACAGTGGGATATTTAGTATTCGTTAGCTGGCTGTATGTTTGACAGATATTGGCAAGAAGTATTAACTTACATCCAAGTTTGTCTTAACTAATAAGTGATGAGCAAAGAGAAGTTTGTATTTGCTGTCTTAAAACGATCTGTGAATCTTTATCTGTCAAAGTTTTTGATTCCAACTTTGACGTGTGGCCACTTTCATCTGTTTAAATGTTGCAGGTGCCATCAGAAGCCAAAAGTGAAAAGACTGCTCTTGAGAACAACATGAAACCATTCTTCTTGTGCCTTGGAATCAGCACTTGTATTAAATTGCCCTATTTCATCCAAGCTATTTTTTAAGCTCCTTTGAATAAATTTTCTGTGATACAGTTAGTGGAAAAGTTGCTCTACTTTTTTAAGGGATAACCAAGTGCTTAAGTGCTTTGTTGGATCCAGGCCAGAGCCAGCATCTTGCAGAATAGAGCCCATAACAACTCATTTCATCCCAAAATCTCAGTTTTCATCACAAACTCCAGTAAACAAAGTCTCCTGATAGCCTGTGAGTACTGTAGCAGCAGCAATGTCCCAGCTTTCCAGATGGCAAAGAGAGTGGTTAAATGACTTGCTCAAGGGAGTTGGGAGATGAGTGAGGCTGGGCAGATGTGGGAGGCGGACTCTGGGGATGATTTTGTTGGCTGGGTTTATTACATATTTGTTATATTTATGCTGCTGCCTGGGTGGTGTGATTGGGATGTAATTGCCTGAGTCTGTCTGTTCTGCGAGGTGTTTTCCAAGAGTGTATCTAGACCTCTCAGGTGAAGATGGAGGGGCTCTGGTTGCTCCATAATGGGGTAATTTGAATGACCCCAACTTGCTCCTAGAGTGAGTGGTAGGTTTGCTGGGGGTGACAAGTTGCAGAATGGCGGTGCTGATGCTTTGGTGTGCCCAGTCACCCTTGGCTCTTGATATGTGAAAGGAAATAATGGAAAAAAGAATGAAATGCAAGAAAATGAACAAACAAAATTGCTGAGTAACACCTTTTCTTTATCCTTGCATTTGCAGTTTATGTTAGTATTAGTAACTCCAGTCATGAACTCACCTGAAGCAATTATCCAGGGACTTCCTAATTGTATTCCATCATAACACAGGGAGTTACAGAGGGTATTATTTTAAGGTAATACATTCTGTGTATTAATCATTGGTTGTTATTGACTTGGTGACACATTGCTGTTGGTGAAATGAACTGTGATCTAATTAGGAGCAAATAATACCCAGGCATGCTGTGCTAATTATTTTTATGTGAACCCAATTCATTGCTAATATAAATAGCAATATTAATCACAGCAAGTATCAATATTTATGCAGCATGCTTCCATTTAAGTGCAGCTGTAGATGACAATGCTCGTATGTACACCGTATGTATGTAATGTGAGGTTAGTCTTTTTAATCACACCATTATGCATTATGTCCATTACCTGACACAAGGCAAATTGTTCTGTGGTTATAGCAAAGAACTGTAAGACGTTACTTCAGGCTGCTTCTCTGCAGAAGCCCCAGGTCTTGGATATAACAAACTGAACTGCATGTAGAAGAAATTTGTATTCATATCTGTTCATTTTTCTCTCCTCCCATTTCTAACCACATAGGCTGTTAGCACCTCTTGGCCTGTGACTCCAACACTGGAAGAGTGCTGGGCACAGCAGGTGTCTTGAGAGCATCTGGTGAAGGAATGAGAAGTGTGTTCTGCTCCATTTCCATGGAAATCTCTCTGAAGACAGAGCTAATTTGGGTGAGTCAGGGTCATCTTTCTGTCTCTCAACTTCCTCATCTTTAAAAGACAGCTGTCATACAAGTAGGTGAGTGTGGCAAATGGAAAACCCAACTCCCCCAGCTAGATATTTGTTCTGTAAAATAAAGCCAGGAGAGTCTCCGTTTGGGTGCCAGTGTCTAAACATGTAGATCCAGGTGCTTTGCTTGTTCCAGTGGCTCCTGCTGGGGTGCCATCTTTCCTATTACTTAGTGGTTTCCCCAGGATATTGCTTTTAATGAGTGTCATGGATTGTTTCTGGTTCAGCCTTATGCTGATTGTACACCTGCTCTGAAAAAAGCAGCGTTGGACTATGCAGGTGAGTGGTGTGAGCAGAGCTGGCTGTACAGACCATGGCAGTATTGGCACTTGGAGGAGTCCCAGGGCTGGGAAAAGCAGAACTGAAGATTGGCATGTGATCCTGACCCTGGGCAGGGATGTACAGTGCATGCTGCAGAGGTGCACTCAATAAATTAGACGATGATGTATGGCACAGTACATCACATTCTTGAAGGCAAGGCATATATACTCACCAGATAATGTGGAGCATGTGAAGTATTGAATATATCAAAGAAAGATTAATCTTTGTCTGGGAGTAACCCTGCACATTTTCTGTCTAGCTGAGCCAATGCTGTATAATTTAAAATGTGGAGGGAGTGTGGGTGCTTCTGTATTTGGACATGGGAGGAATATGTTTGTGTGCTTGTTTCATGTTAGAGGGTGTCAGGGTACATGTCTGTTACTTTTAATATTAAAAGATTTCCCTCAATTATTTTGCAGAAGAAAATGTTCTCTTTGCATCTAAGGCCCTTTTCTTAAATGAGGACCTGTCCCTTGTGTGAAATGCTGCGTGAACTCAGAAGGAACAGTGTGTCCTGCCCCAACAAGGCTTGCAGACAAGTGAGTTTTACTTTTTCAAATCCAACCAAAGGAAGCAGTGGCTGCGTTCTGTGTCATTAGTACGCTCCTCGACACATCAACCGGAAAATCAAAGAATAGGAACTGACAGAATAACTGTTGTGTGGCGATTTGGCAAGTATCTGCTAAAAAAAGGATATTGTTCTTTGAAGGTATGTGTGACTGAAAGGTTAGCTAAAAATTTCCAATCTCTGTTTCGTTTGTGTTTAAGGACTGATATTTCGTATAGTTAAAATTACTACAACTATTTTCACCTCAACAATTTGCATCTGCTATATTAACATGAAAATTTAAAACCTTGGTACAATGTATGAAGTGATGATTAATTTACAGCATTTATCTTGGTTTACTAATCATTCTGGTTTTAGCTGATAATTTTATTTGTAATCTCCACAGTTAAATTGCCATAAAATATCATACTTACAAAGACATTCATGAGCAGTTGCAAGGATATGACACATTGTAATTTAGGAATTAATGCACACATAAAAAAAGCAAATTCAAGAGAAAGCTACTAATATATGTACATTGTAGAAAAAACAAAGCAGAAAAAAAAAAAAGCTGCAAACCAGAAGATAAGCATGTGAGCATTGCAGCTGTATCACTAAATGACAGTTTAAAGATACGGTAAATTCCATCCCACCGTCTCTGAACAAAGAGTAACAAAGGGCAGAGAAATGTAACAAAATAATCTAGTGCTGAGCATGAGTGGTACCAGCTGGAAAACACTCAGAGTCCATGCCTGACTAAGCTCTGCCTTGCTATCTCTCATGATGTGGACAGCTAAAAAATATCCCCCATTTAATGGAACTCAGACATACCACTGCAGAAGCACTGGGGAGCTCCAGGAAAGGATCAGGACCTGTATTACCAGGTAATGCAGAACTGTGAGCGAGATGCTCTTAGCTTGCAGTGCTGAGTAGTCCCTAATTATAAGACATCCAAGTATAGAACAAGACCTTTGAAGACTGCAGTGGTCTCCAAACCACACACGATCTGCTGCCTTCTCAGATTTCTAAGCCTGTCTACGTACCCAGAAGTGTGGCTGTAGGCTTACACTGATGGATCTGGGCTTGGGTACCTTGCAGGGCTACACTGCATACACAGGGCTCAGCGCTGGTTGTTCGCTCAGTGCCAGGTTTGTAGTGGTGGGGAGCTCTACGTTGCTCTGTCTTCCACAAGTGCTTTCTCACACTGTAGTTTAAATCTAGGCTGGCACGTCCATGTAAACTGCTGTCTGAAGTATGGGAGTACCAGCAGTATCAGCCAGTTTCCCTTCACCTGTGTCTCTCTTTGGGTAACGTCATCACCATCCAACAGTGTCGTAAGAAGGAATGCATGGTACCTGCAATCTGCAAGCCATACAGAATAAAAGCATTTTCTTTTCTTCAGAACAGCAACCCAAAGCTTAAGAAAGGGGGTAGAGGTAGATGAAATAATCAAGATAATGACACGGATTTTGGTACATTTAACATGCACTTAAGTTTGTAGTAGAGTTGGTTTATTTGTTTAAATCTGGCTACTTTATCTCCTGTAACGATTGGTCATTCTCAACTGCATAGATATGATTACCCTTTTTAGATCATTGTACTTGCATGAAGGAGAAATTTAGAGTTACGTTTTCCTTTTCTTGACTATTAATTGTGTAGCTCTGAAGTGCACAGGGAGAGATCCATTTCCTTCATGGCATGAGAGAGACAGAAATTACATGAAATTAAGGAAGTTTTTTTCTACCCTGTGCAGACAACCCTTTATTATGTGTTTGTTCTTCATAGAAAATGGTTAGTCATTAATCTTACGCAATACAGTAGGGAATCTTATGATCAGGAAATCAACAGTTCAACCATGCTTTCTTTGAAGGATGTTTTTACAAGGCACAGAATATCCCATGGCAAAAGTAATGCTTAGCAATAAAGAGGAGAGTTGAAAGTGGTAGAGGTAGAGTAGCAGTAACTCTTTGGTTACTTTGAACTGTCTTGGGAAATTGCAATTTATACCTACAAAAGAATGGGAAGAGTTTGAAGAATGGTGTGATAATATGAGATAGAACCTGTATCTTAACAGGTTGCAGTGTTTAATCGGATCCTGGCTTGCAAACAAACTCATTTCCTTTCACAACACTGTTCATGGAAATGCCTGTGTCAGTATGGGTCACTGCTGTCACCCTGCTTTCATTCAGACATCCATTCTAAATAATAATGAACATTTAAGAACTAGAAGAGATTTTTTTAATTAGCTCGATCCCTCAGGCACAACTATATTGTGTATCTTAAATTCCCCAATTCTCTTATTTTCTGTTCTAGCATTGCCTTGGTAATACATATGCTGCATTCATGAAGGATTTATAATTTAGCTGATTTAACCCATGGGTTTTAATGTAGAATACTAAATAAATTTAGTTTAATCCCCCATAATGAGAATAACTGGTCACTTTTTATGATTTGTTGATTTTATGCAAGCATGTTATCTACGATCGTACCTGGCCAGGTGATTTCTGTGCTATTAACTCTTAGATGATTGAGTTGGTTATAGATAACTGCAAGATAAATAACCCTTGTGTTTCACCAACCTTTCCTTCAGCCTTCTGCAGGTTTCCTTCTGTCTGAGTGGGAGAGAGGCTGTATGAGATAAGATGTTTTTTTACCTGCCCACATCAAATTGAGAATGAGCGATCCTCCTGCCTCTAGCTCTTTGCTCGGCATCTGCATACATGCACGTTCAGTCTCTCCACATCAAGCAGATTTTCAGCAAGGGAGCATCGGGATTACAGGGTTACAATATAGTGCAGGATCACTGGAATATCTTGCAGGGATTACACAGAAAGAAGTACAGAGGATTGAATGGGAGAGGCAATGACATTTTTTAACATTGGGTGGTTTTTTCCTAGAACACAAAAAGCTTACCAGTAGCTTCTGGGCAGCTTTTTCATTTGTTTGTAATGTTCTCTCCATTGATGCTGTGTCCCAGTAATCAATAAAACTTGATTAAGGATAATAGTGAAAAGCAGCAGCCTGCAACCTCATTAAATGTAAAAATCCGGTACAGAGTATGGTGACTAGAGTCAAATAATCATGACTCAAAGGACAAATATGTAGCTACAGAATAGAAGAAACTGAAGCTGATATTGCCAGGGTTTGGTTTGGGTTTTTGGGGGTTTTTGTTTGTTTGTTTGTTTTTTCCTCACTGACTTTGTCCCACAAGAAGGAAGCTTCCACTTTCCATGAGCTGGACACGGAATTACAGCTGGACAGGAGGATAAACCCTGCATGAATAAGTGTCTTGTTAAAGATTTGTTTTTGCTCCAGATCAAACCAGAAGGGTTGATTTAGAATAATTAAGAAAACAAAACAATTAAGGGAAAAAATTGTTTTTGAGGCTGAATGGATGCTTTGCCTAACCTTAAATGAGACATTTTATTTTTGCCTTCAGTAGTTTTAAATATTGTATCCATGATTAAAAACAATTGACATTTTGGAGTGAAACACCATTCCAAATTTTTAAAAACTGAAGTATTTTTTTTCCCTTTTCTGGATATCTTTTTAAATGGCAGTGTGATGGAATAGGCACATGAATGCTAAGTGTTCTGTTCGAATTTGGATTCTTCCACTCCAAGAATATCTGAGTTCCACCAGCTCTATTTGAAGGTATGTGGTGGAAAGAAACCTGCATCTTGATTTTTGGGACTGGTGAGACTTCTCTCTTCAAGTATGATGATAGAATTGGAAAGTTCAGGGTTGCCAACTGCAAATTTCTAAAAATTGTATTAGTGACTTGAAAATAATGACCTATTGCTTTAATGCAATTGTGGATTCTTTTGATATGCCTCCTGGTTTCTGGATTGTTAGAATATTCATAGTTATTTCTCCATCTTTTCTGTACCACCACAAAGGCATAATACTCACTTTTCCATTATATGGGAGCGTCACAGCTAAGCACTGGGAGGGGTGACTTTGAACAGTAAAGCAACATTGGAAATCTTTAAGATAGGAAAGTTTCTCCTGCACTGTTTGGTGCTTGTTGGGAACATGGGTATCTGGTGACAAAAGAGCTGACACACCCCAAACTACTGCTGTTCTTTTTGTTGAAATACTTAAGACTGTAGGTACAGTAAGGGGCAAAACTTGGTCTCTGGAGAATCCTGCCTCGC
Source organism: Haliaeetus albicilla (assembly GCF_947461875.1). Classification (NCBI taxonomy): domain Eukaryota; kingdom Metazoa; phylum Chordata; class Aves; order Accipitriformes; family Accipitridae; genus Haliaeetus; species Haliaeetus albicilla. The sequence continues at coordinate 10,310,432 of NC_091491.1, forward strand.
AAGGTGAGTGTGATGGGATTAGAGATTTCATGAGTGCAAGACTTTAGGATGGTCTGTAGGTGGGGAAGGCTGGCTGCTGTGCTTTATCCTGGCAGAGTTAGGAAAGTCTTGGGGCAGGGTTTTCCTTGTTCACATTCTCCAGCAGTGGTACTTCTCTCTTACGGCTTTTCAGCTGCAGCTTATTGGAGTTCAACCATTGCACAAGCACTAGAGACTCATACTTTCCAAGGTATTAGTAAAATAAGGTAGATTCTGGCTTTCAAATCCGTCATAGCATTAAGGCAATGTTCTAATTATCACATTTTAGAAAGCAAAATGAAATGTTGAAGTAGAGGTACCTGATGGATGATAACTTACATGTTGGTCACTTACTGTGTCAATGCAAACTTGGCATCATACTTTAACTTGCCCTGTTAATTGAGGCTGTGTTTGAAATTGTTTCTCTTTTTCTTTTCCCCCAAATGGAAAGTTAAATGCAATCCACTTTCTAGAAGCTGTTTTTAATTTTGACCATCCAGTAACATGCTCCAGTAATGAAACCTATACCTCTATTTAAAGGTCCTTTGTGTAATTTATAGACCCTATTTTCTTTCCTCATAAATTCCCACCCTACTTTCTAGGGAGGCAAAGTGTACATTAGCCACTCTCCCAGGAGACTTCCATACTGTGCATATAATAACTGGGAGATAATAACTCAGCCTAGTAGTGCTGAGTGCACTCAGCTTCCAGCACCATGCAGAATTGGGTCCTCAGCTTGACCCCAATATGAGCCAACAAGGGGCTATTTTTCTTCCAGGCAGTACAATTTTTGGCATGTAATTTTTTCCAAAGCACTGACTCAGGGGAGAAGGGACTGTGGGTTTTCCTTTTGCTCTATTTATGTGCAAGTCTCTGACACAAATGGTTCTTTGAAGTGTCTTTAGGATGCTGTAGGGCAACCATATTTCTCATTTAAAAATATCTTTTAAATGACTAAAAACCTTAGATGTGTGTGTTTGTATTCATAACAGAATGTAAGCACAAAGATACAACTGCTAACATGCATAGAAAGTCAGCTTGGTCAAGCTACGCCAGTGTTGCAATTTCTCTTCAGTCCTGTGGTTGGGGACCTTTTAGATTAAATTCATTAGTTCATGGTAGTTTTGAGATGTAACATAAGCCTCCAAAGGGATCTTAAGCTTCTCTTTTTTATTAAAATGAAATCTTCCCTTGGCATTTCTCTAGGCGCTTCTCCAGTCACAAATAAAAGGGACACTGCTGAAGGATGTTCTGCTGCACGCTTAAATGCCAGCAATCCAATTAAAGGAATGTTTAACCTTTTGTAAATAAAGCTATGGCTTCCACTGCCTTTTGGCTACAGAAAAAAAATTAACTAATTTATTATTAAGCTTCTTACCCAAGACTGATGTATGTATTCGCAATATAGTTTACAGCATTATAAGGCCAGAATACTATTAAAATTATTCTGTCCGAGAAGGTCAACTGGCTGCAGATTCAGACGCTATGCTTTCAAGACAGCTCTGCTAAGTGATGTCCTTCTCCAAAGCTACCTCTGAGTCTTACGCAGTCCCTAGTTGCAAATGTCCTTATCCAGATGTTAGACACTTCACAACATTTTTTTGTATTTCTGTTTTTTTAATATGGTCTTTGTTAAAATGAGGATCATTTTCCAGTTGCAAACAGTACGTGTGGATTTAGGTAGGAATGCGTTCAAACTCTGATGTATGTTGTTCTAAGCCTTGTTCAAAAAGCATTTTCAAAGCTAAACAATTAATTCTAAATCTGGATGTCAATTTTGTATTACCTCTAGAAAATTTAAAGTGTAGAAGGTTATGTTATAATTTATTTCCTCTTTTGCTGCTACTCAGAAACTTGATCTGTTGAGATGTGCTGTCCAGGAAGATTTGGCAGAGATGTCAGACCAAGCCTTGCTCAGCCAGGCCTGGTAGCAGACCTGATGAAGGCTTATAATGGGCATGGACAGGAGGGGGAAAAAGTTAGAAGTTGTCCTGCTTTCCAGCATCCTGTAACTCTGTAGGGCTTTAAAGAGAGATATCTCTGATGGTAGGAAAACCCATGCAACAGTTTTGGTGGTAAGGTTGCACTAAAACAAGATACCCAAGTATCTTTTACTAGACTGGCTGATACGCTTAAGACATGTAAGTCTCCTTGAATTCTGAAATAGAAGTAGTGTGCTTCAAAAATAAATACAATGGGAGAGCAATCGCACAGTGCAGATTTCAAGTCTGCTGTTTCTGTTTCACATCTGAAAAGCAGACCATATATGCCTAAACCCTTCTGTAAGTTTTCCAGCAGTAAGAATTGGTTTAGTCTGGGATATGGCCTCTGTGTATGAATCCTGGCCTAACTTTTCTGGGCGTATTTCTTGCTTTCCTGTTGTGGCATCCCTGAGAGAGGGGATACCTGTGGTGCAGCAGAAGGCATTTCCAAGGGGCCAAGTGACTCAGGCCAGTGGATAGCAGCATTGCACTTGCTACAAAAGGGCAACAGGCCTGAAGGTGGGCCTCAGCAGTCCAGGACAAATAAACAGTGCTGAGAGTACCTGAGTGCCAGCTGGCCTCGTAGTCCATGCAGCAGTGGCTGGCAGCCTTCGGGGGAGTGGGACAGATTACATTACATTACAGTTGCCATTTCTCATAGCGCTTTTACTTTTGTCTGCACATTTCATTTGGTCCGAATGCTTTGCAAGTAAATGCTGAAAAATACAACTATTGGTTATAAAGAAAGGGAAGTCCTTTCCTCAGTTAATGTACGTGCATTTGCTGTGTGGAAAAAGGTTAAATGGTAACGGGAAAGATTGGGCAGGAATCCAGCACTTTATAGCCTCGCTGGGACAGTGCCTGAGTTATGTATTAACAGTTTTTCAAAATTCCTTGTTCTTGAGGCCACAATATGAGTAATAATAATAGCATAAAGAAGGATGGCAAGTAGCAGAAATGGAGGCCAGCACTGCACATTACATTTATGTTAAGACTAAGTTCATTGTTGTTGTGTGGCCAAGACCTAAACAACTGTGACTTTTCAATTTCTTTGTGATCCGCCCCTGTAAAATGTTTTGTGGTTCTGTGAGTAAAAAAGGGTTGTATAAGAGATAGGAATTGCCCATATAGTATTTTAACTATTTGTCGCAGTTGAAAATCACAGACCAAAAGCAGGCCATGTCTCACCAGCTGCCAAGGTTCAGTAGTGAGGTGCCCTGGAGAACAACACTGAATATAGCAATCAGTCCAGCAAAAGCCTTAAAAAGGCATGAAACTGTAAAGAGAGGTTTGCTCCTTCATGTGATTTGTGGTTCAGAACTGGTTTTGCTTTTGTTTCCCTGTAAGCAATCATCAGCAATAAAATTGCAGAAACAAAGATTTCAGTGAAATTGTGTCACCCATTGGAAGGCAGTGGGTTTGCCTTCATCTTGCAAAATTTCTCCAAATGGGACTTCACTTTGAAAAAAAACATTAAGTCAAACTTAGGGCTGAATTGGTGCAAGTTGCATTTTGTGTTACCATACAGGTCAGAGAGCATCTGGCTAGGTTCTTGCACTATTTCATTTTTTTTGCACACAGTGCACAAATGAGAATGGTTCTGCCTTTACATAATCTTTTCAATTAGTCTTTTTTTTTTAACCAAACCAACACTTACATTCTCCTGTTCCCGGTTTCTTGGAAGAACAACAGTGCAGAGGGGGTCAGGAAGAACAACTCAGCGTTGATTCTTTTTCCAAAGGAGAAACATATCTTTTGGGGATTTGAGTGCCAAAAGTCACAAAGGGCCATTTTGACCGTGGTAAGATATTGCCACCACCATCGAGTTGCAATGACATTACTGTCTGCAGGCATGGTAAATCAGTGCTGCTCTTGAGATTCCCTGATGCTAATCTAGCACATTGTGGTACTCATCCCAGCGTGCAGTAGGATGGGCTCCTGAATGTCTGTAATTGGTGGGAACACAGAGGTCCATAGTCTGCATGTCTGCTATGTTTGTGGTTTGCCAGCTGGCTTATTCTTTTATGTTTGTATTGCTCCTGCTTGCAACTTGGCATAATGTTTTGTGAGGTTGGTTGGGTTTTTTTTTAATGTTGTTTGCAAGGCAGATATGTTTTCTTTCCTTGTAAGCTATGGAAAAACCTAAAGCTTCTTAAAAAAAAAATAAATTAAAGCAATTCAGTTTTTTGAAACTACATAATTGAAGAGCTCTGAAATAATTGACTTATTATAGTGCACCCGTAAAAATGAATTTGCATCTCATTTATGAACTATTAGATTCCCTATTACATGAGACTGATTGTTCTTAATGTGACTTGCATGTAATTTAGCATTCTTTACTCAAACACTTTGTAGCTAAACACTAGGGGAGGGAAGTTTATTCCAAAGTCATGATACTTAGATTATGGAGCATTCACAACTGGTTCCTGCACGGTGTGTTCTCAGTACGCTGTTTGTTTCTATATTCCCATCCTGGTTCCACACTGTGGTGCAGAAGCCCAAGATTACCCAACTAATTTTTTCTTACTTCCTCACCACTGTCAAGCCTGGTCACACTGCAGTGAGAAGTGCGATTGCTGAAGACAAACATGAGCTGCAAGTGCCCAAGTAATTTCCCAGTGCTATGGACATACTTTTGCAACCCATGTTAGAGCCTTCACTGTGACAGTCAGCCAGGCTCGTTAGCCCAAGGTGACGGGGACATTCCCGTTTGCTGCAGACACGCTGCCCAGTGCAGCACAAGTGTGGTGCTCACATCATCCCTGGAGTCCCCACCTTAAGGACGGTGGCTCTTCCCCAGAGCTCAGCACTGCTGCCCGTGGTCCTTCTGTTGTCAGTCGTGGTGAAGGCGGTGGCTAAACTCAGTAACAGTGTGCTGTCACCTGAGCTAACCCGTCTGTCAGAGGGCTGTAGGTGCTGCAGGTGTTTGCCATGAAGTTACACTGGTGGCCAAAGCCCTTGCATGGGGATGTGTGAGGATTGCCGAGTGAAGGCTTTCCAGCTGCTGGGCTGGGAATTCTGCATGTATCAAAATGTTGGAAATACCCATCTGTAATGCTACCGAAAGCTATTCCATTACATCAGAAGCAGGACGCTAACACAATCAGGAGTCATTACGTCCCCCATGTGCTTCTGCCAGCACTTCCTGTGTGTAAGCATTAGTTTAGGTGATTATAAAGCCCAGTCTTGATATCTGTGACTCTGGTTTGACTTGAAGGAGGGGCAAAGATGACAAGAATAAAAATGTAGCAAAATGCAGGGTTACTTTGTGGAATGGAGGAGGATTCTGGGTGAGCGATTGTAGAAATAATGTCACACAGTTGAAGGGAAGGTGACAAGCAGGCCCCTTGCATGAAATTCTGCAGAATTACTCAACTGTAATTTCAGAATATTTTATTTACAGTAGCTAGCAAATGGCAAAAGAAATGACATACCATAGTGCTTTCCAATAGCTACAAAAAATGCCATGGTCTTCATAAGAGGCTATTGTAGTCCCTCTTTGGACACAGCCAATTAGGAAAATAATTGATGCTAACTGTTTAGCAGGAGCAAGTGTAGCAAGCCCTGGGGTCATAGGTTTGAATATCGGTGATTCGAAAAATATGTGGATACTTCTGTATTCATTTTTGTCAGAAAGCATGTAGAGAATTGAGTTGTAATCGACCTATTTGTTTAGCTGATGGAACATGTGGTTTAATCCAGTGCATAATCCTACTGTTTCTTTTGGGGCAGCAGGTAAGCAGCACACCGTGTGTGAGATAAGGAGAAAGAATTCGGGATGGAAAAATTGTAGAAGGACCTTATGCTCCTTCAGACAAAATAAAATACATACAATTCTATTAACTTCAGAAGAGTTACTAGCAATGTTGACAGCAGTTATATCAGAACAGCACCGAAATACTTTGTATTTTGTTTGCCTTTCTTCTTGATTGTAAATCCTCTCCAAATTTCTGTTCAGCAGTACAGTAAATACATCCGGAAACACGATACACCAACAGCCAGGGAAGCAGAAATTACCCCTGCAGTCCTATAATCCCTCTCTTACACTGATTTATAACAGATTAAATTTGGGTTCAGATATGTGGATGTACTGCACCTTTAAGAGCTACCATTTTATGTAGGGAAATTATTCACTTTATACATTAGACCAGAGTAGAAATGTGTCAGTACCGATCCTGGGCATTTCTGGGCTGTCACATGCTGTTAGGGGAGCAATTACTCCCAGTCTGAGTGAGACCTTACTTTGGGGCTGAAGCTAATGTAGCACATGGTGCGCTGCAGAAACAGGGGCTCTGCAACTCAGGAGGTCAGGCAATAGCCCCTTACAGCTGTTATGTTAACATATTTCTTCCACTTCATCCTTTTACTGTATGGCAGACTTTGTTATTGTTTTGTTTAGGAGTGGTTTTACACCTCGGAACCTGCGAAAGGTTGTAATAAGGATTCAGAGTTCAGGGGTTAAGCAGAATTGATCTGTTGGCTTTTCCAAGGCAGGCACTCTGCTGCCCTGGCCTTTGAAGGATAAATGTCTTATTCAGATAAATCCACGTTGCTTTTCAGAGGGACTCAGTTTGCTGCACAGCTGCTGTCAGGGAGCATGACTGCTGCGGAGATTGCTGGTGTAAGGCAGTGAAGAAGAGGCTTCTGTTCTCTTTTGGGGGGAAGGTGGAAACATACATTTAAAAAAAGCAGCTAGTTGTTGTATGAATGTTTTTAATTCCTAAATAAACATGTTTTCAGTCTGTTTCCCACTCAGAAGGTGGATTCTAGGCACAATTTAAAAGGTTCCTGTCAACTTTCACTAGTTGGCAATCAAAAGCACCCATCATCCTGGATCAAACATTTTAGTTCTCTGCTTCAGCTTAAACTTGTAGTTGTGAGTAAAGAAAAAGTGCATATGGAGTTAAGGCTATAAGATCTATTCCCTCTCTCCCCCTTCTTTTTTTTAATATGTGTATTTTATGAGGAAAGCTGCATTTCTCCCACTAGAGTTAAAGGTTATGTTGCTGGAGTTTCTTTTTGGAGAAAACTCATTACAGTTGTGCCTCACCGTACTAAGCTGCAAGTGCTCCAACTTATACACAAGTACATGGTGAGGCATCTTCCATCTCCCAACAATCACTTGAAATGGAGGGAGCAAAGAGGTGGGAAAATGTTTGTTCTTGTGCAACAGAGGTGCAGAGAAATTGTGTTGCCTCACCGGTGTTGCGCGGGAAGTCTGCGGTGAGCAGAGAACTGAATCTCCTGGATTCACATGTAGCCCTTGTCTCCTGGAAGCAGCATTGCTACTTGTTTGCAAATACTACTGTTTGCTTTCTAAAGCATATATTTAAAGGACACACCATGATTACTAATAAACTAAAAAGGGCAAAAGCTGGAGAGAGACGGTCGAGGGAAATTCTTATACCTGTTATCGTGTTCATTACTCACCGTTTGTGGTTTTTCACTGCTACAGATCACCACACAGACATAATGCTAATTATCTGTGCAGGAGGTCGTTTTTGCATGCTAAAGGAAAATACTGGTATGTCTTGCTAATTTGATTTTAATATCTGTGCCATGCTATTGTTTGGCCTAGAAATTAGATTGCTTTTTACTAATATAATTGGCTAATTAAAACATTCTGTAGGAGATGGGGAAGATACCCACAGTCCTTATGTGACTTGGGACATAATAAAGTAAACATGAGTCAGTTCCTAATCCAACAAGAGCTCATTTAGAGCACAAAGAAAGGAGTGTCGTCAATACAATTTTCTTAATAAGTTTTTGAGATAATTTAGGGTCCAGTCGTCCACCTTTGAAGTGGAGATAGAAACACTGGAACTTAGAAGACCCAGCCCTGTAGGACTTCTGTGGTGATACCTAACAGGTAGTTAACTATTATCAATTCTGTATATTTGCAGTGTTCTATATATTTATTCGTTATAAGTTCCCTACCTGGGGCTAGTTGTGAAGATGTAAAGCAACAGAAAAGAGTATAGTTGCACCAAAACGTACTCCCTCTGTCCCAGCAACTAAAACATATCTGGTTTTGCAACGTGACCATGCAATCTTGATACTTCCTTCCCTCCCTGCTACCACTTACCACCTGGTCTGAGTCCCTGGAAGGGAAATCACACTGGGCAGAGCCACTGCTTTTCTCTCTCCTTCTGTTCAGAGACAATATAGGGTAGGTGGCTGAGGAAGGGACAAGTGTTACCTCTGCCATAACAGTGAAGATGGAGCAGTGTGGGAAGTAACTTTCAAGAAACAGGTCACCTTCTTGTCTCAGATCCCAGCTGCAACAGTCATAGCCTCCATCCCCCAGGATGCTCATTGGATTCCACCTTAATATGTTATCCTTCAGACAGGACTCAAGGAAAAGTCCTATCCTAGACAATCTATATTTGAGCCTGGAAAGAGTTTGAGAGACTTATGCTAATCGTGTTTAATTTGTATGTGCAAATGATTCTAACTAAATGTAGGCTTCCCTTAGTATCTTCAATTAAAAGCTCTGGATGTACTCCAAAGTTACAAATTCCTTCACTAAGCCAGTAGGGAATGATAATGAATTATTGCTAATATAGCCATAAAGCTTTTATTTGCATAAGTAATATGAAGCTAATGTGTGGATAAAATTAAAGTTTAAAATGAAATATTATTAGAACAAAACTGTTAATGAATTTGGACACATTACTGAGCAGGTATATTTGGCAGCTGGCTAGAATAGATAACTAATAGAAGTCTAGCTGAATCAAAATCAATATTGAACATTACATAACACATTGAATATAGTTTAGCAAGTTATATGTGCTCATCTTCTCAATTCTGATGTGCTTCATCATTGTTAGCTTTCACAATCATAACTAAAACAAAAGAAGGTGTCATAACACAGGAAGGAGAACCAAATCTGTGAATTTGAGTATTTCATTCTCTTTTTTACTGCTACAATTAGATTGGCTTGAGAGAAGATGCTCTGAATTCTCACTAGTATGGAAGAAAAATTGAAGATTGAAAGTCACATTATAAGTAGATGATGGATGTATATGTTGCTTATAGTAGCAATATTATTGTTGTTTTTATATTGTGTCATGGTTTAACCCCAGCCAGCAACTAAGCACCATGCAGCCGCTCACTCACTCCCCCCCCCGCCCCCCGCAGTGGGATGGGGGAGAAAATCAGGAAAAGAAGTAAAACTTGTGGGTTGAGATAAGAACGGTTTAATAGAACAGAAAAGAAGAAACTAATGATAATGATAACACTAATAAAATGACAACATTAATAATAAAAGGATGGGAATATACAAATGATGCGCAGTGCAATTGCTCACCACCTGCCGATCGACACCCAGCTAGTCCCTGAGCAGCAATCCCCCTGCCCTCACTCCCCCCCGTTCCTATACTAGATGTGACATCACATGGTATGGAATACCCCGTTGGCCACTTCGGGTCAGCTGTCCTGGCTGTGTCCTGTACCAGCTTCTTGTGCCCCTCCAGGTTTCTCTCTGGCTGGGCATCAGAAGCTGAAAAATCCTTGACTTTAGAGTAAACATTACTTAGCAACAACTGAAAACATCAGTGTTATCAACATTCTTCTCATACCTAACTCAAAAACATAGCACTCTACCAGCTACTAGGAAGACAGTTAACTCTATCCCAGCTGAAACCAAGACAGATTGTTATTACCAAGGCTGGACTTTTTTCTTCCTGAAATGTTTCACTAATTAATTCTCACTCTTTTTCATATTGCCGAAGTCTTTCCTCAATCCCTTGTGGATACTTTGGGCTGCAACAGTTCAGGGAAATTACTCCAGACTAAAATAATCTTAAGACCAGAATGGTATTAGACAAAGGAACTTACTCTGAAATAGTAAATTCTGCTTCTGTAAGTAAGCTATAGAAAGATACAGAGTGCAGTATTTTGATGAGTTTTTTTCTTTCTTCCACTATCACACATGAAACAGAATCTAAGCAACATCTCTCTCTGTTGGCGTATGGCATTGTATGATTTTTATGGTGACTTTCTGACAAAAGAATGCAGAGTAATTGCTGCAATTGCCTTGCTCATAGCTCTTAAATGTGTACATCAGATTTGCCTCCATTTCACTTGTGTACAAGCCATGCTGCTGCTTTTTACACACATTACTCATTTACACCAGCTTAGCTTTACTCCGGATTCATAACCAGCTGTTCCAGTGCAGAAAGGTTCTGTTACAGTTACACTGCTAGGCTCTTGTGCTGCCCTTTTCCTATAAAGCAATGTGCGTGAAATGGTGTAAAGCAACCCCTGGATGTTTTATCAAGATATCTCATACCAACTTACTTCTGGGGCTAGACATGGTCCATATTGTGAGTGCCTACCTTTTCTGCCACCAAGACACCATTGAGACAAGACGGAGTCATTGAATGTTTGGACTAGCAGAGAAAGAAGCCTTTTCAGGGCTAGAGGTTTCATTACCGTGACTGAGAAACGAATTCATTTTCTCTTTTGTGCAGGAGGATTCTGTACTTCACCTTTTTGCAGAGGCCAAAACTCTTGACACCTGAAAAGATGAAAGCTGTCAGCTCTCAGCTGGTGTTCCATCCCAAGTGGAAAGGCCTGTGTTGACTTTATCTAAGAATTTGTCCATATCTGTATTCTTTCAGGGCAGGTGTTTCAGAAATAACCTAGTGAAGTTGTTGCATTTCTGTGGGGCTTGCATACCTGACCTACATACACAGCTTTGAAAATTCCAGCTCGTAGAAACTAAGGTTGAATTCAGTGTTGCTTTATGATGCAAAAAGCACATTGGGTTTTCCTTTATTTTTCCTCTATATTCTATATGAATAGTTTTGGTGAAAAAAATTAGGAGATACTTCCCCCAGTGTTTCAGTTACTTCTGCTGGTTTTTATACAGGATGAAAGTAATTCCCTTTCTGTACTAAGAACAGACTGTGAAGCTAAAACCAAGTTGGATCTGGACGGTATGGTAAATCAAACTGCTAGCGTGTCATTTATAGTTTGACTCTTACATGTGTGATAACCTTACTGCTGTGGGATTCTGGCCTATTTTGTGTCCAGAAGAGATTGATACTTGGGATACCAAGTATCATCTACCATTTTGCAGATGTCTTGTCTATTTTTGCACATATATGTATTACTTTTAGCATTTTAACCTGATTTTATGCGTATAACTGGCCAAACTTACAAGTTACACCTTTTCTTATTCATAATGTAATTGTCTCCTAACTCAGTGATTAAGGGGAAAAGCAATAGAAGGCTGGCTGTGTTCATCATAAGTATGCTGTCCCCTGGAAGACTATGTGCAAACTTTGTCTTTGCACCACAGAGGAGATTACAGAGTTTGCAGGGGGATTATTAATTTTGGGGAGAGCAGTACCCAGTTTTCCCACCTATCTGGGGCTTGTTCCATCAGGTTGTACCAACTCAGGCGTTTCCAACGTGGGCATCTGTCTTTGGCACAGCTCCGTATGCCTCTCTCATGCCAGGGCTATGCTGTGTGATGGGCAGCAGGGCTGAGCAGATGCTGGATCGACAAGCGAGCTAAATTCCCTTGGTGTGAGAGGAAAGGAGTCAACAGAGGCTGCTGACGCTGGCACTGCCTCTTGCTCTGGGACCCAGCCTTGAGCCTGGCTCAGGCACAACCCGTGTGGCAGTAAGACACACACAGGGACCTTCTCTCCCAGCTTACCCCGTGAGCTCTCCTTGCAAAGTTGTACAATGTGTCTTATAGGTCTTGCTTGTTTTAAGCTCTTGGTACAATCAGGTCATGAAGGCTGTGCACCCTGAATTAGCAGGTTGCTTGATTTTGGCTTGCTTGTGTCAAAACTAAGTAAACAACTCATTCTGTTCCCTGGAGACTGCATGAATAAACAGGGAGCAATGGGAATAAGCTCTAAGTTTGTTGGACAGGAGGCATTTCTAATGCCTTCACTGAAACACGCCTGCGCTTGCTTTCCCCAGAGAAAAATTTGATGTTCAGAGCATGCAAGTCCTAAACAGATGAAGAGGAAGATGCAGGCCATGCTTTTTAGATCTCTGATTCAGCAACAGCTGAGTGGATTTAAATTGTGCTTTTGGTAAACAGATAAGCACAAACTGTGTCTCTGCTGATAACTTGAATGTCAAATTTCAGCCTTGTGCAATTGGAACTGCTGACTTATTAAACCTTGTAAATTGGGCTTGATAATGGAAATAGCAACTCAGTGAACCTTAATTACAGTTGCAGCACTGGCCATGGCCTACCTTTTCACACACTATAAGAATTCAATATGAGAGCATGAGCAGAGTAGAAACAATTTGTCATGAATGATATTAGTTGTGAATGTGGACTTTCTTCACGCTGGCCGCCTGTCTTGGTCAACCTGAGGGGAAATATTGAACTCAGTGGGGGCAGTGTCAGCACTAGGCGAGTAAAATAGAAACTACGATTAACCTTTTTTGTACTATGTTTTCAAGAGTCAGGTTCAATATCTTGGTGGAAATGCACCTGTTGTACTGCTTTGCTGTTAAGGAAGCTTGGGAAGATTTGACAAAGTGGTAAAAAGTTAAATCACAAATGAATGTTCAGATGTGAGTTTACTCAATGCTGCTTTCATTCACTACTGCGTCTCGGTTTTAGAAGAATTTGAATACTGAAATGTATGTCATTATTTTGAAATGCTTAGAAGACAAGGCCAATGTTTCATCAATTTATGTTTGTCCCAAATGGCCTTTATATCCAAGAGTGTGCTTGAAACTGGATTATAGGCATAAAAAGATGAGCAGAATTGTAATGATTTTCTGTAAAAGAGAACTAAGGTTTGGGGAGTAAGATGAAAGCCAGCTATAGCCTAAGCATTTTTCTTCTATGTAGTTCTTCAAAGGAGTACAGTGGCAAAATCAAGAGATGGCAAGGATATGTTTTATATTACTATACAAAAGCAAACAGATGGTTTACTTTTTCTCTTCTTTTAAATACATAGCTTCTACAGTCTCATGATATCTCTTGGAATGGTTTCAGATATCAATTTAGTTTGCAAAACTGAGTTGATTGAATAATGGGTATATCACAATTCCAAATCAATTAGAAATACAGCTCGCCAGAGGAACTGATGGTTTACTTGAATGTCAATAATAAAACTGTATAAGCCATGAATTGCTTTGGACTATTTAACATTACTACATTTCTCTGTAACAGGGACAGTTCTGCTGATACTAGTTGGCAGGAGCTGCTAGAGATGGGGCAGGCTCATTTATGACCAGATGTAAAGTAGCTCTCAGGGTTCTTTCGAGAGAGTTTCTTTGTCTCTTTGTGCTTGTGTGAGTGATTCCCTCCCGTCAGCTGCTTCTAAATTTTATCCTTGTCCTGCTCAGCACTTGCTGGTAGAAGGAGGACAGATGTAGGGTCCTTGCTTTTGGCTTCAGTAAGCTGCCTTCCATGCATGCTCATTGCTGCTTTATTTTTCCTCTTTACTTTGGTATTTGTTATTAACTTAGTATGTTATTTTCTCTTCTGCATCAAGAAGTATGACATATGGACAGATGAGTACTTTCTTTTTATTTTGCTAACTGTAGCTAACTGTTCTGCCCAGAACAATTTCTTGTAACCTGGTTTATCTCTCATAATTATGTATTTCATACAAGTTCTCCTGAGTGAATAAAAATATCCCTGATAATCTAATTTTGTAGAGAAGGGGATTGAATAAGGTTGATAGATATGGGTTTTAAAAACCCAGGTGAAATACAGAGTTATCAGTATCCTTCCTAGAACACTGTTGATTTTTATCATTTAAACTGTTATTACTTCAAAATGTGATTGTTTCCTTAATCTGCAGTACATTGGCCCACTGGGTCCCCCTGACACAAAAGCACTTGCTTAAACCTGTTTCTGTTTGGTGAAGCAACACTTCTGTAGTTAACTCTCAAGGAAATTAGTTGACCTCAAATGTCTACACAAGGTGTTGCCATCTCTACTAGGTCATGAGTTCTGTTTTCCTCATTAGTGATAATTTTGAATACAATACATCAATAACAGAGAACCACGCAGGAAAGGACTTAATGCACAACAGGACTACATGCAGTTCTTAAGCTGTATAACAGGACGTGTTTTATGGACATTTGAAAATCTCTGATTTGCAGACTGCCCGGCAGCTGGCTTGTGGAGATTTGAGCTGTAGCCTCCTGGCTCTTCAACGGCATTGAAGTGCTGGGGTCAATTTATGTGTTGCTGCATGAGAAAATTTGCAAACAGATAAATAAATACTGTCTTTTTCCCCTCCACTGGGATCTGAAATAGACTGAGGTATATGAATTGGGCCTAGCTTTGCATACAGGAAACGAGCACTGAGATCTGAATGGGGATAGTGTACTGAGGGCAACCTTCCAGCTGCCGGGCCCCCTATTGCTGGAACAGGACAGAAGGTTCTGTGAACCCTGAACCAATTTCAATGTTTTTTTGCATTGGTATTTGCAGTTTTAGTGCCGTGGCAGCTGCTTAGACTGTGGGAGTGCAGATTTTTAATGTAGAGGCAAAGGAGAAGTTTTTCCAACCCCTTTAAAGAACCACCTCTTCTCACCTCTCTAACAGTAGTGGTAGGAGCAGCACTGAAAAACACGGCCTAATTCATCGTAGGTCCACGTCCTCTGTTAAGGGGCTAGACTTTGCTCCAGGATCCTGAGTCTTGAAACAGGACTTGCACATGGGTGCCTGGGAGACTCTGCAAGTGTCCCTAGGTTCCTGGTGTTGAGTGCTCGCTCTGTTCGGCTCTACACAGTCCTCCAGGGCTGTCAGTAATGCTGGCCGCCTGGGAGAGGGGGTCGAATTGCATCGAATTCTACTTTGCCCTGCAGTCACAGCTGCATGTGCATGGATAAGCAAGTTGAAAGGTAGCTGCTTTGCAGTTTAATGCATACCTTCTGCTGAAATGCATCCATGGCCTCCCATGGAGACATCTGTAGTTACAGCAAACCCAGTGGGCTATGCCATGATGGGAGTCCGTCAGGACAGACCAAGAGCAGAGGGGCTGAGCTAATTCTTCCATGTCCTACCTACTGTTTCATTCAGGGCTGCAATAACACAGTGTGGCATAATCCACACTGGACACAGTATGACTAGCCAAAATGATGGCCTTTGGCCCCAGACTAAAACTGAGAACAGTATTTATGTTTACTACAGAATTTAAGGTGCATCAATAGCTTTGGCTCTGACCCTCATCAGTCTTAGATCACAGGAAGCTGGTTTTGGCTAGGGCAGAAGGTAGTTCCTGGCTTGGTATTTCCAGCAACCGGTTATCCCACGGAGCTGCAGTTGGTGAGGTCAGCCTGGGTCACCGCACAGGTTTTTGGGCTGGGGTTTTGGGTGTGTGTGTGGGTTTTTTTTATTGTTGTTTTGTTTTGTTCTGTTTTTATTTGCTTCTGCTGGCATTGATCTCTGGAAGACAGTAAAAATATTTATTCAGCATAGGCAGGGTGACAGATATCTCTTGTATGAAGAACTATTTGATGAGCTGTTAGTTTTGAGTGCCTTTCCTATTCATTGAACTAATTAGCTCTACAAATCTTGCTGTCAACCAGTCATATAGCCACTTATTTATTTTCCCATGTGCAGAATTTTTACTTTGCTGCATATACACAGAGCTATAAAACCAAATGCACCAAAAATTGTCTCTTAGTTGGATATAAATGGAAACAAAATACGCTTGGAATTATTATTACATGTGCCATTAATTTTTATTTGAACTGTCTTATAAAAATGCCAAGCTGCTTTCATTGTTTTTCACTGTTGCACTCATGTAAATGTAGGAAAGTTGTTGATTTTTTTTTCTTTTCTTTTAATGCTGTTTTACTGTCTTTGGTGGGGAGAGTATGAAAATTACTACGTCTAAGTCAGGGGAGAAGGGAGATTTTAATGCTTGCCACATGGGTACCTGGGACCTCCTGCTGTCACCGATTGCTACATCTCTTTAAAGTTATTGCTTGGTTTTAACCTCCTCTTGTGCTTTCTCTCCTTCTGCAAGCTTTGCATTTTTGGCAGCCTTTTTTACATCATAGTGAGTGGAGTTAAGTATTTAATGCAATTAAAGCATTTCAAGCTCAGGAAAATACAGCCTGTGAGACTGGCCTGTGCTGTGTTTAGTCACAGTGAGTCTGGTTGTTTCTGGCAGTGACGGTGCAGAGGGCATTCTCGTGAAAGGCATCTAGAAAATGTACTTTGTGGGGAAAAATATGAATTATGTGATTCCTGGCACAAATGTCTCTTGTGATTTGATTGCTGTGGCATTTCTGATTTGGGACAGTGTCTCGTGGGCTCTGGAGACTCAGCAGTATTTGTCGGTAACCAGTGCTGCTGCTACAGAACTATGAAGTGGGGCCTAGGAAGTATGTGATCACCCCGTGAAATATGGCCAGATGTTTTATAGCTGCACAGTTGCCTACAAAAGTTGCCAGTAATCCCTTGAAGTTGTGCAATGTAATGGCCAACTGGAATAGTACTGCCTGTTGGGAAAGGATTTTCCATTTTGTAACCTGATGTCTTCAAAGTCACCACAGCCAAGATTCCTCTTCAACGTATGCAGCACCCTCTGCTCCTGAGCATGGAGCTCCTGGAGACCTTTGCCAGTTGCAAACCTATGCCATCAGGGGTCTGAGTTGTAATAGGCCATGTGGCATTAATTTCTTTTCTCAAGGTAGGCAATTTAAAAAAAATTTTTTTTAATGTTGGCATCTTCCTATGTCTCCCTTGCCCCCCAGTATGAAAATCTTAAGTACACCTCATTTTGGAAGCATATGTAATGGAATTGTGTAGGATCTACTAGAAGCACAAATTAAACTGTGTTTGAAAGAAAGCAAGCATTTACATTTTTTTCCTTCCCACCAAAGAAAGCCCAGTTCAAATGAAGCATACACAAACAGAGTGTATGCAGCCCAAAGGCAATGAGTGGTGAAAGCATAGCTGTAAAATGGAAAACCGCTAAATAGAACTGCACTAATTAGCTTCAGAGTACTCTTATTTGACTATTAGAAATGTGTGTCCAATTTTGATGCATGAACTTCAAAAAGGATGTTGGCAAATTGGAAAGGATTTGGGAAAGGCTTACAGGAAAGATTTGAAAGTCATGCCATCTAAAGAAAGACTTAGACTCTTAATCTCTTTATCTTGTTGGAAAAGAAGAATAAAAGATTACTTGAGGAAGAGATCTGTGATAATAATGACTCTTTAATCTAAAGTTAGAAAGCACAAAAGCAATGTTGGGCAGCCATAGCTAGACATCGTTAAGCTATGCAGTTTTGACTGTGCATGTAAATTGAAAACTTGAACAGCTTCAGTGTTGGGCATTGTCTGCTGCTTGAAATCTGTGGTCAGGACTGAATCCTCAAAGCTGTAGATCTGATGGAGTTGTGAAACAAGTGCTCTGGTTCTTGTCTAACAAGTCAGATAATCATAGTGGAGCAACAGTAAAAACAATGTACCTAATTTTCAGATGAAATTTGACAAGTTTGGGAATGTAGCTAGGTGATATGACTGCCTCTGATATCTGTGGAAGATACTCAGTCATCAAGATGATGGCAATAAAGCAAGAATTGGTAAGCTGAAAATTGTGAGGAAGACTTTAGGCCTGTTTGGTTCATTCTCTGCTGATTCTCTTGATGCATTGCTAAATGTTGAGGTGATGTTACAGAGGTTAAAAGAAACACGATCCCTTTCTAAAGTGTGTAATTCCTATCTTTGGAGAGAAAGAAGTCTACGGGTGATGGAAATACATTTAAACCAGCACAAAGCCCTTGTGTTAGAACTTTTCAATGTCAAGTTCTACCCAAGAGCTCTGATGAAGTGGGGCTAACTTGTGGAAACTCTGTCGCAGCCTGCGTATATACACTTTTGACAGTGGTGGTGTGGGGGGGAGACAGGATGGGGACAGGAAGAGGGTTTGAAACATTGGAAATGAGAGGCTTCAAGTTTTGTATTTCAGTGGTTGGCAGGTACTAATCCATCCTGACAAAGCCTCCTTTCTCTCTGTGCTGTTTTTGTTACCATAATGCATATTTTGCATTCTCTCTTCTTCTTAAACTTCCTTCCCATCAACCAGAATTCATCCTATGTCAGTTCTCTGCTCAGTACACTTTCATTTGGGAAATTTTGTAACTTTTACTCCTGTAAATTGCAGGTATACTCAAGAGTCTTAAACCATTTGCCAGTTGTGAGTGAAACCAGACAGACTTGACTTCTGCTGGAACAAACAGAAATAGGACTTGAGCTATAACATCTAGGCTGTGCTCACTTCAAGGTCAGAGATGTTTAGAACTAGGTTGTAACTTGGGCCCACATAGATTATTAACAGCAATTCTGAAAGGATACATCTGTCAATACCAACTGACCTTACTATTCAGAAACCTATCTTCGTTGGTGCTTCAGCCCCTCTTGATCATCATGCGAGCACAATACATCATTTTGATTTGCTTTCTTTAAGCATCTAGTCCACACCATTGTTTCACCTGCAGCTTTCCTTGAAAGAAAACACTGTTGTGGTACCAAGCTCATCACAACTTCTGAAGAGAAGAATAATAAACAGCTTGTTGAAGTAAATGGAAACATTTTGCTTGAGCTATGTGGGCTTTTGATCAGAGAGGTTAATCAGAAAGGCATTTAGATGTATGCCTAAGGAATAGAAATTGGCTTTAAAGGGAAATACATACTACATTCGAATAAATTACAAGGTAATGTGATTTGGTAAAGTAGGGTTTGTAACAGTTGAAACTGGAATGGTCTTTTAATCCATGATGCCTGTTCATTTCTTTTAATAGTGAGTTTACAAAACATACAGTAAAGCAGACTATAAAAGATGTAACTTATATAAATTATGCTTTAAAACCGAAGAATTTCTCTGTACCCAGTTAAAAGGAAGCATGGCATTATGCTGAAAACATATATCCTTACAGACTTTTCCTCAGGGTGGCAAATCTTAGTGGTGTCATTTTTCAGATGTGTTTGATTAGAAGTCATGCTTGTACCTCAAATTATAGGAAATTGAGTGTTCAGTTTTATGCTTATAAGAGATCTTTGAATTTTAATTTAACTTACAGCACGTGTAATATTTTCTTTAGTCCTAACACGTCGTTGTCAACTCTATAGAGTATATTTCAGTACAATTTTGAAACATTTCTTTGCTAGTAAGCACTTCAGTCTTGGCAATACTAGAAGTGCTTTTCCGTATCAGCAACAGTGCATGAATGCTGAAAACTCACTAGAGAATTGTCCTGTGTATTGAGAGAGATTCTAACTCAAAAAAGCAAATGCATAACTGGTAATTGTATTTAGAAAGTTACTATATTAAAATTAAGAATTAGCCATCTTTGATGCAGAATTTAAGTCTTATACACAGAATTTTTCACCTCCCAAAATTTCTGAATAAAAGTACATACTAGAAGGTATTATTGCAGGACAAAGTCCTCCTATGACACTTACAGCACTCTTATGAACTTTGATTCTGTTTCTACATCCTGTAGTCAGGATGCTATTAGTGAAGAATTTACCGGTTTTAAACCGTAGTTTCTAAAATGGCTTATTTGCATGTAGGTACATGTGGCAGCAGTATACAGGTGAGGTATCTATATGCAGAAGCACTGTTGCACCACTTTACTGAGGGCATCCAGATATAGCCCTGAACTGCAAAAGTTTCAAGAACTGTCAGAGGGATCAGAGAGGAGTATTTGCCTGGAAAACACACAAATTTTGTTGCATTCATAACACTGTATTTACATTTCTCTTGTATTCTTATACTAATTTACAATATCTTTGCATTGCCTCCAAGACTAGAGTTTTCCTACTCTTTCACCAATATGTGAGAGAGTGTTTGAAAGCTGATGTGGTTTTTTTTCCAGACAGATTGTCAGAGACCTGCAAGTGTACCTGTTGTAGGATGTAAATACAGTCACAAATTGAAGCAACACTTTATTATATTTATCAGAAAAAATTATAGTGAGGAAAGCTGAGGCCAATTTTTATGTTGATATTCATCATTCAGCAGCTATAATAGAATTTGGGGAAGCAACCAATGTTCTCAGTGAAACATCAGTGCAAATCTCCCTGGAACTTTATTGCCATGCTGGTTAACTCTGCAGGAGGAGGTGGGCAAAAACCTCTGGGAGGGCTACATTGAATACTGTATTTAACAGGAGAGGGTAAAAAAAAAAGACTGGTAAAGTTTTTAGTAATCTTGGCTTGAAGGGTAATTTTCTTGTCAACTATATAATTAATGCACCATACATTACAGTAGCCCATTGTTATTCTAGAATGCCGGGATACATTTCAAACTGAATAGCTGTTTAACAAAACACTTGGCAGATTTATTACCCTTAGGTGATTCTGTCAGTCAGCATTTTCACATGTTTAGCCTGAAGTAGGCAGAATCAATTTTGGTATCTATTTTGTGAAATGCCGAGCTGTTTAAATTAACCACACACACATATGCACAACCCCCTAGAAAATCAGGACTTTTATTGGATCTTCATGTATTAGCAATGAAACAAGAATTACCCTTGCAAGCTCCTTGTTTTTTTTCCCTCCACAGTCAAGGCATCATCTGCCACTTCCAATATCTCTGAAGGGGTATTTTGTGGTCATTTTCAGATAATGTCTTGAATGTTATGTTTGTCTTTTCGTTACTTTACAGAACACTTACTTGGCAGCTTCAGAAACTAAGGTTCAGCAATAACTGTGTATGTAATGGAAATCATTAAACAAGGAGACACTGTGTTGAATTTGCTGTTGCCAGTTCTGCAAAAGAATTCAAGGTGCAACTTGAATATTGGAGGGATATGATAGGTTTAGAACTTTTTCCAAAAAAAGGTTGGTTTAAGTTTCTTGTTACAAATGATTAGGATTTCAAGGATGGGGGAATGTACTATTTTTATTTTTCAATAGGAGATACAGGATGCAGGTAGAAGCTGTGTATAGCCCTGGTATGAAGACACAGAAAAAACCTGGTAGGTGAGAAACAAAAAATATATGTTGTGAGTTTGAAACAGCAAAACATCATGTAATCATTTTCTCACATTTTCATTGCTGAGCCAGCATAATTTCCCACTCTTTTTAAATACTCTGTGAAATATTCTTGGAAATTTTTTTACTTTAACTTAAAATGAAAAAGGAATGCATTCAGTATATCCAGTTTTTCCTCACTGCTACCTTTCTGTCATTTTTTCTTTTGCTACTGTGCTTTCTAATTTTTTCATTTTAGATTTGAAATTTGTGAGCTGTCAGAGCTGTAATTTCTTTCTGGTTTCACAACCGGTATCTTTACTCTTTGCTGACTTTTCAGCCTCTAGCAAAGACAGGAATGTGGGGCGGAAGTTGTAGTTCCCACACCTGACCTTAATTGATCTTCTATTAACAGGTTTAAAGGGAGGCAATTATAATTTAAAAAGATCAACAATTAATTCCTTCCTTAAGTATTCAAATAATTTTTAAATGCTTGTTTTTCACTTATAACTTCAAGAAAAAAAGGGAAGAGATGTGTTCATTGCATGGCATAGACTAGAGAGGAGGAAGAGCATTTGAAATAAAAAGATTGTAGATGAAAAACTTCAGTGAGCTTAAAAAAA
Source organism: Haliaeetus albicilla (assembly GCF_947461875.1). Taxonomy (NCBI): domain Eukaryota; kingdom Metazoa; phylum Chordata; class Aves; order Accipitriformes; family Accipitridae; genus Haliaeetus; species Haliaeetus albicilla. The sequence continues at coordinate 10,331,992 of NC_091491.1, forward strand.
ATAAAATTCCCACAAGTTGGGCACCTAGGTACTGCACCTGCTGAACTGCCTGTAAGATCAAATTCACTCATCAGAGAAACCAAGGTGCATTAAGTAGGCCAGGTTTGTCACTGGGAGATTGTTCCGATGTCAATCATTGTTACCTCTAACCCCAGCTGGTGGCAATCCATCTGCACTTGTCAGCCTGGATGGTGGTTATATTCACTCGTGCATTAAGCCGGCACAGTAGTCCACTGTGAATCTGACAGGAGTACTAGACCTTCCCACAGGGAGAGGCTTCTCAAATATGACTCATTTAGATAGCTTTAATTAAAGACCAGTACATACATATGCATATGAAGCAGTAGCTGGTGGACAGCTTCCTTGGGAGTTGGTGAGAGGGTGGGAAGGAGAGGCAGGGAGCTTTATCTACCCCTCTCCCCTCTGGTGCCGGGGATGTGGCTCACCCTCTTTAAGTTTCCCCCCGATAGCTCAAGGCTGCGTCTGCCCCAGGGCAGTGTGCTGAGGGCACTGTGTTTTGTGACACAGCAAGCCAAGATAACATCAGCTGTTTTACAGCAACAGAAGATAGGGAGGTTTGGGGATCAATGAGAGCTGGAAGTGTTATCTTTTTCTAATTGATGTCAGACCTCACCATGTTGTTGCTGGTGTTAACAAAAGTTCCCTGGGAAATAATTATAATAACTCCCCAGAAAACAATGATTCACTCTCAAGTTACACTGAGCAGTTGTGTTATCCTGCTTAACTTGTAGCATGACAAAACAACCAGCAGTGCTGCCTGTGAAGTAGCTGGGCCGGTCTTCTGTTACAGACAGGATACTCTCTGCCCTAGCCAGGCAGTTCATAACCTTAACAGGTAATTTTTTCACTACGGTTTTCAAAGCAGCTTTGGATGTTGGTGCACTGTACAGAGATGTTAGGAAATGGTGTTCTCCCAGTGTTCAGGAGGGCACCCACAGTGCAAATCCCACTGTGGGTCTGACATTGCACAACAAATGCACAATGCAAAAGAGCCTAAAGCTAATCATGCAAAGGCAGCAATACCACCGAGCAGCTGCTTCAGGTCACCTGGCAGGGCTGCCACATGCTGAGTCCTAACCCACTGCATCAGCCACAAGGCCCCCACACTTCACCTCTGCCACCAGTGTTCTGGAGCCTGATCCTGTGTGCTACAGTGTGTAGGGGGAGGTCAGCGTATGGAGCAAATTTCAGCATCAGTTCAGAAATACATGAAGAATTAGAATTAAACCATCAGCATTGATTGTTGCATCACACCTATGATTTAAACGTCTTTAAAACTGTGTTTTTAAAAAAAGATCCTGAAGATAACAGTGAGAAGTTTATTCTCTTCAACCGTTCGATTGTACTTGTTTGTGTGAATTGTGTTAACACCCCAGCCTTCTACCGGCAGTTGAGTCTATGGCTGCATGCTGGGCACATGTGAAATTGCTTTGCAATCTGGAACTGTAACGCTTGACAGCTGACCTAGTAAGTCATAAATTGTTTTTATTTTGTAAATTTTTAAGAAAGCATCCATTTTCAGTACCTTTGAGTAATCTGAAATTCTTTTTTTTTTTCTCCTGCTGATTTTTGGTGAAATCAGATCATCTCAGGAAGATATAGTTCTCACACTTTATTTGACCTTTGTACGGAGTCCATTTCAATTTCTGGTAAAAATAGGAATAAACAGAACATACAGAATTCCCACTCTGGTGGCTAATGTTAAAAACCTTTTCCTACCTCATCTAACTTTGAGAGGGGGAGAATAGGTCTCTCTTGATATTCTGCCTTTTTTAAGAGGATTTTTTTTCCCTTTAACAGGTGGTTTCTAGAGACTTTACTGCTCTCCTGGTTGAGTTGTATTTGCAACCTTGTGCACTATAGGTTGCATCCACTAGAATTGAGTTACAGTGTACAACAGTTGGACAAATTAATTGAGTGCTGGCTTAGAGTTCTTGCAGGTGGAGATGATTTCATGGGACAAATCCCTCCCTGGAGTGAACTGACTTGATTGGAGTTACCTTAGAAATGACTTGACCTGCAGTGCTGACACTGCAGAAAATGTGTGCGCAAGCACTGACTGAGAGCTGGAACTGAGTGAGGTTTCCCCAGAAATGTCCCCACAGCTCCCAGCAAGGAGGGGAGTACAGCTTTCCTGAGCCAGAAGCTGTATCTGCACTGTTACATTTTATAGCAATTTATTCTCCGTGATGTGTGTCCAATCCCCCTTTGAGTGTATTTTTTTTACACCCACAGCATCTTGTGGCAGTGAGTTCCAAAATTTGAGTTGTTCTGCCAGAAAATTTCACTGGTGTCCCAGAGCTCTTGTAGTATGAAATAGACTTTTTTCCTCCTTATTCACTTTTTTGTGCCATTCTTAATTTCACAGCCTTCTAGTGTAGCAGATTCTCTCTTCAGTCCTTGAGCATGTCTTTGGGCAAAGCAAACCTAAGTAAGGCTAACCTGTAAATGTTCCTACATGATTGCAACAAAATACAGCTCAAATCCTTCAGAATGTAATGAATACACAGTTGGATCCAGTGTGCTGGATGCTTAGGGAGAGATTTTCCAAGTCTTGGGCCTAATTTGTTTTCCAAGGGAGACAGATGCCCAGCTTTCCTTAGAAAACTTCCCTCTTCCACCCCTTCTCCCCCAGTACTTACTATGTTTGATTTGATGCTCACCTACAAAATGATTTTTGTCAACCAGTTTGACACTCTGCATTGTCCAAGAGGTTTTCTAGCCCCTCACAGCTGGTTGTGGTTTGGCATATTTTTAGCAAAACATCTAGTCCTAAAGATTTCACAGATGGAACTTCAACTCTACTGTTAAGTACACTGTTCTGGTGGTTAATTATCCCAAACGTGTATGCCTTATTTTCCATTAAAGTGGGCCTAGTTTCAGCTCCCAGGCATTGGATCACGTTAAACTTTTTGTCTCTCAGATTAAAACACACTCTACCATAAGGGTCTCTCCCTACATAGCATATTCTAGCCATTGATCAAGTGACTTCTTAATGCTCTTTTTGATAAGTTAAGTAGATTGAGCTTCCTTCAGGGTATGTCACACTTCAGTGCAATGCCAGTACAGACACCTGAGGCAGGACTGATGCAGGTCCTCAGCAGTGGGAGGGTTTTGCCTTGTATTCAGTCAGTGTTGCTCTCCTTTCTTTGTTACCCCTTCCTTAACAGGAGGCAGTGCTCCCGTGACAGGCAGCAGAAGAAAATGTGTGCTTCATCCAATATAGTTTCCACTTTGAAGAAGTTAAGCCCTGATGCCATACTGCAAAGGAACAGGTGAAACACAGGCACATGTTACCTTCTGCCATCTCTCTTTAGGGAGCAGCAAATTTGGGGGGCAGGAGGGTTTGTGGCTGGCTAACCGCACATAGGCAGATTTGCCAGAACCCTAAACTAGTCTGCGAGTAGTGCCACACTAAAGCAGCTGTATTGATCCTACGAGCTTTGGTGTCATGTAATACTCACCTGTGGTGCAGTATAGACCTATCTGGTAATGCATCATAAGGTGGAGGTTTTCCAGACTTCACATAATTCTTGTAGCCTTTTTCACACGTTCTGGTGTGTCAACAGCCTTTTTTAGGTGCAGACATAAGCACTGGATGCAGTACTCCAGCATTGTGTGTATTGACAATACTATCCAACAATACAAGGCCATGAGCAAACTGTTCAAAGTTGTCTCTGTTCTGAGCAAGGGGGTTGGCCAAGAGACCTCCAATTGTCCTGGCAATTTTTTCAATGGAAAAAATAATTTGATATTTTGTATATATTTTGGTTTACACCTATATTTTCATTACTTGCTAATGGAATGATATAATTATAATCCAGACCTGTTCTGTTGTGCTTTTTCCTGAATAGAAAGGTTTCCTAGAGACTTCTCAAAAAGCCAACAAAGGTATGATTGTGTTTGCCAGTTGTCTTTTAAAATGAACGGATATCTTGATCTAAATCTGCTCAGCTTTTCCCATGAGAAGCGAACCCACTTTGTTTATTCAGTTGGCACTGCATAAGTGGACGAGCATTAAGCTTGTTTTCCAGATTGAAGAAAACTCGCACAGAGAACCAAGATGGCAAATTTATCTTTACATTGCAATATATGTGAATGTGAACTAGAAAGAACTTCCATTGCTTTTAGTAAGCAGGATAAATCCTTTTACTTGTATTTTATTTTATATGCTTCCACTTGCTCCATACCTCAAGGCCATGAGCCATCCTAAAGTATAAAATGATGGCTACAAGTAAGGAAATAAAATACCAGCCTCACATTTGGTCTCTGAATATTCCTATGCAGGTGTTGGAATTAAGTCTTTTCTGTTCCTTAAAGATCTCTTTCTCATTCCATAAATACTGTCTTTGCTGTAGCATTGTCTGACTTATTTTCATAATTCATAATTATCTTGGTTCTTAAAAATTTAGACATACATTTAAAAGCATGATCCAATCTTGTCTGATTGCCACCACATTGTGTTTGAAGTAATTACCATTCATTTGGCTTTTGAGGCTGTTGAATGAATTTTCCACATGAGATTCCTTAATTTGTACATATTTTATTGCTATAAAATAGGTATTGGCAAGCTGCCTAAACTGTAGCGAAGGCCTTTAATTCCTATCCCTATGTGATGAAACAAATTAAGTGCAAACAGGGAGGCATAAGACAGACTCCTTAAAACATATTTTGTTGACATTTCAAAATTGTCCTTACACAGGTGCAAATGCACAGGTAAAATTAAGGTAGCTTAGTTCTGCACTAAAGAGCCAAAAATGGTTAGTTTTCATACAAGAAAGATAATGTTCCTTTATAGTATAAAAGCTCTCTGTTTCTATCCTTGAGCTATTATCCCCATGAGAAAATGTACTCTGCTTGAAGAGGTTATTAGTGCCTTTGTGCTGGCTTCCTGCATACTAAGGAAAACCTCCAAGAATATTAATCCTGTCCTGTACATCTATTCTTTTATGGCTGAAGAGGCCTGCCCTGCTAGCTAGAGTTTAGAAGCATGGAGGTGCTCGACTGTTTTAAAATAGCCATGATTAGGTGGAGGTGAAACAAGAAGGAAACACCTGCTCTGTTCCCCGCTCTCCCAGGGACACAGTGAAAGATCTTGGGGGCCTCCTTGAATATGGGGCTTCTTTGCCCCACCATCAAATTGACACTGTGTTCTCTGGGTATCTATAAGGAGTCTATTGATAGATTTAAATATGTCAGAATGCTATAAGTAGAGACCAAGTTACATAACTGCTCTTAAAGCATGCCAGGTTTCATAGCTGTGTTTTGCTATACAATATTATACCAAAATTTTAGGAGAAAATCTAATGTTAACAAAGAAAAAGGGAAGAAACTTTGTTGTGTTTTTTGTTGATTTGCTTTAAAGAATTGCAGGAAAGTTGATGGATTTCCTTGTTTCCCTATCAGGGCACTCCAGGTATGGTCTTTAAGGAAAAAAAAAACAAACCAAAACAAAATAACAATTCTTGGCATATGCCCTTGTATAGGCATAACTGGTATAAAATTCTGCCCAGCCCAAACCAACAAAACCATCCCTAGTGATCTAGCATCTCATGTTTGTCATAATCACAAGCCTCTTGTAAATTAAACAGCAAGACTGTGGAGGCTTTGGATCTTACTAACGAGCACTTGTTGACAATCAGCTACTCTATGTAAAACCAAGCCTTGCTTCATGCTTCTAATGGGAAAGTACAGGAGCTCCCAAAATGCAGGGCTTGTTAAGAAACCTGGCTATTTGCATTCATCTGAAGCAAAGGGTTTACAAATTGAGGGATGTACTATGCAGGAACACCAGGGCTTCCACAGAGAGAATTATAGGGATTGGTGTAAACATGGAGCGTGCCTTGTGGTTATGTTGGGATGAATGGTCAGAAAGGCAGACATGCTGCTCTGAGGGCCCACTGAAGTCAATACAATAAAGGCAGGTGCTTAAAGGCTTTGTTGAACTTGAGGACCAGATTTGCAACTTCAAGCATAATACATTCAGAATAAGAAATGTACCCGATACTGGACATCATAGGGAGTAGCACATCTTCCTTCCCTCCATCCCTATCTATTCAGCATAACACAGCTGCTAAAGAAACTTTTATCTTAGTCATGCTAAACTTTTCTTTACCTGCTTGAAACTCTCATGCCTTGGCCTTCTGAGCTCATTTTCACTGTGCAGAGTCTCTGCTGGCCTGGGAAGAACATCGTGGATGCATTTGGCATACTCTGGCCCTCTCAGTGCTGAATCAGTCTAACTGTTCATGAAGATGTCTAAATTTAAGAACAGCGCTTCATGGGCTATTGCGCAGAGGAGACTCAAGGATGCAGTTTCTTTCAGGGTTGATATTTCAGCGCTAGCTATTTCTGTATCAGTTCCATGAAGCCTGCAATTTCTCTGCTTGCAAACAGCAGATACCAGCACCGTGAAAACAACAGAAGGTAAGATGGCCTGCATCTCACATGAGATTTTGCTTTTGTTTCTCAGTTAACGGCAGGCAGAATTCAGAAGCTGATGCCTCTCTTATCGGTTCTGGCCCCAGAGCAAGCTTCGCAGTGGCTGGTTCATGCGTTGCTGCACTGTGCTGTGTTGTATGCACAGATGTGCACTGAGACATGTACCTTCTTGTACCCACATACCAGAATAAATCAAAAGATGAGGTCAGGCAGTGTAGAAGAAAACGCCGCCATTGGATTGTCAAGCTAATCATAATAATCTTAGGACCCTCATTCTCTATGATCTCTTCATCTGGGAATATTCATAGCCCCTTTGATGATTCTTTACTGAGACTGAGAATCCCAGAGAGGACAAATGCTCTGTTTTATTATGGCAATACATAACTTAATTTTGAGGCAGATCACAGATTTCTGTCTGACATTTCTACCTTTCAACTGTTGCAAGTTTTTCAGCAAACAGTGAAGGAAAGGGAAAAAGACAAAGCCACCATGTTAAATGTTAATGTGCTTTTCTTCTCCCTCTGGAGGTAGATCTCAATAAAATGTATAACAGTTTTAAATCTTGTTTCAATACATTTTTATGTGAAAATATATGAAGTATAGACTGAAAGGACAAAAGAAAATTCTCATTTGTCCTTTAGGCAAAGCTTTTTAAGTGTTCATACATAAAATATGATTGAGAATACCAGTGGCATTTCAACTAGAGACAAAGGAAAACAAGGTTAAAAATGTTGTGGATTATCCTAAAAGTAGAAGTTTCATTCCTAGGTTCTTTGTGAAAACCTTATAAATAAAGTGGTGCAGGATACAACTGAACTGCTGAACGCAAACTTACTCAGTCGAAGAGAGAATTCAATTAGGGCAGTGCTGGTTATGAAACATGCATCTATCCATGGTGTTAATGGGACTGTGTCCTGGTTTGGTGGTGGTCTTTGTCTTCTGAAAAACAGATGAATGTACAGATTTAGTAATCAGGTGAGCTTCCACCTTAACTCCTAATTCTTAGGAACAACCTTTGCATGGTTTCACCACATAAAAAATAAAGCACCAACCCTGGATTCAGATTGTAGTGAACTGAAATGTAAATGTATGACCTTCTGTCTTCCTGCTTGGAAAAATATTTCTTAGGTTTCTAGAAGCAGCAACACTCCATCAGAGGGGGCTGTAGTTAAGAAAACAGCACAGGTAAACTTTGGAATGTGCATACACAAAGAGAAAAATGCCATTTCTGTTTCAGGTACTTCCTGCCTCTGTGGATATGGTTTTGCTCTGTGTGAGGAGCACTTCCTGCTGTTCCGTTGCTGCTCTCTAGATTTGGCCAGTCATGAAGTTGTGAAGTGCAGAAGTGAGTAATACTTTGATTTGTGCCTTTTCCTGGGTCGAAGAGGAAGAATCTGCTTGTGTCTCACCCTGTCTAACATGAAGGGGCTTGCATTCTAGCTCACACAATCTCTAACCTAGCTGTGGCTGCAATGCTTCAAGTTGGCTGTAGCCTGCAGCAGAAGCCAAGGGGAAAGTTCAGACAGGTTGATTTATCACAGAATCTCAAAAAATGTTTCTTTCTATTTATCTATTACATTGCTTTCCCCTGATCGATCCAGCTGTGTGAGCAACTGAGCCCCTGAAGTTACTAACACAGGCAGGAGATGCATGTGAGCAAAGGGGATGAAAATACTGAAATCTTTTTGGATAATGCAAAATGTCTCGGCTTCGAGTCTCTGTCTTTTCTCTCTCCACAGATCAGCATAGTTCCTCCTGAGGTACAACCACCCTAGCTTGGGGCACTGTTGGTTAGCAGTGTGAAGAAGTCTTGCGCGTGCACTCTTCAACACTGATACTGGCACAATACTTTCGTAGCGAGGCTTATTTTGTTTGAGAAACCAATATAATGACTTTGCAGGCATTAGAAGGATTTGCCAGAACACCTATAGCTACCTAGCAAACCAGCTCTCCGGAAGGCGAGATCTTAACTCAGTAGTGCAGGCCACAGTTTACTGACAGGTTGGATGAGATAACAATTTGCTGGATAAAGAACCCCTCTTTAGAAGTCTCCCCGACTTTACATTCCTACATGGGTAACGCCATATATGCTCAAGTTTCTTATTTAAATTTTATTTTGAACAACTTCTATCCTCTTGTCATCAAGGTATCATAATTTCTGCTCTGTAGCAGTAGCTGTTTATTTTGATGTTTTATCTTTTTTTTTTTTTATTTGCAATCCAAACTGACCTTTTTACTGCATAACCACTTGAAAAAGAGATGTCCTGCTCACATAAGGAACGCCTCAAGAGAAGGGCAGTCCTGCGTAATTTCCTATCCTCTCACAGAAAGCCTTCATATTGGAAAACTGGGGAATATTACTTTCTGGCCCTGCACACTCTCCTGGGTAGAAAGGTCCTGAAACACAATTTATTGTAAAACACACAGTGGTTACAGAGCTAGCACAGTCAATGATATTCCTTTTATTACCACTCAGATGAGAACACAAAATGACATTGGAAAGCAGTGAACTCACCAGAAGGGCAGAGAAAGCCATTAAATTCAACACGCATCATATTTCATAATCAGAATCCTGCAGTCAGAGCTGACACCACTGAATGAGTTTGTTGCAGTCATGATAATATAAAACCTGCTGCATCTGCTTCCCTTGGCACTTTTCTTTGTAGACCCTTGCAGTGTATGGGCTATTAATCATCAGTAGCCAGGGACACTGCAGACCAATGCACTTTGTATTGCATAAATTGAAAATGCATCACTATTAGAGAGAAAACTGCCTTCTGTACATCTCTATTTAGATAAGCAGTTTCCTAAAGGGCTGCCATGCTATTATGGCTAACCACTTAATTGGAGTTCTTTCCACAGCCTGGTAATTGGGGTTGGGGGGGGAGGGTAATGCAATCCCTTTTGTAGCGTGTATGAAAACAAGGCAGGGAGAGTGTTCCTTTTCTTACCTAGGAAGCCTGACAGGGCTCGAGCTGGTGGTGAGAAAATGCAGTCAAATATACTGTATCATTTAACCTCACTAAATTAATTTCATAAATGAGAGGGCTGAGTGTACCTGTGAGTGGGAGAAGGATGTTCTGTAACCTGTGCATTAATGAATTTTCAGTAGCTGACTGGAGCAATAGATCGCCAGAGAAGGTGAGTTGCCTTTCCTTCCGTTAGCTCTGCTCACAGAAGAGGGTAGGCTGAGGTTTAGGAGGATAAAAAGTTTTAGTGGCAACCTAAGAAAAGGCAATTGCAAATTCAGCATTCAAATTTGCTCTTTTTAAAGAGAACCCATTTTATTCTACCGTCATTTGTCCAAGTTTTATAAGTAAAGAGGAAAGATCAGTAACTAATGAAAATGGGAGATCTGAAGTAATTTGACAATGAAAGTATAGCTTTTAAACTGCATGTGTTTAACAGTAAATTGCTGAATGGTTTAAGTATTTTCTGTTGAAGGGCTGTGGTCTGTGTTTGGAACTTCATTGATCTTTGGTTATAGCTGCACACACTTAATTCTTATTACATCTACTGTGCTCCATGGGTCTTATTTCCTAGTCTGTGCAGTTGTTGATGTGTCAGAAAGACATGAATCTGACTGAGTTGAAATTACGTGAGCTTGTGTTGAATCCTATGTCTTCTGATACTTGCTGGCTCAAACAAAGGTATATCAGTGAAAGTGCTCAGGCCCGATTCAAATCAGAACTGAGTTTAAATTGGGACCTATACACATAGCTTGTTCAGAACTGTGATCTTCAGCCTCTCCCTCTCCCAGCTGCTGCCTAACTTGGGCCCGTTTACATTTCAGCTACCTTTCTTCACTTGACTTCTTTGGACAAAGTTCTCTAGAAAGTTTCAAGTCCAACCACAACCAAAAATACTCCTGTCCTGATTGCTCCAAACAGCTCAGAGGATCTCTTGTCACTCAGGTACTATGTCAAAGTAATTTGAACTGGGGAGGTGTTTCCTGAGCATGTCTGTCAGTGAGGTTATCTAGGCAGAGCTGGAGGATATGGAGAGCCTAGGTTATTACATCAAAAGATGACACTATATTGACTAAAGGATTGAGACAGGAGGGTCAGGCTCTACCCACAATCACAGGCTTTTGTTTGTCTGCACATTAACAGTAAGACACAGGAGTGGTGCTCTGCACCTCAGTTGGGTAGGACTCGCTGATTTAGCTGATTGGCACCAACTTGTTTCTCAGTAAAGCACTAATTCCCAAGCCCTGACAAAGTGACATAGATATGAGAGACCCCTTCATGCAGAAAAGAAAAGGGGGCATGGTAAAATCATTCCCAGAATTGCATATAGTAAGTGTCATCCTCTTTTAAGTCCTACCAGTTTGTGTCTTTTGACTCTAGGATGTAATCCTGTTACAGGTTAAGCTGATCTAAATCCAGGATGCTGTTGTTCTGCCCTACCTTCCAGTCTGCTCCTGTGTGCTTTGATGCTACTCTGCATGGCTGAAGTTAAAACAGGTTTTGCTATATTCAGTTTCAGCTGAATTAGCTCTCAGAACTGGCTCAGGCAGTATTTGTGTATGTGATAGTTAAGGGAACCAGGCATAAGGGCTGCACTTCAGTAAGTAGAATGCAGTTTTAAACTTTGATCACTGGGTCAGTAGCAGGTAATAGGGATGGAGAGGTCACTTAATACAGGAGTTAAGAAGGAGAACAGTGTCTTTATGAGGGATGACAGTTTACTCCTGTGGAGAGAACATTAAGGATTGAACTTCAAAGAAATCTGAAATTAGATCTGCTCAGTTAAAAAAACCCCAGACGCTCAAAAGTTGGGTAGTTGCCTTCATCTTGCAGTTTAATGAGAATTTCATTTCATTCTAGGTAAACTGGTGGTGAGTTATAACCAACACTAATTGTTGGCTATGTGGTAAAGGGTCAACTGATTTATGATGAGGAACATACTACCATTTTTAACTGGAGGTAACAAGGAATATGTTCTATTTTAAAGTAATAGTGTGGTTTTCTGTGATGTAATCAGGGAAGGAGAAAAACTATATTCACCTGAGTTCAGGACTAGGGCAGGACTCGTAATCAGTTTGTTTCTGGGACTGATACCTATGTCTAATATCTGAACACTAACGCCACCTATAAAAAAATGCAGAAATGGACTTAGGGAAATTTTGTATGCTCTCTGCTATCACAAAGGACTCTGAAGCCTTGAGAGCTACCAGATCTGATTTTAAATGGTAAGTAGTTACAATAACAACATTCAGGTTATGAAAAAGCCCTTTTGAAAAACAAGCAATGCTATCTGCTCAGAGTATTGCTACTGCTTAATATTGGTTTCTGCAAAATTACCTATTCAAAAATATTGAAAATTTTTCTTTTAAAAATCCAAACAAACAAAATCCCCAAATTCACACACTCATATTTAAAGCTACCCATGCTTAAATTTTAGCTTTGAATACAGGTTGTTTTGCAAAAAATAATAACATCACGGCATGGAAATATCTTGTTGAAAGAAATAAATTATGCAGAGGTTTCCTAAATAATTTAACAGATACAGTAAACAAAAATTATGACTTCTTACGAAACACCCTCAACTTGCTAGCATTTTGTTCCTGTGGTAACACATACGGGTTCTGTGTTTTGAGGCTTTAATTTTAATCACACAGTATCCTCTCCTTGGTCAGAGCAGTGTTGCAGATGCAGAGTAATGTACCAAAAGCCCTGTCAAATGTTGTGCTAGCATCCTTCCAAGTTTCCTCTGTAAATTAAAGTAGCTGTATGCTAATATCCTAGTCTTTACTATAAAACTATTGCTATTATAAAATAAAATATTCTAGTATCAGCCTGTAAGCATGGCTTTGAAAACAAAATCTCATTATATTTGTTAGTTAATGTTATCAACATGGTGAAGAGTTAAAGTAAGTAACCTATTCAAGTAGTTGGTTCAGCTGACCAGAAAAAATAAAAAAACCCCATGGTGTGGAAACCATCATAGATTTCTTGTCTGTATCCTCATTTCTTTAGATGAATTTCTGTTCAGCAATGCCTCTTATTAATGCTTTGAGTTCACTTGGAATGTCCCAACCCCTGGTTCAATCTGCTGATAGGCTTTTGTCAATATTACTTGATTTTTAAAATGGCTTTGACATATTGCCCTTGCTATGCATAAAGCTATATTTAATATCAATTTAAGCTCCTCCTTCAGTTGTAAAAGTTACTCGTGAGAAGACAACTATAAGTCAAAAAGAAACACTTCCAAAGCACAGGATATTTTCATTCTTAATGTATATAATTACTTTTCGCTTTCAGTATTGGTAATGGGAAATTCGGAATCACACTTACACTCTATTGTAAGACTTTGCAACAAATAGAATAAGTTACTGCAGCAAAGTCAGATTTTACACTTACGTGGTCCTTGGGAGGATGGTGGAATGAAGACTAGAAGTAAATGAGGCCTCACTGATTTAGTATACAGTGCCTCAAATGTGTTAACCTGCTAGTGTGAACTATGTGTTTCCTTCCTTATGCACACCCTCCATAAAACAAAATCTAATCAGGATTTAAAATTATGCTGTATTCATTTCTTTGATTCTGGTGAATTGTTTCAATTTCTTATTATAAGTAGAAGAAAAGCCAAGCAAAGCAAATTACAATAAAATATTTCAATTAAAGCTGTATTTGACCCATAATGCCATGCTATATGTTTCATACCATGTTTTCCGTATTAGCAACATTTCAAAATGAGAATATGATTGCAGTAACTACTACCTACCAAGAGCTGATACTGTTAAGAGAGAGAATGGGTAGGAACTTTTGTTTTTATAGTTTGGGAACACAGAAAAATGAGCTGAGGAGTCAAACAGTGGGTCAGTGCCAGAGTGAGAAATAGAAATCAGCTTCCCTTGCTCATTTCAAATGCTAAAAAACCTGAGTCATATCCAGCCGCACAGTGAGTAGTATTCCTCTAGGATGACAACCTCCTGCAGCATCCTTCAAGATGAACATCAGAGAAAAGTACCCACTCCTAGCGGTCCTGCAGAGAAGGAAGAGAGTGGACACCACAGAAATCAGTTTTCTTAAGCTCACTCAGCAAACTTTCTTTTCCATCTTTATATCATATTAATTTGCCTTTTTCTTTCTTGCAGAATAACAGTAAATGGGTCCATCTGCCTTGGAAAGCAGGAATGGAAGAGCCTTGGCCTTATCCCCTGTTGAGAGGCAGCACGCAGAGGAAGAGGCCAGCACAGTCAGACTAGATATCTGTGCCAGCCATGGCTACTCTCTGGACCTAGAAGGAAGGCAAGAACTGTGCCTCCAAGGTACAACTGATTTACACTGTGCTGAGAACAGTACAGTTTATATAACAGCATTTATCTGCCCAACGCTCTGTTAGAGGGACACATAGTGTAGTTCTATACATGGGGAAACCACACATGGATTTTATTTCACTGTCTGTGTTGAAGTAAATTGAAGAAGAATGAATTCAGAGTGCCACTGCCCTTTTAAAGAAGGGGGAGTTCAGCCTAAGCCTCATCTGCTCAGCAGGGAGTGAGAGCAGCAGGAGAAAAGTGTGCCATTAGTGCTCTGTGTGATGCTAGTACTAGCCTGGTATTTTACGTACTAGAGGGATGTCAGTGTGGATCACAGAGCAAAATCATCACCACTGATGATTCACAAGCCCTAGTCCTCATGGGGGACTTCAACCACCCTAATATCTGTCAGAGGGACAACACAGCAGGGCATAAGCAATCCAGGAGGTTCCTGGAATGCGTTGATGATAACTTCCTTCTCCAAGTGATGGAGGAGCCAACAAGGAGAGGTGCTATGCTGGACCTTGTTCTCAACAACAATGAGGGGCTGGTGGGGAATGTGAAGCTCAAGGGCAGCCTTGGCTGCAGTGACCATAAAATGGTGGAGTTCAAGATCCTTAGGGCAGTCAGGAGGGCACACAGCAAGCTCGCTACCCTGGACTTCAGGAGAGCAGACTTGGGCCTCCTCAGGGATCTGCTTGGTAGAGTACCATGAGATACAGCCCTGGAGGGAAGAAGGGCCCAAGAAAGCTGGTTATATTCAAGGATCACCTCATCCAAACTCAGGAGCCATGCACCCCAACCAAGAGAAAGTCAGGTAAAAACACCAGGCAGTCTGCATGGATGAACAGGGAGCTCCTGGACAAACTCAAACACAGAAAAGAAGACTACAGAGGGTGGAAACAAGGACAGGTAGCCTGGGAGGAATACAGAGAAATTGTCTGAGCAGCCAGGGATTAGGTTAGGAAAGCCAAAGCCCTGATAGAATTAAATCTGGCCAGGGACATCAGGGGCAGCAAGAAAACCTTCTATAGGTACATCGGTGATAAAAGGAAGACTAGCGAAAATGTGGGCCCTCTCTGGAAGGAAACGGGAGACCTGGTTACCTGGGACATAGAGAAGGCTGAGGTACTCAGCGACTCTTTTGCCTCAGTCTTTAGCGGTAAGTGCTGCAGCCACACCAGCCAAGTTGCAGAAGGCAAAGACAGGGACTGGGAGAATGAAGAACCTCCCACTGTAGGAGAAGATCACATTCAAGACCATCTAAAGAACCTGAAGGTGGACGTGTCTGTGGGACATGATGAGATGCATCCACGGGTCCTGAGGTTGAAGAAGTGGCTAAGCCACTATCCATCATATTTGAGAAGTCGTGGCAGTCCAGTGAAATTCCTACTGACTCTAAAAGGGGAAACGTAACCCCCATTTTTAAAAAGGGGAAAAAAGGAAGAGCCAGGGAGTGACAAACCAGTCAGTCTCACATTTGTGCCTCGCAAGATCATGGAGCAGATCCTCCTGGAAACTATGCTAAGGCACATGGAAAATAAGGAGGTGATTGGTGACAGCCACCGTGGCTTCGCTAAGTGCAAGTTTTGTGCCTGACAAATTTGGTGGCCTTCTACGATGGGGTTAGTGTTGGTGGATAAGGGAAGAGCAACAGATGTCATCTATCTGGACTTGTACAAAGCATCTGATACTGTCCCACACGACATCCTTGTCTCTAAAATGAAGAGACAGGGATTTGACGGATGGACCACTCAGTGGATGAGGAATTGGCTGGATGGCTGCACTCAAAGAGTTGTGGTCAACAGCTCGATGTCCAGGTGGAGAGCAGTGACAAGGGGCATTCCTGAGGGGTTGGTATTGGGACTGGTGCCGTTTCACATCTTTGTGGTGACAGGGACAGTGGGATTGAGTGCACTCTCAGCAAGTCTGCTGAATGACACCAAGCTGTGTGGTGCGGTCAACACATTGGAGGGAAGGGATGCCATCCAGAGGGACCTTGACAGGCTTGAGAGGGGTCCTGTGCAAACCTCATCAAGTTCAACAGGGCCAAGTGCAAGGTCCTGCACATGGGTCAGGGTGATCCCAAGAACAAATACAAGCTGGGCAACGAGTAGATTGAGAGCAGCCCTGCAGAGAAGGACTTGGGGTACTGGTGGATGAAAAGCTGAATATGAGCCAGCAATGTGCACTTGCAGCCCAGAAAGCCAATTGCATCCTGGGCTCCATCAAAAGAAGTGTGGCCAGCAGGTCGAGGGAGGTGATTCTCCAATTCTGCTCCATTCTCATGAGACCCCACCTGCAGTACTGTGTCCAGCTCTTGGGCCCCAACATAAGAAGGACACGGATCTGTTGAAGCGAGTCCAGAGGAGGGACATGAAGATGATCAGCGGGCTGGAGCACCTCCCCTATGAAGACAGGCTGAGAGAGTTGGGGTTGTTCAGCCTGGAGAACAGAAGGCTCCAGGGAGGCCTCAGAGCAGCCTTCCAGTACCTAAAGGGCACCTATGGGAAAGCTGGAGAGGGAATTTTTACGTGGGCATGTAGTGATAGGACAAGGGGTAATGACTTTAAACTGAAAGAGGGTAGATTTAGATTAGAAATTAGGAGGAAATTATTTACTGTGAGGGTGGTGAGGCACTGGAACAGGTTGCCCAGAGAAGTTGTGGATGCCCCATCCCTGGAAGTGTTCAAGGCCAGGCTGGATGGGGCTTTCATCAGCCTGGTCAAGTGGAAGGTGTCCTTGCCCATGGCAGGGGGTTGGAATGAGCTGGTCTTTAAGGTCCCTTCCAACTCAAACCATTCTGTGATTCTATGATCTGCCTGGTAACAGTATGGTTTCAGGCTTACGTTCTGGGAATCCTTCCTTCTAGTGCCCCTGGGCCTTCTGCTTTAGTGCAGTTCCCCAACTTAAAGGGACATGAAGTGATTTCCTTGCAGACTTCAGTTATACATCCCACTGGCTTCATGAAGGCAGATGGGAATGACAGCTAGCTTCATTTGGCAGTAGCCTGGTATTTTCAGTACGGGGAAAACACAGCTTTAAAATCACCTAGTTATTTTTGTGAAACAGCATGTTCAAGAATGATTACTTACTTCTGGAAGCTGTTGCAGCTGAAAGTGTAGCTCTTTAAAGACTTACAGGTGCAGCAAGTCAGGGTCATCCGTGTAAATCATTGCCTGCTGTTGACAAGAAATTTAACAGTTTGGGTTAGTTGTTAGGAGAACATGCACAATTGGGTATGTTGAAATCTTAATGGTGCCTTTCCTTACCATTTGATACAGCTAGTAAAAAAAACCCCAAACAATAAAAATCCCTCACCACAAATTTAATTATTTTATGAAGTCAGCAGAAAGGTCTCAAGACTTAACGTTCTGAAAAAAGCTTCAGTTGATCAAAACCAGATTAATCCCTCTATATATGCACAAATGATTGATTTGCATTCATTTCATATTTTCAACTTGCTATATTTGGCAAAATCATTATCACAAGCTTCCTTGCTGGTAAAGGAGCTCAGCAGAACAGGAGGAGGACAGGGTATCAGAGGAAACACTGCAGGGATATGAAATGAAAGAGATGGTACAGCAAGTTAAGGAAGATGCCGCCAGCGGAAGAACAGAAGGCAAAGTCTTCCTCATCTCCCTGCTTTGCTGTAGGGCAGTTTTCTGTACTGCAAGCACATGAGTTCACTTAAATACTGCCTTCTAGAGAGAGCCCCAGCTAGTCCTAGAGGAAAACATAAACCTGTTTTTAAGGTTAGTTTGTTATGAATGCTGCCCAGACAATATGGATATATCCAACACTAATCTGGCTCTTCCACCCAGGAGAGTTCTTTGATAGTAGACAACCAGGTAGTTTTTCACTGTTCGGTTGTGCACTGAAGTGTCACCACATGCTATCATGAGTGTGCTCTCTGTATCACACTGTAAACACACCATACTAGTAGTCAACGTTCTTTTGAACCAAAAACAAAAAGGAAAGTTTCATGGCTGTAGGGACCTTAGAGGGCACAAAGGCCAAATACTGTGCAGTGTGGATGTGGTCACCCTTTTCTAACTGGTGCTAGTTCTGGGTGAGTTAGATGTGAGGCCCATGTTTTCTCCCCAGTGCAGCTGGTAAGGACAGTACACACAACCTTAGGATACACAGGAGCTAATTTAAATTTCCAAACACACCTCCCCTTACTTGCAGTGCCAAGTTGCATGTTTTCCTATTAAACAGAGAGTGCTTTAAAAGACGTTTATGTAACTCTTTTGAAGAGTTATATGGTCTGAAATATGGAGAAAGTCAGACCAGTTTTCTGGTTTTATAATCTTCAGTATTCGATATCTTTTTTATTTAATTGTTTATCCAAGTAATCTTTTAGATTACTGCTTTGTCCAGTCATTTGTCGCAGCCAGCTCTTTACAGAAGCACAATTAGCTCTCTTCAGCATTAAGGAAAGCTTTATTTAAAAATTATATTTGATGAAAGAAAAGTATTCTTCAGACAAAGATGGAAATATTTGGCAAATTACTCCATTGAAAGTTTTCCATGGCATGTCAATCAGCTTCAGTAAGCTCTCATTAATTAAGCAATTTACTAGAAGGTAAGAGATTTTTAAGATGTACAGTGTCAGCACTGCCTATAGAATCATTAGTTAGTTGAGCAGTGTTTGTATAAAACAAAAGACCCCACCACCAATGAGATCTGTAGTCATTAGACCTAGATGAAAATTAGAGTTACCAAAGTTTGGTACCTCTCTCTATTTGAAATTAAGATGAACTTTTGAAAGGTTTCCATAAAAACAGAAAACATGAAAGAAATTCTCTAGAAACATTTTCAAAACTTCATATTTGAAGTACTCTGTCACAAGGCAGAAAATTCTGTTCATGTTGGTAGAATGTTAAGATTAATGATAAAAAATGCTCCCTAAGTAAAAGAGTGTTTCTTTTATAGATTTAACTATCAGGGCATCTCACTGCAGAATGTAAACTTGCACTTTCTACTGTCATTCAAACCCAGAAATTTATTTAAAACATATATACATGTGGTGCCTGTTGCCAGAAATGAGCAATTCAGAGAGGAGATTGCAGAAGGGTTGTGTTCCACCCTTTGCTGGTGTTAAGAGTTCTAGGATGTATATCTTAGAGGTTTCTGAGATGAATCTTGAGCCCTGGAGATTTTATGCAATTATTTTGGGTTCAACAGTGCAGAAGTATAGATTACCATATAGACTCATCCATAAGCTGCAAGTAAAATGTTGGCCATTGTTTAATACTTTTTTTTTTTTTTTTCCCCATGCAGTTGCTGAATGCTTTCTTTGGCAAAACTGAAAAACAGCCCCTTAAGAAATAGCTACCCTGTCTGCTGGAAGTTTGGGTTTGTAACAAGATAGTGAAATAGATTCTATTGCCTCTCTCGCTGTAGAAATATGAAAACAGAAATCTGATTTTCTATTTCTAAATATTGAGTTTACCACTTTTATTTTTCATTTGTGTGGTGCCAAAGCCTATTCACACTGAAGTCTAAAGGTTGAATAGTTTTCTATAAAAAAAAAGAGAAAAATTAAGGTGGGAAGACAAAAATTAGGATCCTGAAATTCTGTGACTTACGGGGTGGGGAGGCATGGAAACAGACCATGAGTGCTCTTTCTTAGATAATAACAATTGCAAGCACATGTACCTGAAGTTATGTGATTTTTTTTTCTTTTTTAAATATGTTAGCTATAACAACTAACTTAATCTGAAAGTGTCTATTTCAGTAAGTAGTAACCTGAAAGCAAATCCAATCCAAAAAGTGTTTTCTACCAACTAATAAACAGATTATTACTGTAGTAGTAGTACTACCACATATTTTAGGCTAAAAGCATTAATGCAGCCACTGAATGTACTTTGTGCAAACATCAGACTTTTTTTTTTTTCTGTTCCACAATTTTCATTTCCATTATGGAAGGCATTAGGAAAAGAACATTTAATACTAAAAATATAGTGACTCCTTTGAACTGGTATGAGATAGGCAGTGTGAATGAAGTACCATTTTATTTGAAATTCAGGTTGTGACTGAGTACAATCCCTTTTTCTAGCAATACCATTCATCCTTGGGCCTCCATGATAATAATGTTGAGTTTGCTTTGTGAATTTTAACAACCTGTGGTTTTGCAAATAAAACTGCAACTCAGTATACTGGTTTGAGTTAGATTTATAATGTAAAAGAAATTGCCACTTTCAGTGGGTTTCTCTTGTAGAAGTTCCAAACGTGGTTCTCCTAAAACGCTACATGCACCCCTTCGTTCTGAAGCATAACATGTGTTTGCTAAGCAAAACCAGAGTTGTAACAGCAGATTGTACTGTTCCAGCTTGTAGTATCACTGCAGAGAATACCACAAGTCTCATGTTAAACAGGCAGAGAGGGAAGAAAAGGTCAGGATTTTCCACAAAACAACTTTGTATAAAGTAACACCCACAAAGCAGAATAAAGAACGTTGTTGGGCATAATCATAGATCAGTGTTCTCTATTAACTGTTTGTAGCAATTCAAGGTAACATAGCTATGCTCATTAGAGAAAAACCCCAGCATTTGAGTGACAGACTATTTTGTATTCCTAATGCTGTTGTTTACACTGTGTTTTGTCTGGGGCTTTGTCAGCTATTTCTCTGCTGTTTTTTCCTTGAGCTCTTTAAAGATCCCTCTTCAAAGTTACATGGCTCTTAAAGTCATAGTAAAACAAAGACTTCATATCACAGTTTAATATTTCAATTAAACTACAGAGTAATAATATGCATTAATTGTAGCCTATTAGTTGCAAATGACAACATTTTGTTTTGTTGTACTTAAAGATTTTATTAGTAACAGACGCTTTTAGTTAGCGTTTGTTGCCCCAAGAGCTTTAGAGGAACTGATTTTCTGTCAGAAAAGATTGGAATCAATTGCATTCCTCCCTTCCAGATAGTGCTAAAACATTTATTTAAAGGTTTATATGCTCACCCTGCCTTATCTGTATTCCAAGTCACTTGTCCAATGAAATAAAATTCATTCATGCCTTCCTTCACTGTGTTATTGACAAAGTGTAAGCTTTATGTGACTGGAAGCCAGAATTCTGTCTTTTGGGAATACCTCTCTCTAAACTTGTCTGAAAGAATTATTTTATTGCATTTTTCATGCCAGTTCAAGTATGTTTGAATGGTAAATCCTAGAAGCTGGGCTGTCTGTGACCATATCAGCCTTTTGAATTAGCAGCATGCACAACATGATAGAAATATTAGATTGTAAGGAAGGAGTATGTGTGCTACATAATTTTTTTTATTAAGTATTTTTTTTTTGCAAGTAATAAACTGCATGTCACTTGGTTCTACAAATCAAAAACTAGGTCAAGTCAGTTTTCTAAATGCCTGGCATTATGCTGATGGAAAGTTTGCCATCACTATATGTTTCTTTAGCCCATTCTCTATGAAAGAACAGTGTCTGGAGAGCAAGTGCTGAAAACTATTTATGCCATGTTTCATTTGGGGAAAATTAGAGCATCAGCAGCTGCTTTGTTCATCTATGCAGCCAGTGCTGCATGAGTGATGTTCAGCTGTCTGTCAGGGGCATAATACAAAAAAGATATTATGATCTAGGTGGTTTCTTTTATACAAAAGATAGGTCATTGCTGAATTAAATACTTAACAAAACAAAGCAACCTGGCCTTGCAGCTGCAATACTGATTGAAGAGTCCAGAAGCGAGATATGTACATGACCTAACTGTCATTTCTCTTCACTTCTGCATTGGGATAACTCTTGTAAAGCCGAGGAGAGGTAGACGTAAAAGTAGAATTTAACAGTGCTGTGCTGATTTGAGACTAGAATGTGGGAGGAGGAAGTAATAAGGTTACCTTTTCCTTTTGTCACTCAGCAAATTCACAGAGCTGACCCTGGAGAGAACAATGTGCATAGAGGCATCGGGGTATTACAGCACGTAATTCCACTGCCTCCACCACAAACTATAATTAAAACCCCTCTGATTCTTGCAACCCTCTTCCTCTCTGTTTTCATTTCCTCTCCAAGCAGGACTTCAGTTTAAATTTTACATCCTTTGGGGACTCTGCAATGAGTAAGACTATTTGAGTTGTTCTAGAGCTTTCTTAAGCTTTCCTCAGAGAAACTATCCAAGTATTTAGCAATGTGCATGAACTGAGAACTAGAAGCGAATATATCTAATTGACTTCTCAAAACTGAGGGCGGAGAGGAGGCCTGGAAAGAGGAATTTAAATTAACTCAGTTTCTCATACAGAAACTGCTATACCTCTAATGATGCTATTGAGATGACCCAGCTTGGGGGAGCCAAGTTACCGGAGGAGGTCACCCAAGCAGCCTCCACAAGTCTGAGGTTACTCATGCGGCCCTTTGGAAAGGGACAGGACCCAGTGCTGCAGATAGTGGGGGCTCTCAGGCGTGCAGGCAATGCAAAGAAAAGAGGTTTGTTTTCCATATGCTTTAACTTTTGGTCAGCCCTGAAGTGGTCAGGCATTTGAACTAGATGATCATTGTAGGTCCCTTCCAACTGAAACTATACTATTCTGTTCTATTGTAATTTCTTTTTGTACAGTAGTGATGTTTTAGGAGTTTGTAGTATTTACTAGAATTGGCAGTTATGTACACATCAGTCTAACACAAGCTCACGTGAGGACCTGAAGAAAAGAAAATTTGGCTTTGAGTAGACTTAGATTTGGCAGATTTGGGCCTAAAGATAAATGCTTATTTCTATGATAACCCTTTCTTATTGTGCTAATGGTGTTAATTAGGGTGCTAATTAGGCTGTGGTGTCTAACCTACAGCTTTTGTGTGTCCATGGCTTACCTGCCTGTGGCCATTTGCATCTGAACAGATCTCCTAGCTGTCATGGCCTGGAATAGGTGGGTCTTCTACCCAGTAGTAAAGCCTTCCGTTCTAGGGCAACAATCCTTTTTCATTTGCCAAAGAATATGAATAGCGTTGCAGGTTTTCAAGATAGTCCTGAAAGCAGCCCCAGCAGAAATACCTGTGGATTTTGTGCTGATTCACTTGTTTTCATTCTGAGGTCATAAACAAAGTTGGGACTTTATGACCACCTTTACTTTCTTTGTTGTGAGATGAAATGACAATAAATGGTTCACAAATTTGAGTAGGCCTAGGCTAAGTAATGCTGAGCAGCTCTTACCTTCCAGATTCTGGTTCTGGACATTCAAGGAAGGTTTCCAGATAGTTTATTAGTTATAGATTAGTTAATCTGCTACAGTTCTAAGTCAGTCTGGGCTTAACCCCTCCCTGTCCTGAAACACCACCCACAGCACAGTAGATAAAGCCTTCTAGTTGTCTAAGCCTACACCAGATGCAAACCACTGCTGTAACACAGAAAGCAGACCTGAAAGTAGGCATTTGAGGACACTTTACCTTGTTTTCCTCCTTTCAGAGAAAGCCCCTACTGTTAGAAATGCTTTTATTTAGTCATAGAAATTATCTGAGTGCTCAGGGAATCGATCACAACTCTAACACTTCAGGTTCTTGTTAATTTTGAGCATGCCTTTGGAGGATATGTGCACTCCTCCCTTGGCAGGCCATTTTTATAACATAGCCCCATAAGAATTTGCCACCTTGAAAAATAAGCTGGGGAACTTGGTCACCTCCAGCTCCTTTCACTGGGAATCTTTCCAGGTAAGCTTTCCAGACTTCATAACGACAAATGTGAAATCAAGGCTCAGCAGGCCTAGTTGGGAATGACCCTCATACTCAACCACATGCAAACCCACCCCCTCCCAACTCCCCAAACAGGATTAGCACATATCTGTGTA
Organism: Haliaeetus albicilla; assembly: GCF_947461875.1. Taxonomy (NCBI): domain Eukaryota; kingdom Metazoa; phylum Chordata; class Aves; order Accipitriformes; family Accipitridae; genus Haliaeetus; species Haliaeetus albicilla. The sequence continues at coordinate 10,355,508 of NC_091491.1, forward strand.
TTTCTTTTGTCAGTTCTCATATTGGACAGTTCCCTACTCCTCCTGGAGCTCACAGAGAGCTGTAGCATAAATACTTAGCTAATAAATTTGCCTCTATCTCAATAAACAATCTTTTCCTTTGGTGTCTGTAATCTACCTAGCATGATCCTGGTCTACCACTGGGCATCCTTGGCCCAGCCCCAACACAAGGGATTAACATTAATAGCTGTAAAATACACTTCTCATGCCATAAGGGAGATGAAACATTTCACACAATCCTTTCCCTTGGAGCAGACAACTGAGAGCACATACTATTGCAAAAGCACTCTGTGGTGTCAGTAAGTAATATTAAGAGGACTCCCTCTCCTCCCTGCACGCGTGCACACACACACACACACACACAAACCCTATGTACAATATCCCACAAGGTTAAGTGTTGTGCTGCTCAGGGCACAGCATTATATCCTGGTTGCCTAGAGGCAGTTGTTGGCTCAGTGAACGTGATCTGTCTAAGGCAGGAAATATAATCTCAATGGGAGAATGGGAGCTCCTAACAAAAGTCATGAACTCATTCACAATCCAGACATGCCCCAGGAGTTGGTTTTCAAGTGACCTAGTTTGCCCTCTGTTGTTATACATTTGTCCCTGTGGCACTATTTCACAGGCATAATAAAAAAAAAAGAAATTCAAATATGACTAATCGAAGACAAAATGTTGCTTTCAGCTGCCAGTTGGCAGCTTTCATCCTTGTGGTGGGTAGGTGGTTAAAGAAGTAGAAAGCAAATATTTGGATTCTGAAAACACTCTTACTGCACCTTTTTTGAGTGTTTATGTTTAAATAAACCACCAGCTGAATGGATGATTAATTCTAAAGCGATGGATACATATGAATGTAAAAAGGTCATTTTGTGTTCAAGCTAACTTTCTAGTGCAAAGCTGATACTCTACAGATTGGCAAAAGTGATTTTTCCTACTTACATGAAGAGAGTCAAACATCTTTATGTGGAGTGAGCTCTTGGTAGTGGGTTTTTTTAGGGGAGGAAAAAGAAAGAGAAACGCTCTAATGAACTCTCAAATGTTTTTACAATGAAATTAATTATATGACCATTCTTATCCTCACTTTATCATACCTAAGAATAAGCTAACAACAGAGGGAGAAAAAAATATAAATCTATCAAATAGGTGCAAACATGTCCTGAATCAGAAGTTTCCTGTGCATGCTCACACAGGGGGAGCACCGTTACAAACAGTCCCCGACTCTGGTTTATGGAGCCTTCTGACACTGAAGTCAGTGACCAACCTGGGAAATGTTCACACGCTATTTACAGATGTGCTGTCCTGGTCCTCACCTAGGCTAAGATCAATCCCTTCATGCAGAAGGCAGTCTGACAGACTCACTCTTTCCACTGTGGCCAGAAATAAGCTATTCCAGAGCCCTAAGAAAATCAGTATATGAAGGTTTTTTTCTGAGCTTCTGGATGCTGATCTGCACTCACTGTGTGAGTGTGAGCTCACAGGGTGAGCTCCTCTTCTTAATCCTTTAATATTTAAACCTGGATACAGAAGAATGAAGTTGCTGTAAAGTGTGTAAAGTTGCAGAATGTCAAAACTGGGAATATGGAAGGCTCAGTTTGCTCTCAAGCTAGGCATGAAGTAGGGATACCAAAAACTTGGATTCAGGTCTCAATTTTAAAAGCCCTCAGGTAAAAAGTACTGATGCAGTAAAACACCTGGGCATTGGACCACATCTAAGAAAGGCCTTTTACCCACGATCATTACTGATTCTAAGGACTGTAGATATTTCTACACAGCAAGTAGTGAGTCAGAGGCAGTTGCCCTTCTTAGGGTCTGAACAAGCTTTGCCTTGCTAATCTTGAAAAGGTGAAATTCAGCAGGAATCTATCTAGATGAAGGGAAAAGGAATCTACATCAAACAGGAGCCAAACAAGAGGATTTCTTGTAAGCCCTTGGGGATTCAGAAATGCTTTTTTTGACCCTGCTTTATCCTATAGTTTAGAGCTGCACACAATAATAAGTAATGGGAGAAAGTTAGTGCTCTGAACTTCCTGAATGTCAAGAGCCGTGATCAGAGATTCAGGCTGATTGCTTAGCCTTCAAACCAGTTCCTTCATCCTTGTACCAGAGTAGAAGGAATCCCCCACATTCCCCAGTATCAAGGGAAGGGGATCTCCCCACTACTGCAGTTAAGATTGGCAGGGTTGGATTTCTATGGCCTCATGTACCCTCTCCAAAAAAAGCGGTCTTGCTTCTTAGAGCAGGAGGCACTCACCAGTCCCAGCACTTTTAAGGTTACTTAATTTAGTTCACAGCCTGGTTTTCAGATATGCTTATTACAGAAAATGCTTACGACTGTAAACAGTGAGAAATATAGGAATATATCTCCATCAAGTTTACCCAGCGACTGGTACAGCTAAGACTTGCCCCTTGTCTTGTTTTGAATTAATTCCTAATAACAGACAACTTTTGACAAAATACAAGGTTTTAGATGATGTGGTTTGCTAATGAAAAACCACACAGACGGTTAACAAACACCAGGAGAGACCTAAACCCCAGTCAGGACAAGTCTTCTATTAGGTGAAATTGCAACAGTACCAGTCAGTTGTTATCTACCTAACCATTTGGCTTCAAATTCTCTATTATATGAGAGAAACTTGTATTTTGACATTATCTTCATTTATGTAAGCATGCTAGACTCTTGTATGTAAAGTAGACTATGGAGTATGGTAAAACAGCACTTCCCATTTAAGCGGTCTCAGACATGATAATGCTAGACATATTTGAAGGACTGGAAATGATAAAAAAACCCACCCCACAGACAGGATCTTTGGCACCCAGGAAGGAATCAGCTGCTCCTGCGCTCCTGCAAACAGACTCCCAAGGCATCAGATGTGTGCAAAAATACTTTTCACAGGAAAAGCAAAAGCATCACCAACTTTTTTTTTTTTTTTTTTTAACATATCACAGACATACCTAATCTCTTAGCAGGGGTGATTCTCTATGCTTCAACTATTTTATAATGTATTTTATTGAGGTGAAACTTTTTTTAATTTACAGACATTAAATTGCTTTCTTTTTGTGGTTCTTTTAGTGTTAACTATTGGTTTGTTTTCTGATGTTTTGCTTGTGTTTGTTTTCAGCTAGGAGAAGAAGTGCTTGGGAAGTCTGCTAAACTCAGGTAAAAATTACTATTACAAGAGACTACAAGCTAAGGTTTTCAAAGTATGGACTTGTTAGCTCAACTTCAGAGAGGACAGTTGATGTGGCAAGAGACAGTGAGCCCAAGCAGAAAGAAACTACTTCCTCAGGTCACTGGTGGTGGTGCATTTCCCCCCTCGCTGGGCTGATCTAGAAACTCAGGAAGTCTCGCTAGGCCTTACCATAAGTGTAATGAGTTGGGTGGTTAAATGTCCCTTGACTGTACCAGGAACTCTTGCGTGGCTAAGACAGCGAGTCGTACTGACCATTCCAAGGACTCTTGCTGCCCAGCGGAGGCTGGGGACGGGAGTAGGGATAATTTGTCCTCTCCTGACAACCTTGAGACATATCTCAGTTCTCTTCTAACTGCCTTGGAGTATCCCCTATCGGAATCCTAAGTCATTCTCTGACAGCCCTGGAGCCTTCCTTATCTGAATTGTAACTCATGTGAAATGGTACCAGTGCAGCTGGAATTCCAGTAATTTGCTAATGACTAAAGCCAATCATCTCCTGAACCTATAAACAGCAGTACTAAGTGAGACCCTTTGAGCTCTCCTGGACCGCAGCGGGCTGCAGTGAACATCTCCCTCTGAGTGGGACACCTCTCAGAGCTCGCAGACTCTTCAGTTTGCGAAGATCGGAGGTCCGCCGCCAAAAGCCAACGAGACTTGGGCTGATACTCTTTGCTCCTTGAGGCTCAACCTTTCGCCCGTTGAGAAAGACGCCGAAGTGTTTGATGTGAGTATTTTCACTGAACTCGAGAGGAATTTTTAACAGGTATACCTCTTTGACTCACTTCTATGTATATCTCTTAATGTCTTTGTGCATGAGTGTGTGTGTACTAACCCGAATATTCTATAGCAACTATATTACAAATACTGTTTTTCAAATCTATACATAAGTCACTGTCGTGAACTTTATTCAACTGTGAATGAATCTCAGGCTGCTATTATACTCATAATCCCTTTAGATAGAAACCGTTGACCAAGTCTGAGACTAGGACTCGATCCAGCCACACCTAGACTCCAACAGGAGTTTAGAAAGCAAGTGGGTCTCCTCTGAACCTCGTGACTCAACGGGAGGGTCTCCCCTACCTTTTTACGTTCCCTATCTCTGTACAAATCACGAGAAATCAATTCTAACTCGATTTTTCTTTGTATGTTTCTCTTTTACCCTATTGCATCCTCTCTCTCTGTATACATAATTTTAGTTTGATTCTAACTCAATTTTCCTTTGTCCATTTCATCCATGTATTAAGTAACAGAGTGAACCTTGCCATTGAATTCTGTGAAGTTGCACTTTTATATAAATTCCTATTAAATATTTTTTGCTAATACCTTGGGAGGTGATTCTTTAAGCGGTCCAAAGCACTCCATTTTCGTGACATCACCCAGAACTCCCTTGCCCTACTTCTTCTACAAACTCTAGAAATTAATTTTTTTAAAAGAATATGTATTTCCTGATCTTAATAGAGAAGGCGACTACTCAACAAAAAAATCCATTTTTAAGAACAAGTTTTTCTGAAATCAGACTAAGTTAAATCCTGAATAGCTTGTGATATCTCATAGAATCTCATCAGTAGTGCTAGTGAGCTAATACTAACTTATTTTAACATACAGAATGTTAAGTATGTAGTGGAGTAGATCTACATCAGAAAATTTCTGCACTAAACTTCTGTATTTATTTCTCTTCCCAGAAAAAAAAAAAACCACAAAAAAGAGTAAGTTTTCCAAATTGCTAACAGCCTTAGGAAGGATTTCTGCAATGAGAAATAAGCAAGTCTCCCAGCCTTAATCTTCCATAACATTGCCACAAGAAGAGCTGTCCATAAACTAGATTGCCTGTGTTGTTTCTACTTATTTTATGATGGACTCCTCTGATGTCTGATTAAGACAGAGATCTGAATTTGAAAGACCTGAATGCTCTTTGCTGTAAAAATGCTGAGCCAGCCTTGTCTAGCAACCTTTGACATATAAAGAGGGCTGGTAATTGCCACTTTCATTTCTAAATGTTGTAAATGACATAGCAAATTATTACTTGATAGGATCTACTTTTAGATCTCACTGTAAAAAGGAGACAATTTCAGAGAATAAATCAATTTTCTTCTCCTGTATTTGTGGTTTACACCTCATCCCCGCCCCGGATGTCTAATTACATTAGATAAATGTGTGTAAACATGAGCCTTACCCTCCATAATCCAACTCCTACCTTACTTGTTTATACAGAGGTTAGTAAGCTCAGTCTATTTACCATACTACTTAAAGTAATGTTTTTCATGCTCTATGCAACTTCATGGTCTTTTACCAGGAGTGAAAAGGCATGGAATTAGGGAATGATCATCTTTGATGGGTCTAGGTTCAATAACAGAGACTTTTAACTTACAAGTCTATGAGCAGAAATGCCAGTAAACAGATTTGCAGAAATATTTGATTTGTTTTCCAGGAGCATTAATTTTCATTTTTATCCTGTTTATCCTTCTGTGTAATAATTCCTCATTCCTGATTTGGAGAGGAGACTCATGCATTATCATTCAGAATGCCACAAAATTCAATTAAGGGCTGGCTGCAGCATCCCTTCTTGGTTTGTGAATGATTTACCTCCGTTGAGAAAACAGGATGACTTTTTCCACCACAAAGCATGGTTGCTAATTTTAACAGAGTAGACAGCCTTAAGCTATGCAAGCCATCATTAAACAATGAAGAAACATTAATAAAATTACTTGAGGGGTGGTGTCCTTTAGCCAGGAGTATAACTATCCCTTGAACACTTTAGGGACCAAGGATGTAAAGTAGTGTAACATCTCAGGTAATGTAGTTCCACATCCACCAGCCTCCAGCCTCTGCAAGCCCCACTCACTCCTCCAGCCGGATCCAGACTGCCTGACAACTCAGTTGTCTTTCATTCAAGTATCGCTGTTCTGCTGTCAGCACTTTAGCCATCTTTACCTCTGAGGTATATGGGCACCTGTCAGCTTGATGGAAGCAGTCTATATATAGATAGTGGATGAAGTGTTAATTCTGGTCTTCTGACATTATTATCATTCTTACTATTTATACGTTGATTTATTTTTCCAGATGACCAAAAGTTTCCAAGACAACCTTTCATTTCTCTTTTTAGAAAACTTAAGATATCTTTGAGCACGCTAGAAAATGCTCAACTTCACCCCCCGCCAAGCATTTAATCAGAATTTTCAGGCTTTTACCAGCATAGTGCATAGTCACGTTTTTTCTTCTTTATTTCACGACACGAGGGAGTGAGGCACAGATTAAGTGTTCTATTTAAAAATGCTTTGACACATTTTGTTGACGCCAAGACAATTCTGTTGAAGTATTATCATGATTTACTTGAGGTAAATCAGCAAATAACTCATGTTGCCCCATAGGGCCTCTCAGCTAAGTGTGTGTTTTATATACACAGAGCCCTATAGCTTCAGCAATTGGCACATTTCCTTCAAGTCAATGCAGAGATTACACAATAAGACAGAGATATTTAGAGAGATGCTGCTGGTGGTGTCTGAGCCCCTAGGCTTTGTTCAGGCAGCTCCAATCTGAATGGATCACTTCCATACCAAAAGAAAAAAAAATCTCTGGAGTGCAATGCAAAGTGTTTTCTATTAATGGCAACATGAATGTTATTGCCGAGCTGTGTTATGCTGGATGATTGTATGCAGCAGAAGGTAATTTAACTCACCAGAATTTTGCTTTGCTTTCCTCCCCCAGGTTAAAAGTCTGATCAGATGCTTGCTCTACACGCAAAATCATCAGATGACTGCAGCAAATGCCTCTCAGAACACAAAGCAGTATCAGGCAGGCAGCAGCTAAAACAAGCCCCCCGCCGCCAGGGGAAGCAAACAGTGGGGCTGTGGTTTCCCACCGATTTCCCCAGCCCTTAGTTGGTGGGGGGAGGATTATTAAACCCTTCTGCTTTGCTCTGAAGTGCTACAAATAGAACGGTAAATCTAAATAATGAGGTGCACGCTGTTCCCTTCAGTATGTGCTGCAGATGACAAGCAGGGACCAAAACCCACAAGGAAAACGTAAGTATAGCTGGAGGCTCTTGTGCCCACCATGGAGCTGACTCCTGAAGTGTGTTGACATATATACCTTGTACTTGTGTTGCACATCCTGTAATTGTGACTGCCTTGTGGTTTAAGGGAGGCCGTTCATTCATGCCAGGATACTCTTTGCACCAGTAACGCCCCCATTACATGGCTCAGCACCGACTCTGACAAGCTACAGAAAAGGGAGGTTGTATCCTGAGATCGGAGCAGCAGTTCTCAAACTATTCCCTGACTTTCCCCCTCTTCTGCCTTCTGCTCCCCTGAGGAAGGTGGCAAGTACGATTGCACCAGGACCACTTTCGCCATGATGGTCCCTATGGGTTCTCAAGCCCAGCCCACAAGGACCCTTGGCCATAAAGAGCCTGATGGAGGGTCTTCTGAAGGGGACTACTTCTCATGCCTGCCCCCAAATAAATCCTATCTGCTCCGGTTTGAGATTGCCCATGTTAGACTGGGCTTGGTTCAAAAGCTCCGAGACCTGCCTGTGATCATTAGCTAGAGAGCACATCTGAGAGCTGTCAGCTTTCAACTGCCAGCAAAGGGAGATTGGACAGGATTACACCAAGGCTGATGTTTTTTCTCATGTATTGGCCTACACCTGAGGCAAACTACTGCTCTGCTCATTGACTGCAGGCACTTAAACCCCTAAAGTTGGGTTTCTGGAAGTAGAAAGCTCAGAAAGAGGGTGAGTGCCTACAGAAACATGCTGAGGGGTAAAATCTAGCTACCCTCTCTAGGACTGATCAGAGTCATGTATGGGGCCATTGATGCCTCATCCAAACTTCTATTTAACTGGCATGCGGTGAATATGTTGGACAAACTCAACTACCCATGTCTGAAAGTAGCATTATTAAGAGCAGGTGTAACTATTCATAAGCAAGGGATAGGTCTGAGCCACTTGCCAGCTTTGTTACTTCAGTGAATCAGAATTAAAGGGTAGGGTCCTTTTTTCCCTATAAGTATTGAGCTAGAAATTTATGGCTACTTTCAGAAGTGATTCAAGTCCTTCATATTACATGAAGGAATACATGAACAAAAGTGTTTTCACCTGTGAGCAGTCAAAGGCTAAGAGGGCGTCTTCAGCAACATACACACAAATTCACACTCTCTCCCTCTCTTGATCAGGATCCTCAGCTGAGAATTGAAAGGCCACTTTTCAAGGCTCTCCTCTTGTGTGTGTCTAAAGCACCAGTTTGTGAGGTTTTGGAGTGGATTAATCTCCCTCTATTGAACCTGATAAAACTTTTCTGATAGAAAGCTGATTTCTGATTTAGACTCAGCTCCTGTCTGCATTATCAAAAATATTCCTGACCATTCCTCCACACTCCTTAAGTCTTTCAGTGAGATTCAGTGTATCTCATCAGTTATTGGCAATTAGTGATCCTGTTAATAGCAGTTCCCAGAGTCCCAACCAAAGCTAACATGATGACAAGACATGATCTCAGCATGCTGAATCATTTTTGTAGGGGGACCTGACATTTTCAAAAGAGGCTTTAGCTACTTGCCATTTTCTGGGGTAATTCCTATATATGACCTGGCATACCTGGGCTGAGTACATCTACTCTGGCTAATGCTTCCTGAAATGACACATTTCAGAATAAGTCTATGTTATATGTTTGGATAAGTGCTTCATGAGCTGTTTGTCTTTGAGAATGAAAAGCAAATTATTCTTAAAAAGTGAGAAAAAAGAAAGAAAACATGTCTAAGTGAAGATTTTACTGTTTTGGGGCTCTGGTTTGGAAGTAGAGCTGATTGCCAAGTTACTGGATAACATAAATTCCCTTTCAATTTTTTTGCAATTTGGAAGCTAATACAACTCCAGTGAAAGTTCCTAATGTTATTTTTCCTCTCTTAACCTAATTAACAAACTGAAAATTTATGTAGTCCTAAATGGAATTACTTTCTCCTAAGCACTGCAGAGAGAGTTCTCATGTACCTATTAAAGCATGGGTATCGATGCTAATGCTTCACTCCAGCTACAATACCTGAATTCTCTTCACAGGAATAATACATCAAAATTGCCCTGTCTGAGGCCATGCTCCTTTATGATGCAACCTGCTAACATTAACTCAGGACAGTACCACCCTGCCTCCATTATTATTATTTTAAGTGTTGAATTGGAGTTGTTAATTTTAGCATATTTACCTGCTGAACATTTAGAAAAGCCTGGGTGTGGCTCAAAAATCTGTTACGTTTTTAAAGAACTAAAAAAACCCCACCTCCAAATGCTTAGTTTTCATTTCATAAGAGGCTTCAAGAACTCTTTTGATTAAATTTTTAAAAAACAATACCAAATAAATTGCTTAAAGTCTCAGACAGGAATAATTTTTTTCTTGAACATGATTTTTCAATGATGGCTTTTTCAACAGAGTTGTATTAAAACAGGATTACTTGTTAACAAGTACCTGCCATCACTTTTAGAGTGATATTCTAGGGTACTACCAATACTGTGCTAATAGCTTCACATGCAGTTAGTTTCTCAAAAACAGATTTAACACATTTCCAAACAGAAAATGTGTGTATTATTTTGTGGCTTAAATCTGTTTTATCGTGATACCACTTCCAAAATATTGAAGGCATAAAATGGTTTATGGTCCAAAAGATAAACTAGCACAAGCCACTATGTTGGAACATAGGGAAGGATCTGAGAAAGTGCTAAAAGCATTATTACAGCTACAGAATGGACTCTTAAATCTTTTATGCAACTTGATCAGTTCCCACTGGAACCACACTGTATAGCTTTCATAAATAAACACCCAAAGTTGCTGTACACAGTGTTTCCGGACTATAACAGACTGCTTTTGTGCTTTAACAGGTTTTGTGTTAAATTGTAAACTACAAATGGCCCCATGAAAAATTCTTTTTTCTAGCATGCTGCTTGTGAATGGCATGTCATCTTTCTTGATGATCAACAAAACAATCACATTTGTATAACACTAAACAGTCAGCCGCTTCATCCTCCATGGAAGTGCCGCAGCTCATGCAGGCTGGGAGGACCAGCCCAGCAACATCGTCCTCTCCGAGGGAAGAGACTGGTTTCCTGAACTGGAATTTGCCCATGGCAACGAGATTAAGGAGATGATTCCTCTCCCACCTTGGTTTTTTTGACAGGAAAAAGCAGTGGAGAATAACCCTCCATTTCTATCTGCTCAACCATTACAACACTAAAAGCCTCCATATGTTGAACTGTCTTTTGCATGTAGAGAAGGCATTCAAATCCCTGGCTTATTACTCAGTGTTTTCAACCAAACCTGTTAAATGAGTTTTGGTTCGTCCATTTTCAATAGAACAGTTTAACCTTATAGTAGACCATACTTTTCCAGCTCATTTTTTAAATGGCGCGCTCTCCAAAAGATCAGGCTGTAGCGGAGATCTCCCATCCTGTACTGGCTACAGCTCAATGATTTGCAAAGCACAAAATTCTATGTCCTGCAGGCTCCAGCCCCCAAACTGCCCTCCTCACCATAACTCTGTGTGCTTGCATTGCACTCACCCTCCTCCCCACCCAAGAAATCTGGAAAAATATCTGTCAGAGAAAAGGCAGTTTGTCCAAACTATTATAATGGTTTGGTTGAAGCTCATACTGTGTGCTCCCAAGTAAAACATAATCTGTTTTTTTTAAACTCTAAGCACCGCTGTTGATTTAAAAACAGTAAAAAGAATGCAGGTGACTTTGTGAAGATGTACTCTGGAGAGCAGTGTGAGAAGAAAAAACACACAAAGGTGGTTTCAGAAATAAGGACTTTTGCAAGGAGTTTTTGGAACATCTGTAGTAGTCTAAGACACATGAAAAGCATCCAGACCATAAAAATTGAAACAAAACATTTTGTAAGTGAACAAAACATTTTAAGTGCTGTACAAAGAGAGAACGAAAATCCGTGCAGTATAATTATGTATTTTATAACTCTGAATTAGTGACAGAAAGGTAAAAAGGGAAAATTAGTGTAGCTCTCTTTTAAGGGCACTGATGAGATTTGACCTCACCCTTAATTTAATTTAGAGGCAGAAACAGGTATTCTGTTAATGTTCTCCCATGAGTCAGTATAACATGTTAAACTCTGCTACACGTAAGGCAAAAACATATGTGGCTCACCATTGTGTAGAAAGCATTTTAGTCTAGGGGATAGGATGACTGTGCCTATCTTTTTTTTTTCCAGAAGAGAATAAAAATATGGCTGTGTACTATATACCACATAGTACGCAGATGGTGGTACTTCAGAGAACAGGAGGTGAATGAGTGGAAGGATCAGCAATTTTGAGTAGAACTTCTGTATAAGCTGTGAATGAATACAGCCTTCCTACCATGGAGTGGCAATGATCTCAGCACAGTAGCAGCAAATAATTTGTCCCAGAACAGTTAAGTTTCTTAGCCTAAAGCAGAAATAACATTTTAAAATATACGGTCTCCACCCCTGAAACGCCTCTAGGCTGTTCTCTTGGCCAGAGTATGCTGACAGCTTGGAGAGAGAGAGATGAAACAAATATCAATGGTCTAGTGCATGAGGATCAGCCAAGACTGATGTCCTGCTGTGTTAGGATCTAGGCATACATGTAGTAACTACTGTTTTTCTCTGAACCTCCTACCGTTTAAATAGAAAGGATCATTATCTGTGTCTTGCAGAGTAATCAAGAGATTTGCTTTAAGTCTCTGATGAACTTGTTGCAGAGCCAGAAACTCAATCTGAAGGCCTAAAAATTGAACTTCAATTGTCTAAAAACCAGAGACATCCACAACAGACCAGTGGAAGTAGCACAGGACTTGCAAAAGAGCTACGCTGATCTGAAGTGGCAACTGGAGGAGCATCTCGAGTGACGTTTGTGCAGCTGAGTCCCAGCCATGCATCTTGGCCTTTTCCCTCAACAGATGGACAGCAACAGGGAGATACTTTCAAAACCGACTTCATGTGTTAACAAGTTACAGATACAATCTCTGTTCCTGTAGGACTAATACAATTGTTCTGCACCTTCACTGAACACAGGAAAAATCTGCAGGAATTTAGACACAAAACAGCCGATTTCTATTGTGCTGTACTTCAAGCCATTTCTGAGCTCACAGGAGAGGAGACAGAAAAATGAGCAGCCATTTGAAGCATGTGCTGCTATTAATGCTCCCTAAGTCCACTTCACCCATGTAGCTACTGTTAAGCATATAGTATAAAGTGGACTTGAACAATAACATTGGATATTTCCTTCCCCCTGCACACTGCAAAAAGTAAAGTTCCTGAAGAGTTTTTAATTATAATTCATACAAAAATGCATTGCCGCTGCCTCCTGACATACTTAGGAAGGACACCGTCATAAGGAAATGAAAGAGAAGTAAGTTTTGCCCCACAGCCAGAAGGAAAAAACATACCGTTTCCTGTATGAGTGGAAAACAAACATTGAGAGAATACAAGTGGATATTTCAGAACTTCCATTGCATGTGTCCATGCACATGGACAAGGCATAATTTAAAGAGCTATGGTGTTGCTGAAGCTGGGGACACTTTTGTTGATGTCTGTTGAGAATCACTGTTATATAACTCATATCCCAGCACAGAGAAATGTCAGAGACCTCCAGCAAAAATATAACTTGGAAAAATTTGTCATTACAGATGGTCTAAATTATACTGCACAGCACAGACTGTCTTTTCTCCTACAGCATTTTGCAGGTTGTGTATGTAAGAAATTCTCTATTCCCTGCTATAGAACTAGGAAATGAATCCTGAAATAATTTCTAGTGTAAAGTCAGCAGATATAAAACTAATGAATGAGTCTTGACTCAACATGACTTTCTCTGGGTGCCAAACTAGACCTTAAACTAGGGCAGGCTAAGATCTACCAGTTCTGATGTGATGCTGCAGACATCACAGAAAACAACAAAAAAAGAATGAGTGGATATTTTGGTCAGTGTTTATCAGGGTCAGCTGACAACTTCTTACATAGACAGATGTGCTGATTTAGGTTAGGTACATTTAACTGTGGCTTTGTTTCAAAAAAAAAAAAAATGGGCCTGCATGGCAGCTGCAGGAAGTATCACCTAGCCAGCAAAGCCAAAGGAGTTAAAAGTGGTTTTTTTGGGACACCACACATATTGAAAAGTACCTTGCAAAATCTGTGCCACCCTTCATGGCCTTCCAAAGACTCATTCTTTCCTCATGGACCTTTCTCCTGCTATCCTACCACCTTCAGGATTCATGTTTACTTCCTCTGCATTGATTCTATCCATGAAAGTATAAGGCTGCCTTCAGCAGACTGTGTCTCTTATCCTCCTCAACTGACTCCTTAGTATGTTCACAGTGATGCCTTATGTCTGCTTTGATTGTCTACTGGTCAGAAGTAGTTTTGTCCACAATCCTGTGAATGTAACAACCCTCACTGGCTTTGAAACAGGCCTTAGATGAGGAAGAACAGAAGTCGCTAGCATCTTTTCAGTAGACCATAAGGTGATTAAAAAGGTAATAGAAAAAATTCCTTTGACTTCTGTTTGCATAGCTCCTCCTGAAAAGTGGGGAAAGTAAGAGAAATTTAGAGCCAGTCCATAGTCTACTATAGAAATTAACTTCAATGAGAATAATGTTGCTTACAAACCCAGGAAGCTGCACTGCATAGGAAATAGAGCATGAAAAGGATTTGTGCTGTGATGTCAAGATTAGAGAGAACAAGCAACATGAATTAGCAAGTGGAATGCAAATATTGTACACTGAAGTGTAACTTCAGTGTAATATCAGAGATGTGGATGCATAAGGCATTGGAGAGTCTCTAAAGTAATATTAAAACTGCTGCTTTCTTCTGACTGCAGTCCATGCACAGTGGCTTAGGTGCCCCTAGCCTCCATTGATCTGGAGTTGGTGCTTTCTCCTTACACTTCTTCAGCAGTTTTTATTGCATGAAATTAGAGATTTTGCTTATGCGGATACTTTGCATTTGGGACAGTGACTTGCTCACAAGAACACGTGGAGATTGACACATCTTGGCTTTGGACAGAGACAAGAGTAACCAACCAAAGATAACATATAGGTCCTTTAGAGAGTGGTGGGGGGAAGAAAAGCAGAGTCATGAGAAAGTGAGTGTGCTAGTAAGCACAAGCTAGGCTGCTTTGTTGGCCAGGTGGATCAGTAACTAGAGACAACAGTCTCAGCCTTCTGTGCTTCTCTTTGCACCTCCTTGCAAGATGAAGGAACGGGGCAGCATTTAATTGAGATGAATTTTTCTAATGCATCATTATTTAGTTTCAGGGCCTTCTTGCCCCTGAACATGGAGCTCAGAGTTGTATGTGTAATGCTGCACTTACAATAAAGCAACTACTTGAATGCTTTACTGAATCAGGGCCATGGTATACTAAAAGCTTTCTGTAATTGGAAGGGTTGAACTAGGAACCTCCTGAATGCAGACAAGAAAAATTAGTTTTATTGTGTAAAAAATCATTTTTAAAGGCTTTCCGTGCTTTATGGGCTTGGGGCAGAAGTATTTAAAAATGTGAGAAAATGTTACACAAGTTTCCTTTAATTCTGCAAGAATGGAGCCTATGTTTTTAAAGGAACGGCTCTAGGTCTAAGCTTGTCCATGCCTATAAAAGCCCATTGATAAATTTAAGATCAGTTGGATGACCATCATTACCTCCTTGTTACGAAGCTCTCCGCTTCTCTTGATCTGTGAGCTCCAGATTTGAATACTGAAATGACAGGTTTAGGGCTCATGCCATATTATTCCTCCATATTCTCCCTTCATTTACAGGTTTAATGCCATAGAAATTGTCTTCTCTCACCTTAATTACTTGACCTTCTCCCTGTAAATGGCGTAGTTGCGCTGCGATGACTGCACTTGACTCAACAGCTACCTTCTGTGTGCATTGCTCTTCCCTACTTGACCCAAAAATCATCTCAGTACTTCATTTTTGGAGGCATTTCATTGCTTTTCCTTAAGGAAATTAATTCCTTCCTTGTACAAGAAAGCTGACTGCTGTTTTCCACTTGAATACTTTTTTAGGCAGAGAGGGGAGGAGGAATGAAGTGGGTGATTTGGGGTTTTAAATCAATAAATTCAAACTCCCAAAATACAGTACTAGTGCAAAGGGGCAAGTATGTAATTTTCTCAGTAGCAAATAGAGCTACATGTATCTAAATCCAAGACATTCATCAGCTCTTTTATAGGATAAGACAAGGCTCAGAAATGATTTTCTGTTTAAGTACGTAAGATCAAACATGTTTGTCATTTTAGCCTTCTCTTTATTCTATCTGATTTCAAGATCTTCAGACAGACTCTCTTTAGATGTCATTGCTTCAAGCTTCTGCTTTTATCACATTAACCACTCTTCATGAGCTTTTACACATCAAAATGTCTTTAGATACATTGTTGAAGAGAGACTACTTGTGAAGACTTCAATAAAAAGTTAGAGAATCTGTGTCTGCAACTTTATACAAATACACTTAGAGAAAAAAAAAACCAACAGTGAAACCAAAATAAAACCCAAAACAAAAATCCACAATGCTGCATTCTTATTGTGTTTTTTTCAAGAAGGAGAAAAAAAGACGTTTTCATTATGCTTGAATACAGCTTTGTCAGTGTGCAAAAGCCCAGAAGCGGTGAGCCATCTCACGCCTGTCAGATTCTTAAATTTTTGGAGCTTAATACTTTTGCCTTTTTGAACTATTCCCTCCCTGCTGTACTAAGCAGATGGTTATACCAAGCTCTGTAATTAGAAAGACCTCCATTTCCTAATGGATTGCCTAGACTTTTGCTGATCTGCATCTCCAGGTATGTGTTGGTCCTGCTTCTATTTAAGTTTTTGACTACAGAAAATCCTTCCTAGCTAGTAGAAAGGGCTAGGCTTTGCTCTAAATGGTTTTAACCATTAACCATTCTGTCTGAGGACAGAACTGGCCTTTGTAAGATCATTTGGCAATTTCATCACTGGTTGCCATCACTCGTGCTTCACCAATACCTTGCAATTAACACTAATGAACAGAGGACAACAATAACAACATGTGCATGGCATTAAAGCTCTCTCATCCCTCACACAAGCAGGTTTGGACTCCCCTCTGGCTAAAGGGTGCATTTGTACATGGAAAGAGACTGTTTCCAGAGCACATCAGCATTGTGGTATCACAAGGAGACCAGTACAGTGGCAGCATATTTCCATGGTAAATATTTCATATTGGCAGTTTTATTATCAGTTACAGATTCACTTATTTCTGGAATAAGTCTGCTATTTTTGACACAACTGCTTGTAGTCAGACTAGAGTACAAGGAGCATTAGAAAGAAACTTCAAAAGCATTTTCAGGATATTTTTGTGCATATGCATGTAGGTAGATTGATGATAAGCTAAATAGCCAGCTGGGCTGTGTTGATTGTGGTAGTGAAATATAGCACCAGGATTTGGTAGAGGATGAAGGGAAGCTACCTTTCTTTCATCAGCATCCATGAGGTGCTGGAATCACACTGAAACATACACTGTGACACTGTGATGTATCAGCCTGTTAAATAAGAAAAGGTCTAGCCATTACACCTGCATTACTAGGCATAAGAGCCAAATGCATCCAGCTGTCTGAATGCATTGTCCTGCATTTACCTCCAAATAACTGAAAAAGTAAACACTGGAGCTATGTTTGAAAAGGATAATTTAGTTCCTTGCATTAAAAATAAATAAATAAATAATCACATATACATGGTCATCTCCAAGTTCTGCTGTGGAGCTGGTCACCCAAGGGAGGCCACTTGTAAGTGAATGACTGTAATTTGTTAGTACAAGGATAAGCACTACAGTGGTATGCAAGATGTAAAGCCACAGCCTTACTATGTTGATTGCTTATTTCAGGAGTAAGAAGCTATGCCTTGAGGAGCTTAGAGTGTGATTAGGCAGTCAGAGTGGAAGCATTTATGTTCCAGTTACTAGAATAAACCAGTACCTAGATGGTCATTCACACAGACCTTCCTGGTTAGAAAAGAAACATGCATCTCCTACGTCTTTGGCAAATATTTTCCTCCTTATTCTGTAGGTGTGTGAAGAGCACACAAACCCCTTGCTCTCAGCTGAGCCTGGTTGCATAGCCCAAGCCTCCCACACACTATTTTCAGAGCATGTTGCCTGCAGGAATTATAGAACAAAGGTGTTATTAATCACTAGGAGCAGTTTTTCCTCAGTCATTTAAAATCTTCCAGTGCAGAATGTCCCATAATGTCTCAGCTGTTAGCAATCAAGTCCCAATATTACGAATTCACAATCCTAATCAGTTCTGAGATTAAACACCCCCTGCATCAACCCATCCCTCAGAAATATGACTAAAAACACTACTTGCCAGAAAACTAACAAAAACACCTCACCCCACACTCTCCCAACTCATCCAGTGTGAAGATAGTAAGTAGAGTGACAGTGTTTGTTGCTAATTTTTTCTAAAGAATACCACCAGCTTGTCTGATGTGTAAATCATTGTTGGTGAACTGCTGATTTTTATTCTTGTATCTCTTTGGAAATCAGGAGAGCACTGTAATATGAATGAATTTAAAGAATGAAAGAAAACAAAGGGAGTCTTAATTTGTTTCATAATTATTAAATTTCTAGCCATGCTACACTGGTCCCTGAAGCACATAACAGTACTCTGTTTCTCGGAGTTTGATTGTTGATGTCCCTTAAATATATTTGCATAGAACAAAAAAAATTTGTATTTAAAATATTGCCATAAATGAGACCCAAAGGAAACATCTTTTCTTAATTTAACTGCAGGAAAGGTTTGAACTAAGATGACCTAAATGGTAAATGCAATTGTGTTCCATTTTCATGCTATTTGGAGAAGACTTTGAGCTCAGAACATAATGTTTTTTCAATTCCTCTTCCCTGTTAATTTGGGAGGTTAATTATGTGACATACATGAAGCACCTCAGATTAATGATAAATAATTTGGTGTTTGAAAGAGGCTGTGTCAACATAGGATAGGGATAGGACTGTAGTTAGGAACAAAAAAAAAAAGACCATTCAGTGCCTTCACAGATAAGGACACTTGGCATGCATTTGAAAGGCACAGCAGCAAATCATTAACTTTGAGAATTGTTTTCTAGCAAGTTTTAAGCCCTGATTTATCAAAACGAGGAATGCTCACTCCAGGCTGTTAACTGTTCCTGATAATCTGGTTCCTTGATTCCTGAAGTGGGGACTGGATGTGTCTGGGATAAAGGCTGGGAGGCAGATGGCTGAGCAAGTCCTATGGAAAGGCAACTAAACTAGAAGTGCAGGAAGGCCATTTATTTTATTGCTTTTTGTTCTGTATTTGTATCAATTTGTTTGTTTGTTTGTTTCTAAAAGGTTCTTTGTTTGATCTCTTCTGATAGCTGCAGGTGTGCAAGTGTGACAGCAGGAAGGTCATCAGCTGAGAAAGGGTGAGTAGTGCCGCAGCCATTACAGTATGACTGTGCGTCTATTGTTCATCACCATTTCTCATGTTTGTTTATAGCTGCAAACAAATATAATGCCAAATTGCGTCGGGGAAAAAGCTTAGAACAGATCCCTAGGAATTTAGCTGGAAATAGCTGAAGGAAAGACATGCGTAACTGAAGAAGGAGCAGCATTATGGTGAGCATGCTGTGGTAACACCAGCTGATCAGTCCTCTCAGCAGACCAGCCCACTGCTAACTGCACACTATACTGCTCCATTAGCAACAACTTCTTGGCTATAAGATCACTTGCCATTTCCTGATTATTTTTTTTCTCACATATTTAAATGTTCTTAAACTCTGAATGGTCTATCTCCCAGTTAGGTTTCTGAGCAAAAAGTGATTTGTATATGTGTCTGCACTGGCCCAGAAATTATCTATTTGTGGTTTGCTCCGATTGCTTCTGACAGCAATACCTCTGTTCTCCAGCTTGCCTCTCCCGCTGAGCGCATGCACCATGCTGAGCACATGCACCAAGCAGTGTGCCCAGGTGGCCAAGAAGGCCAACGGCATCCTGGCCTCTATCAGAAATAGTGTGGCCAGCAGGAGCAGGGAGGTGATTGTTCCCCTGTACTCGGCACTGGTGAGGCCGCATCTCGAGTACTGTGTTCAGTTTGGGGCCCCTCACTACAGAAAAGACACCGAGTTGCTGGAGCATGTCCAGAGAAGGGCAACCAAGTTGGTGAGGGACCTGGAGCACAAGTCTTATGAGGAGCGGCTGAGGGAGCTGGGGCTGTTTAGTCTGGAGAAGAGGATGCCGAGGGGACACCTTATTGCTCTCTACAACTACCTGAAGGGGGGTTGTAGTGAGATGGGTGCTGGTCTCTTCTGTCAGGTGGCTGGTGATAGGATGAGAGGAAATGGCCTCAAGTTGTGGCAAGGGAGATTTAGGTTGGATATTAGGAAAAATTTCTTTACCAAGAGGGTTGTCAGACATTGGAATAGGCTGCCCAGGGAAGTGGTTGAGTCACCATCCCTGGAAGTATTCAAAAAGCATGTAGACAAGGTACTCCAGAACATGGTTTAGTGGGCATGGTTGATGGTTGGACTCGATGCTCTTGAAGGTCTTTTCCAACCTAAATGATTCTATGATTTTATGCTTCAAGCCGAAGGGCCAGCCATGGAATAGAATAAAAAGCAGTTAGCACAGAAACTGCTTAACTACACCCACCTGACTTTGGTGCATGCACATAGCTTACCAAGGCAGCTGATCACCCACCTCAATAGTCCATAACTAATAGACTAGGTACACAAGGTGATCTGGACTGATTAGCATGAAGACCGGTCTGTCTGACAGATGAATCCAGACACACAGCAATGGGATCACACAATTTCCATCCAGATCTCAGTTTGAACAGTTGGCCTCTGGGAATCATTTCAGTGAACTGCATATGGAGTAATGAAAGGCTAGGTGATGGGTGGGTATCCAGTCTTTCTCGAAGGATCCACTAGCTACCTGGAGCTAAAAGCTTCTTCAGAAGCAGGTAAACTGGGTATTTCTGAGTTAAATCCTCCAATGCTTGCTCATTGGGCATTTTTCATATATAAATCTATGCCTACCTCAATATTCATTCTGCAGTTGCATTTCCATTTATATCTTCTTATGAGGAGTCATATGCCAGTTAAAAAGGGGAGGGGGGAAATGAAAATGGAGAGCAAATAACTTGCAATAACGTAAGATAAAATTGTTACCTTACAAAGGAAATGTGTGACACCCAGCACACCAAAAGGTATTACTTCCTTAAATAAGGCTGGGTTTGAATATCATACACTGAATGTTGCAGAAGATTAAATGCTAATAATCAGATCAAAAGTGGATATATGAGATGGGAGATGAGGCTGGGAAATTGCTTGCCAGAGTGAACAAAGAGGAGGACAGGAGTAAAGTTATTAGCTCAATTAAGGAGAAAGATGGTTTGATGAAAACCTACACTCACAGAAATAAATCAAGTATTTAGAATATCTAAAAAAAAAAAAGAGACTTAAATCTATGGACAGCTTTTCTTTGATACCCTCTATGCCAATTTAATCTAAAGGCTTCTCTGATTATGAATGGGTATTACAGTAAGTTATCTGCAAGAAATAAACATAACAACATTTAGCAGCTTTTCAGTATTTTACAAGGAGTTGTTCAAATGGATCTCACAGATGGGAAATTACTGTTATCCCTGCATTTTATGGGCAGGAAGGGAGAACACTTGTGGTTGCAGCTTTCCCTGTTCTAACCCTTGTCCCTCAGGTTCAGGGTAGTACATGGCTCTCTTGGTGCTTGTCCCCTTGTGGGCCAGCTGCAAGGCCAGGAATTCTGCTTTCAAGACTGATTTCAATGATGAAGGATTAAAGAAGCATTTTAGGTACCAGTGATCCCCAGTGCAAGATATTGGTGGATGCTTATGAAGCATTTTCTTATATCCCAGTCTGTTAACTTTTCATTAATTCAGGGATAGTTCTAGAAACATAAAATGTATAACAATGGATTGCCTACACTATAACTAAAAATGAAAATAAAATAACTATCTTAAACCCCAAAGGCCCTCACTAATTGACCTGACATGCTAATTAAGCGGTTTTGATCAGAAATAATTAACATAATCCAGCTAGACCAATTAGAGCACAGAAAAAAAAAAAAAGAAATTAGAACATTTTAGGAGCTTTAATTTTAAGAGTATCATTTGCAATATGAAATACCAGCTGATTCAGCAAAGCAAGCAGGAGTTCTGAGTTTAGGAAACAAGTTATAACCCACTACACAAGGAAACAGTAGATAAACTAAAGAGCCGTGACAAGACATTTTCTTTGTGGCAGTGAGAAGACAAGCAGAAAACCTTTAAAAGTTATTATCACCTCTAGAAGAGGCAGGCAGAAGAAGACAGAGTAGTCCAGCTGTTGCAGCAGCATTGAGAGAATGATCTAAATGCTGGTCCCACACCACAGCCACTGTGGATAGGTGAGAAAAACACAGCCTGTGGGAAGTCTGCATTTGAATTTACCCTTGAGAGGCACTGTTAGCAATTATTATTTGTTATTTCCACCACAGAAGGCTGGAAAACTCAAATCTCACTGTCATAAATGCAAAGGAAGAGAGAAGAAAACTCTACTAATGAACCAAACAGTGAGTGATACGACTGCAAATAAAGTGAGACAGCTGTGTGTGGAGATGGTGCAAACAGTTGCTTAATTTATTTTTGGTAAAAAACATACTGAGACTTGAACCCACAGAGAGGATCAGCAGTATGGAAGCAAGACAGGGTGGAGGAGTTTGACTTGTAACAGCCAGATGCTATGCAGAGCAGAGAGGGGCTGGGAAGGATGCAGCAGCACTTCACAGGATCACACCAAGGATTGCTTCTGAGGCATCCTTCTCTCCTGCAGCCAGGAGCCAAGCACCACACTTGCCTAACTAATGAGGTCCCCCACATGCTTTAATTAAACAATCTCAGTACCTCTGCTGACTATTTTTCATCCCTGTTTTCGGCTGCAAGATGGGGTGTCCTGTCCCAGGCACACCATCCCCAGGTTCTCATTCCAGCCAGTCCCCAATGATGTAGTGCTGCCGGACAGTGTGCCAACATGCCCCTTCCCTAGACATGCACCTTCATTCAGGGTGGGCTGCGTGAGAGGAATAAAGAGAACTTGGATATATCAGCAGGAATAATATCAAGCTGCTATGATGATGCATTGTACAGATTTTTTTTCCTGGCAGAAAGTTGTCTTGAGAATTTGAGCAGTTGCACAGGTAGACTGAGATTTTCAGAACATACATTTTGGTCTTTAGATCTTAAGTAATTTGACCCCAGGGAGAATTTTTAGTAAAACGTTGTATGAAAACCTTTGTGAATGGAGGCTCCCTACCAGGGAATACTACATTTATAACTGCCTATTTAGGTATGTAACTAATGCTGAGACGGTTGGAATTTTTGTGCTTTTGTTTGTTTTTTAAAAAATCCCACTGTACTTATTTTCACAAAATACACTCTGCATGTCTAACAGAGGAAGATGTCAGATCCTGTAGGAAACTAGCTGCAAATCTCGGCATCTCAAGGTGCTATCTTGGAACTTCATCTTCTCTTCGTGGCACCAGGAAAAAAACTCCTTATGCACAAAGTAAACAGCCTGAAAATCCCCAAACTGATGTGAGATTTGGACACTTCACATGAAATAGTCAAGGAACTTTTTTCCTCCTGAACCTTGACACACACTTTGCTTTCTTGCACATCCCCAAAATTCCTATCTTCTCGGGGAATGTGGATTTCAAGGCTCAGATTCAGTTGGACTGGCTAATTACTTGTGTTGTAACGATCAACCTGCTTAATTTATCACTTCTTTGAACATTTAATTAGCCAACAGTGCAAGACAATTAGGTTCTGAATTAGGATAAATTAAAATGCTAGCTTTGCAGCTTTAAGGATATGCAAGCCACCACCAATTGCTGCTATGAAAATATTCAACAAAGCAGATAGATAAGAATGCCAAGATCCCAGCCAGGTTAATGATTCTGAAGTAACACAGCCTTTGAAAAGCTAACTGTGAAATGCGTATGTTTCATCACATGTCAATCTGTCTATGCTGAAAGATAAAAACAAGAAGCTGAAAATGGCAATTTCCTCCTCCTCCATGCTCAGCTCCAGCTCCCTCTGGTGAGTGAGGCTCATCAAACCACCTACGCATCCACTCCTACCCGTGGGTAACTGAGGTCCCACTTCAATCCCTGTACGCATCCATTCAGGGCAAGGTCACATTTTGTTTTCCTATAAGCAAAGCACTAATTCATACTTCTAAGTACTCTAAAACTGCTTTGGAACTGTCCCAGTATCAGGCACTTAAATGTTCTTGAACAGATACAGAATAATAAACCTGAATATAGAGCTTTAGTAGGAAAAATGAGCAGCAGAGATGGTTTAAGATTACTAGTCAATGGAGACGCTTTTGTACAACTAGCAGAAATGCTTTCATTATGTATGCTGTCATTTGGTTTCCATGACTAAGCCATTGTAATAAACTGAAAAGGACCACGGATAATACTTTCGAAAGTGCTAAAGAATCACAAGCCTAATTCTTGCTGGTTTTCCAAGAAAGTCTCATTCTCAGTCTTGCACCTGCAGCACATATTCAGGTGCCTTACTCGTATTTTTTCAGGATTACCACGGAAAGGATGAGACTCTCAATACCTTTGTGTATCTTAATATCTGGGTCAAAGCCATGATAGAAAAAACTGACTGTCCAAATTCTTGGGCTGTTTTGACCTCTGAGAGTCTTTGTTCTTGAGGTATTTATTCAAATAGTGACCACACATGTTTGTAGTGCAGAGGTGAGGACCAGTGGATGCATTTCTTTCTTATCTAATGAATGTAACTCTGCAAATGCAACCTCCAGTGAGATGCAAATGCATTCAGAATCTCCTGAAGAGCCCTGAGAGATGCCCACATACATCAGTATCAGGCATCTATTGATACAGAAACCAGGGGTTGTAAGCCGCAATACCAGTTCAGTTCCAAATAATTCTGACTACACTTTTCAATGGTGTATTTAGTGCTAATTAGTCCATTTTGAATTGTTTGCCCAAACTACACAATAATATTAGTTCATTAAAAAGGCTTCAATTAAAGAAGAGAAAAAAAAGTTCCCATCAGAAAGCTATCTGCACACATTATACAAGCATTCTCAAATTAGAGATGAAATTACAGCTTTCCTGTTACCATGAGAACAGCAACATTTCTCACAGCCTGTTAAAATTATTAACTCAAGGAGCATATATCTTTTTAAACTTCATTATTATTTATCTAGGGTTGTACAAGCCTTGGCTGTGCCCACACTAACCACCATTAATCACATGTCAAGTGAACTACTGCCAGCATGGAGAGAGCCTCCACCATTTTTTGCCAATGGCTATAATTAGCTTTTATCCTTCTGTTGTCTTTTTTGTACTGGCAATGTGTGGACATTATAGCAGAAACTGCTATAATGAAAAAACCAGAAAAGCTTATGTCTCCAGGAATCTTAGAGCCTGTGCTCCACAGCAGCTGGCAAGTTCAGTGGTGGTCTGAGTTCAATGGTGTGGGGAAAAGGAATAGTGACGAGGGCCTCAAAACTCCTCACAGCCAGTACAACCTACAGGTTTCACTGATGGCATCAAGTCACCAAAGAGCTTGAGGTTGCCATAGCAATGTGTGCAGAGTCCAGCCTTGCTCAAGCAGGACAAGGACTGCGTGTTTTCCCTTTTGGTGGTGATTCAACCCTCTGAGGTACAGGCTGCCCTGTCCTCTCCTTCTCACCTCAGCAGCAATTGTAACAGTTTGCTTTCAACAGAGAGAGGGTGAGGAAAAGCCGCTGTGAGCATTTGGCTCAGTGCAAGAAAGATTAACGGCAGGAGTGAAGGGCTGAACCAGAGAGCCTGCTGTCAGCATGTGCTGTCAGCAAAGCTGGCCTGATTCACGCTGTACTTCATGTGCTTTGCACGATGGCTCAAAGGAGATGGAGGGGACATTTTGAAAACGAAGGATTCCAGCTGCCTTGTTACCCGCTGACACTGGAGATGCTGTGGCTGCCTGGGCAATCCATCACTGCTCTGGCTCCCACCTAGCTGCCAGCTTTCAGGTTATTCCAGGAGAAGGCAACTCATTTGGCTGGATGTCAAAAGGAAACACAAGAAGAATTCTGGTGTGAAGGTGCACGGCTTAGAGGTGTTTCAGTCTTTCTTCATTACATGCTTATTACTAGACTCCTGCTGCCATCCCAGGAAAGGACAGATAAAAGTTTTAGGATTTCAGAAGTCAAATTCACAGAATTCCTTGACAATGCTGATTCTCTCCTTTTGTTAAATTGCTACCTAGATACAGTCAAACAGGCTTCAGTCCCTTAAGATCAACTGTATTTTTTCCTTTAGTTACCAGCTGGGACTATTAAACCAGCTCAAAGAAAGGCAGTGGCAGAAGCCTGTGAATGTCAGTGTGAGTGAGCTGTAGTACACCTTGTGACAAGTTTAACAGTTTCTATGTACACCTTGGCTCTGCAGGTGGTCAGTGGCACCACTGTACACATGCAAAGGTTGGGCCACATGCTACAGTCGTCTTGCACTCTGCAAGTGCAATGCAAGGTAAAAATCATTTTGGATTCTTGTTCTTTCTTTCTCGTTTTTCTGTGCATGAAAAGAATCACTGTAAAGAGGCCCTACTCTCTCATTGTCAGTTTTCAGAATATCGGTGGCTTTGTGCCCCATGTCTGTGCAGCAGTGCCCTTTACTAGCACCTTTCCTGCTCTCAGAACAATTCTTGTGCTTGTAAATCACAGATGTTAGTGCAAACCAGCTCAGAGGTGTTTTCCCAAGAAATCTTTGCAACTGCATTGTTTTAGTTTTGCTTAGGTCCTTAGAAGGTACAAAATATTTCGAGAGGGAAAAGCAGCTTATGAATGGAGAACAGCCCTCTAACCCTCACTGAAACCCATTTTTAAGTATGCTCAGGCATGAGGCAGTGCAGTCAGACAGGTTCCAGTCAGCCAGATTATACTTCACCTGTCGCCAAACCATATAACTTTCAATGTACACACTTGACCTGCATTTTACCAGTATGAACAGGGCCTCAGCTCAGTGTATTATCTGCAGCATTTACAATACAGCAAATTAAGCTGACACTTCTCAATACTACTGGAGTGACTCATTTTTAAATGGCTTTGTATTACCTTGCTATCTATCAGATTTTTGGTTACTTGTAAACCCAGAATTTCTTCTTTAGACCCTTACCCAGTGCTTCCAGTAGTTTTGCTGCCTCATCCTCTTGTAGACTGTAAAGCTTTTGTGATCAATAGCCACTTATGGTTTACAAAACCAGAAATAGGGTAATAACTATGAGGATAAAGATAAGATAAAGGAAGAATATCTCAATAGATGAAAATAGTTTTGAAGATAAGGAATGCCCATGAATTCTGGGGAAAATAATAAGATTCCAGAGATAAAGTAAACCATAACAATCTTTATGATAATGGGAGAAGAGCACATTAAGAATTTTATTAGCAAGAACTACAAAAATTAGCTTTCTCCATTTTCATTTTAGAATCAGTGAACATTTTGTTTCCATAATAAAAACAGCAATGAAAAGAAAATTGGACACAGGGCATTACACTTCTTCCTCTGCAGGCAAAGATGATTTCTCTTCCCTCAGAGGCCTAATATGGCCAATCAAGGCTTTAAATCTGGGGGGCATGGTGCATGTCATGATGTGCCATCTAACCCACAGCTCCCTCCACTTCAGAGCTCAGACTGCATTTGATAAGCATGACTTTGGGAGAGTCCCACCTTCTCAGCTAGTCACACCAGGAACAGGAATCATCAGTATACTGATGGATGAAGGGGAAAGTTTTCCTTTATTCCTTTCTGTGCATTGGCTACAAATGAACCAGAGCAGGAGTCTTGTAGCCAGATGGTGCTACAGTGCAGGACCTCCCCGGAGATGCTGACACTGTGTGGCCTGAGCAGGCAAAGAAGCACCATATAATAATAGAGATAGTACACAAAGCTTAGGAAAAAAAATATCTGTGCCATTCTGAAACTGCAATGAGAGGCTTTTTATGGCCTCCCCCCTGCCTGCTTTAATAATCAGATAAGGACTTTGGGATTGCAGAGAACCCACTCGTGGCAGAAAGACTCCCTGGATGAAGCTCAAGAGAGTAGAAAAATCCTACAGAGCCACTGGTAGACCTGCAGGGAGCAGAAATCAGCTGGCAACAGCTTTGGATGTGTTCCTGAAGCAGAGTGAAGAAATTCTGCTCAGCTTGGCTGATTAATAGGTCCACTCTAAAGAACCAGTGTCTTTGGCACTTTAGGTTGTGACTCAGTTACTAGAGCCATTTTATTAATCTTTGGCAGAAAAGTGTAAATAGTACATAGCTTTTGGTGCAAGAACAGCTTCTTCAGTCAGCAGAAACTGAAAGAGAATTTAGAAATGGACTGTCAATCCAACATTAACTTCAATTTGGACTCCTGAGATTTTGCAACATGACAGCCACTAGACCACCAGGAACTGCAAGCTACAGCTGTGACATGCTTCAGGCTTGGGGATTTCTGCACCATCCTAGAGATATGGGACTTCAAATTCATGAATGCCTCATAGCCAAAGACCAAATGTGGTTCGGGTTGGCTACTGAAGCCGCACTCTCTGGGATCTTTACTCCCATCTCAATAAAATGTGCATAGCAGTTCAAGATCAAAATACAACCCCATCTTGTAATGATCATTATGCTGCATTTTGAAGCCCATTTGTCACTTCTCAGGAGCCATTTCTAATATCATAACTTTGCACGCTCACTCACTGTAAAAAAAAATAGCTGCTTCCAACATCCAATCCTGAAAGAGTAGATTGTGTTCAGTGATTGCTCCAATTGCATTGCCAATGAGTCGAAACACTTTTTGCTAGGGCCATTAAGCATACTAGGGGAACATTCATGTATGTTTAATGCTCAGGAAATCAGTACAATTGAATTCCAAGGATCAGAGAGAAAACAAGTAAAATTAGAAAGGTTGATGGAATGAGCAGGGGAAAACGTGCACATATTGCTAGAGAACCTCACCTTGAAAAACCTGGCTTTGGGATTTTTTGCAAGCTTGTGCTGTAGGAGTCTTGTCCTGGATCAGTTTAGCCACTCAATTACCTTCGTATAAGCACTAGCTCTAAACAAGAAGACTGCATGCCAGAGCCGTTACAACTCCTGCAAAGACAAATCAACCAATCCAACACATTTAAGATTTCATGTTAACTCCATTCCTGGATTCACAGCACTGAAGAGTTAACTGAACACAACTACATCTTCACATTGAGGAGGCCCAGTCAGTGCCCAGGTTCAGATAGGATTTAGATTATTAGTTTAGAAGTAGAAGCTACTCAATGTTGGTTTAAGTATTCTGAGCTGATACTGGACTAAGTCAGTTGATAAAGACTGGCTTCATGTTCAGAGGTGGACACTGAATTCTGTGGGTTTCTGCAGTGAGGCATGAGACAGACTGATTGACTTCCAGGCCATTACAGGACCATCCTGCCAATACCCTGTCCCTTTCATTGTTCTCCTTCCTTTCCAAGCATGGAGGAAGACTTAACATCCATTTTTCTACTAACAGCAGCTGTGGCAACTTATCCCAGGGAGGAATGTCCTCCTTCAAGTATTCCTGCCAATATCTCATGCTGCTTCAGCACTATGCATTGAGTAAAAGCCAGTGAATTTCTTTTCAGGACACTCTGTGACACCCATGAGAAGCAGTGCATACTTGACCCACTGCTATGCCTCCAAACCCAACCCACAGCACTGAAGGCCATCTCATGGTAACCAGGAAGCCTCGCATGCCCTCTTCTCTTTTTGGAGCCTTCTCCATTTTAAAGAAGTGATGGGTTTGACATACATGGCTCCCATGCCTTTGAACCATTAAACTGCTATGGATCTAGTTTATTGCCCTTGATTATGAGTCTTCTCTCTTCACTGAGCTGTAAATAAAGGCTTTTGACTTTAAACACAGCTCAGATATGTCATGATTGAAAACAGCCTGCTGCTCTCTCAACATGTTTATCTAATGTCTGCAGGAGTAAGAACAGGGAGCAGGAGAGCAGATGGTGAAGCTATCTCAGTGCAGAGAGAACAGTCTATGTATGCAATATGTAGACATCCAGTATTTTCTAATGCAACACTGTAATTATTGCGGAGAGGATTTTATTTTTAAACTGCAGCTTAAATAAAATGACTGCTTCAGACCACACAGGCTGAAGTGCAGCTGGAATGATAGCAAGCCTTTTCTCCAGATCAGAGGGAGAATCCCAAATATAAAGGCTAAGGTAAGCAGGAATGTGGGACAAAGCAGCAAAGCAATAAGCTACTGAAGGGAAAAGGGATTTCCAGTACAACCTGTGACTGAAGCATCCCCTCAAGAAAAATGTTCATCCTCCTCTTTAGAAACATACTGAAGTGGTGGGAGAGGGCTGGTGTGCTTTGAGAAGAGTATCAGTTGAAACTGCTCAAAACAGGGAAGAAGTGTAAAGGGAAACTGCAAAACTAATGAGGAAAACAACTAAAAACAAGAAGTAGGGTCCTTCTGGGGGAAGGGAACTGCTGCAAGTCAAGGTCAGCACTTACTCTGACCAGATGGTGAGCAACTAGTAACCAGCTATTTTTCCATCATCCAAATAGTTGTCTCTTTCCCCTTATGTCACATGCATTTTTGAGTAGCAGCAGTTATGAAGACCCAATTAATCCTTTCAATTAAGAATTAAGTACTGAAAATGTTAACTAAGTAAAGTGTAGTATTTTGGACTGGTTCAATAAATAGCCTGTGTCACTTATCTCCCTCTCTCACACAGAATCTCTGAAAAACTAAATAGAGCATGCTGAAATTGGTTTAATGAAAAGGTTTCCTTCAGAAGTTATCTCAGTAAGTAAGGCAGTAGCATGAGGAGGTGTATCTGTCTTTGAAATGGGAGTGGGGATTATTAGTTATTTTGGGACAGAAGGGACGGAGATGGGCAATAAGGGGGAAAAATAAAGGTTGGGCCATTTTTGAGTCCTCCCAATTTAGATCAGAGAGAGTGAAGGTGCTGGCTGATGGGTGCGGGCAGGACTGTGCATGGTGCTGTGCAGAGAAATAAAATAGGCTGGACTTGCTCCAAATGGCTCAGCCCCAAAAGCCTTCCCGTGCAGTCAGGGGCCCCTGGGCAGACAGTGTCCCACAACACCCCATGTATTAGTGATCCACCAAAGTGAATCGAGGGCTAGGGCCTGCATTTAGGCAAGAAACAACCAAAATAGCAGAACGAGTAATAGAATTTAGGAATGGTCACACAACAAAGGAGTCACAGCAATGCCCTCCAACAGTCATTCCTGCCAGGCAGTCAGAAAGCATTTTCCTTCTTCAGTGATCTGAAGCTTTTTAAATGAATATACACCTTCTACTTCCCCCTCTTTCTTGAGATAACAGCAACAGAATACTTAGTGATAATCAGAACTATTGCTAATTTTGCATGGTCTTCAGTAATTTACTTTCCCCATGTCCTCATTTTCCCCAATTGTATGGTACAGCTTGTACCTATATCTTAATAGCTTTAAAAGGAAAAAAGGGATTTATATTAAGCACGATTCTAATCTCTTTCACAGCATATATAAATAACTTCTGCACTGAAAATTCAGTCCTGTATTCTGGCATATTCAGATCAATTGATTTTTTTTTAAATAAAAAAGTATAAAAAATTACAGAACACTTGCAAATAAGTGACTGGCTAAAGCATTCTGTTTCCTAACAGAAAATATTTGTAAGTGCAAAATGACTTTACAATCACAGGCTGCACATAACACAGCAGAGAGCTGTTGCAAAACAATCCTAAGAAGGTGCTAAGATTTTATTATTCTTTTATTCTTTGCATGTTCTTGTAATGTTGGAAAGCCAAAGCCCTGAGAACAGGGAGCAGAAGGGGAGCTCTTTGTTGGTACTTGCCAGTAGATAGGGAGAAGAACTGTCCCATGGTAGCAGCCCAGTAGGGAAGGGAGTGCAAGTGAGGAAGAGCACTTGGCTGGATCACTCAGGTCTCATCTGCGTGAAAGAATCTGTGAGATTTCTGTTAAAATTATATGTTCTCTGCAACTTTAAAATAGTATTTACACTGGTGCTTGGGAATGTCTGGACAGGAGAACTAAGTTCATGTTACCTGGCTAGCGTGGCCACTCTGTCAGAGATGGCAAACTGCCAACAGACTGTGAAAGAGACCCATAGATAACTAGTTTGTTTTGGTTATAGGGACATATGAAGGAACATTTAGGCTGCTGCTACTTTTCCAAAAGAGCTAAAACGTCAGCAGAAGCTGCAGCAAGAAACATCCCCTCCATCAGTTGCAAGCTTGATCCTATCATGGCTTCTGCAGCAATAACAATCCCCAGCAAGCTGGGGCTGAGGATGATCCTGAGTGCAGGAGCTCCCTACCCAGCACAAAGCCATGACTATCTGTGGGAGAGACAGTGCAGTCCTAGAGACTTCAATTCCCTTTAGAAGTAGAGGGTGAGTACTAGCTACCTCAGTAGCCCTCCACAGCTGTGGAAAGAGACTTAGATCAAGCACATTGTCCTCTTACCCCAGGCTGTAAAATTCTTGTGTATGCTTGATCATTCAGTTATGCTACACTATGGGCTCCCTTCAGTGCATTATGCTTCTTTAAATCCCATGTGTAAAGTCGCTGTTTGATAGCGAGGAAGCATTATTCATTCCTGAATGTCCTGAAAATATAATTGAAGTTCCCAGGATAATGACTAGAAACTTGAGCTTTTTAAATCCAGTGACCTAATCTCCTGAAGAAAACAGGCCTTTTTGACTACATTGTCAATCTACTTCCAAAACAACAAAACCACACCAAACCAACACCCCAGAAACTTATGAACCTGGTAGGCTATTTTAACAAAATTTTACATAGGAATAGACAATTCAAAGATAATTACATCCCTACAAATTTCATGGCAATTAGTATCTAGCTAGAGTAGGGACACAAACGAGCACCTCTGCCAGGGAAAAGGCAAGCGGATCTTGGTTGTTCCATATGCTGCTTGGGGGTCACTGTCTGGCCTGTCTTGCTCAGTGTGGCTCTCACAAAGGGCACATAAGGAGGCTGCAGTTACTCTGTGTGGAAAGAGAAAGAAAAAAAGGAACAAAAAGTTCAACTTCATAGGAAGCTTGACTCCATTAGCTCTGTTGTTCACATAACAACTTAGTGTTTTTAGCTGAGACAGCTAGAAATCAAAGCTTTCCTTTTTAGTGCCAGAACAAATGGTTGAAGCAGTTGGAAATTTCTGAAAATATTAATGGTGGTAGTAATAAAGCACAGAAGGTTCACTCTGTGTGTTTGCTGCTTGTTCTAGTGAATTCTGAGTAGAAAAGTATATGTTAATCATGAAGTATTTTTAAGGTAGTTCATAGTGTTTTACTTTTATTCTTATTTAGTACAATGATTCCTCTTCTCTAAACTCCTGAATCATTCAGGCAAAAAAAAATAAAAAAAATCTACCTAGTATTTCCCCCACTGACTCCAACAATTCAGGGCTGAACTATCACATGCTTTAGAACGAGACTCAATCTATTTATTAAAAGCCTTTGTACATAGTCAGCTGGCAAGCCATGCCCATCAATAGCAAGTAGGCTGTTCTGCAGCCAGAATTCCTCACAACACTAAAGGAAGAAGTCCAAGTCATCTGGGTGACCTCGGTGACCTCGGTGACCCCAATTAACAGCAAAGCACTAGTTAAAGTTCGTAGGTTCGACTGAGCTTACACTCACAACACTGTGTTCAAAGAAATACGAAGATTCCAGATGTTTCAAATTTTCTATGCATTTATAAAAATAAAATTACCTTTTCCTGACTTTTGCAGCAAAAATAGAAATTAACCTCAAGTGTTTGTAGGGTTTTGCCGTCCTTGACTCAAAGAGAAGCATGCTTTGCCTTCAGGTCACAGAACAGTCTCTTAAACCACTCACGGAGGAGCCCTGTGGTCCTCCCCTGCCCCATCCACTCCAAGACAGCCAAGAACCTGCATCAGCAAGGCTGAAAACTGCTTACACAACACTCCCCTCCTTCAAGTATTTCTGTACTGCATGAGCAAGACCAGTCACGTGCAGCCTAGTATCAGACCATTGGCATGTGAACCTGTTGGCTGGCTTTTTTTTTGGTGATTTTTTTGGTGATTTTTCAAAGCTGGGAGCTTTGAAAGTAGTTCTCTGTGTATTACTGCTACAGTAAACAAGTGGTTTTCTCTCTTACACTAAAGAGAAGAAATCGTAATCTATACAAGGATGATTGCACTCACCATTTGTAACAAGTTTTAATAAAATTGTAGGAGGGTTTTTCTCCCTACTGCATTCCAACAGCAGGTAATTTTTTAAAACCTCTTTCAGAGTCACAGATGTTACATCCTTCTCTTCAGCTTAGAGATACTACTTTTTTAACAAGTACTTAAAAGGCACAGAGGTTATTCCTGTAGCCCTTTCAGATGGTAAGGTTGGTATGTCATTCACACAACTGTGAACTCACTTGCTATGAAAAACACTGCAGTGAACCTGCCCCACATCCAGGATTTCCCATACCCTGCCACCTGTTGCCCTGCAGACACCTGCACAGGCACGTTTCAAGAACTTGCACTGTGCTTTGGGGGAATTTCGGACTCAAGGCTGCCTGGTTGTTGGGTTTTTTTGTGAGAGCCTGATGTGCAGCTGGACCGCAGTGGAGCAGCAGCTGCAAGCCCTGCGATCCCAGGACCAAATGCACACCTTGTGCGTCGCTGTGCGGGAGGATCATGGTTTCCAGGAGGCGCCTGCTCTCTGGTGGATGCATGACCAGGGCATCTGCACACCTTTGTCTGAGCTGCTCGGGATGGTTGCGCAGCAGTGCTAGCCATGGGGAACCAGAGCTACGCAGCTTATGTCGCTATGTAAGTTACGTTCACCTGTACCGGGGCTGCATTGGGATGTGTGAGGTACCCCCCCCAACAGGGGCACAACCTGCTTCATCCCATTAAATTATCTCACCAGGGGACAGAGTCTTCACGGAGTCCATGCAAAAGGGTCCCGGTCCCGGTCCCGGTCTCGGTCCCCTCCCCAGGAGGAGGCCCCCGCTTCGGGGGCAGGGGTGGGGGGAGTCTCTCCCGTGGGTTTTAAGGGGGTGGCGGGCAGTAGCGCTCACGGTTGCGCAGCTGTGCCCCGTTACAGCGCGCTGTTACCGGCGGGGAGGGCGGAGGCCTGGCAGCGGGTGCGCGGCCTCGGAGACCTCCCCGAGCGGCCTGACGCGACGCCAAGCCGCCCCTCACCTGCCCGAGGGCACGGCGCCTCGCGGCTCGCCTCAGGGGCCGGCCGGGCAGCAGCGCGTCGTCTCGTCGGCGGCGGAGCCGGGCGCAGGGAAGGCCAGGGCAGCAGGTGAGCGCCTTTCTTCCGCGGCCGGGCTCTTCCCCCCAGCAGCGTGGCGGGGCCGGGGCGCGTCTCGCTGTCGGCGGCAACCCGCAAGTTCCGCCGCTCCCCTTCCCCCGCTGGACGGTATTCGCGGCTTCTAACGCCCTCTGCCCCCAGTCGCCGAGAGCTTCCTTCTGGCGCGGGCACCCCGCTGGAGGCCGGGTGAGGGCGGGCGGGAACCCGCGGCCTGTCCGCCATCTCCAGGGCGTCGTCGTCGGGCGGGAAGGGCGCGGCTCGCGCGGCCCGGTCGGCTTCCAGTCAGGCTGAGGGTGGGGCTGGCGGCGTCCGTCTGTCCGTCCTGCCGCGGGGCTGGAGAAGTGCGGGGGACCGGGAACGCCGCCCTCCCCAGCGGGGAAAGGTGCGGGTTTGTGCGTGAGGGAGAAAGAACTAAGCATGGGGCAGAGGAAGAAGGCCTGTAAACCCCGTGCTTGTTTTAAAAAAAAGACAAAAAAAAGAAGCCCCCACCTCACAACCACTCAAAAGCACCGTGATAAAAAGCGTGAAGGAAGAACTACAGTCCTTTGTGGAAGAAACTTATTTAACCGACAGGTCGTCGTGGTGCTGAGGCTGGAGGGAGCCTTTGTCCTACAGCAGCACCGCGGGGCTACGAGAGGAGCACGCCGTGGCTTTCTGAGTGCACACAGCACTTAACAGTATTATAATGCCCCTCCAGTAAGATGTGTTTTTACCGTGTGTTAGTCATAATTAGGTTCAAACATAGCCCTGAAAGCAAAAGTGCCAGGCAGCTGCACGGCACTGTCAGTCTCCCTGGCTGGCGGGGAAGGTGAGCCGGTGTCAGCCCTGGAGAGTGCTGGTGTGCCCCTTCCTTACTGCAGCGCCAGCGCAGGAGGAGCTGTCAGCGAAGAGTAAAACAGAGGCTAGACCATGCCGAGGTATGTCCTACAGAAAAGGCAGCAATTCTGTTTATGTGAAACAACCACCTCAAACTTCCTGGCGAGGATAGGAGAATAAATTAGGCAGTTCGTATGTGAGAGGGAGGGGGGGAGGAAGGAGCTTTACAAATTCTGTAGCACCACTGACTAAGTGCTGATTTACAGTAATTCCTTTCATTTCTTTTCTAATTAAACATCTCCTGAAGGATCAGGCCTGTCAATGTGATCTGAGGCCTATAGCCTGAAGTGTAAAGTGAGGCAAATTGCCTGACTTACTTGCAATGATAGAGTCATTTTGGAAGGAGATTGAAAATCAATACTTGTCATCCCTGCACAGTGCTCTTTATTCAGAGGGGCAATTTGTAAGTGTAATCTGTATGAGTGTAGTGGGAGCATACAAAGTTACAGTACTAGTCATGCAGAGTGAAATGACAGAATATAAAGTATAGGCTTATTGCCATTTTATTCATATTAATGTCAAGGAAGCTTATGAATAAGTGTAACATTTTAATTCAATGCTGTGCAGTCAGGCCACTTGCTGCAGTTTTTGGCTTAAGCTGCAGTCAACATTATGGGTACCAGTGTTTCACATAATTTCCCCGTTGACAATGTCAGGCAGTATCTCTGTGCATCTGTTTTCAGCTGCAGCAAGGCAAACAACAGCTAAAAATAAATAAATAAGTAGATGGATCGACCCTATGTATGCTGAGAAAACAGCAAACAAGCTCTCAGTGATCATGGGGCTTAGTCAAACTCCAAGAGGATGGCAGCACTAGAGTGCAGATGCAATCACAGAGGACAAGAGGCACTCAAGATCTTGTGCTTTTCTCAAATGAGAGTACTCAAGAGTGGAAGACTGACAGCTCCGGCTTACTCCAA
The DNA here is from genome assembly GCF_947461875.1 of Haliaeetus albicilla. NCBI lineage: Eukaryota > Metazoa > Chordata > Aves > Accipitriformes > Accipitridae > Haliaeetus > Haliaeetus albicilla. The sequence continues at coordinate 10,391,887 of NC_091491.1, forward strand.
GCATAATACAGTCAGGTGCCTTGTTAGCTTTCCCTTGCAACTCTGGCAGCCCACTTTAATCTGCACTGGTAACTATGAAGAGTTTTCCTCCTGAATCTCTCCTGAATTGAATTTGCCAGTTATGGCAATTATTGGGACAAACTTGTTAGGACAAATTAGAGGGGGATGAATGGGCATCAGTTAACTGCAGTAAGGCTGTTCAGCTCACTTTACCTATTCACTGAATCAGAGCTAGATAAGTGAGCTGTAATTCTGATTGGTATTGTTACCTCTGTGCTGTTACTCATTTAAAGTATTCTCTTATGCTGAAAAAAATCTGTGACATCATACAATAGAATATGACATTTCTGTGTCTGAAAAATTACTTAAAAAAAAAAAAAAAAGACACAATTATTCAGAAGAAAACCCCCGTGGTATTCTGAAGAGAGCTTTTGTCTCCTCAGAGCACTACTTCCCTCCCAAGATAGAGATTATAAAATTATAAAGGTTATGAAACTGGCCTAAAGCCTTCCTGTGGGAGGCCTGTGCCCAGTAATTATCTGATGGAGAATATGGGTTTCCTATGGATGTGTGTTTTATTTGTCATCTGGCTTAGAGTGAATTTTGAATAGCTATATTTGAACTGTTTTCCTGAGTGTGGGTTCAGTTCATTTGCACCCTACCCTAGATCAAGAGGTAGAGTGGACAAACAGAAAACAAACACTTCCCATGACATCACCTGCCAGAACTCTTAGATCACATTATAATTATTTTTAAACAATTAAAAGATTTCATTGCCACTGTCTTCCCATTTAAAGAATGATGGTTTAGTGACCAGACCTGTTGACAAGAGCAGGTGTTGGGAAACAGTGTGAATTGCCAAAGTTGTTTTAAAGCACAGTCTCACAAGATTCCCAAAGCTTATCCACTTGGGTGGGAAGAGTAGGAAAGCTCTGTGACATGCTTCTTGACAGTGCTGCATCCCTCTCCCAGCCCACCCGAAAGCAATTGGCATGTCTTGTTTCCTGCAGATGGACCACAAATGGCACACGTACAGCTGATGTGCTCTGGCACTCAGGGAATGAGATTGCATTTGCCAGTTAGCTTGCCAGCCAGAAGCCAGATTTAATTTGGAAGAGAATGGTCCACAGTTGTTGCAGAAATAGCAAAGAGCAGATTTTTAATCATCCTCTGTTCCTCCCTGTTCAGTCTCATCCCCTAATTGGTAAATGAGAGGCCCAATCAGCTCAAATCAGGGGAAAAATGTGTCACAAGCAGCCAGTGAGACAGAAAACAGAGGTACCCGCTCCTTGATATCATGATCTTGCAGCTGTTTACAAGTCAGATTTAGCTAATCAGAGGGTCCCAGGGAGCAATTAGTCTCTCTTTCTAGGTTCCATGTGTAAATTCTAGTAGAAAAGAGCTTTTTTTCCCTGCTTGCTACCCTGATTATTTTTGCATGCTGTTAACTATTTGCCATTTTATCCACCAGAAGGGACATATAATGTCATTTTATATGTTTGTAGATAAACATAGCTAGACCGATCAGAAATTAAAACATTTTTAACTGAGTGTAGTAAACTGTTTGGAAGAAGTAAATTTCACATTTTCTGTGTTTATTAATCACAGTGGGTTTCACCTCCCTGTATTTCTTCTTTGGTAGCATACTTCCCTTCAGTCCGAATTAATTCTTTAAGCTGTGATCCTTAACAATGACTAAAGACTTCCTCAGCCTCTAGACTTTCAGATGCTTGAGCAGGGCTTGTTTTCAGCTGACAGTAGCTCAGCAATTGGCCTTTCAAGATACCTGAATCTAGGAAACTTGAAATTACATCTCACTTAAGGAATGTCTGGCTTGATTGTGCATGATTGTTCTTCATAAGGAGATGATCTGCTTTGGATAGTACCCTTCCATTCCTGGGACAGGACACCCTATTTTGGGAGGGACAGGATGGCAGACTATAGCCCTGAATATGTAACAGAATTTTCATGTTCTTGAGCATCAGTGTTTAGATCTGTTTCTTGTAGACTGATCTGCTGCAGCTCTTGCTTTTCATCTCATGATTGAGCCCCAAACATGTTACCCATGTTGAACCATGGTGTCCTGCTGCCTGCACATTATTTAAATTAACTGGTTCCTATCAGCTTTAGTCTGTAATGTACTGCCTTCTGCATCTCTGCTACACAGGCTCCTATCCTGTGGGCCTGAATTGTCTCCTTGGTGATTTCTATTACTGCAGGTTTATCTGTGGGACTGGGTAGCTGGAAAATATGTTAGACCTGTAATCTCAGCTGTTCTAAGGACTTTTTTATATATAGGTATTGTTGTCTCCACTTATTATTCTGTTATCTGCCAGCTACACTTACAAATGTGCATTTTACAAGCTGCTGTGTTTCCCGTGTTTCTCTATGCTGCTTTTTAAGTGGGTTCTCATTGGCTTTAGTCTGTCAGGCTCTCTGGAGCATTGGATTTGCAGAAGTACAATGATGCCCTCAAGGCCTTTGAGCATGTCAAATACAGCCCTGGGAGGTCACCGACCTGGGCTTGCGGTGCTATCCACTGCCTTGTGCTTTCTCTTGGAAAATGCTAGATTTATAAAAGCCATCAGTAAATATGTCTTAGTTGAAAGCTGATTCAGCCATAGACAAAATCTTGTTGCCTCCTGCCAGGTCAAGTTTGAGCCTTGAACACCTGACCTAAAATCTGCAAAAGCCCACAGGGGTCCTTGTCCTGGTTTTGGCAGGGAGAGAGTTAATTTTCTTCTTAGTAGCTGTTACAGTGTGTTTTGGATTTAGTGTGAGAATAATGTTGATGACACACTGACGTTTTTAGTTGTTGCCAAGTCGTGCTTATCCTAAGTTAAGGATTTTTCAGTTTCCCATGCTCTGCCAGCAAGCAGGTGTACAAGAACCTGGGAGGGAGCATGGCCGGGACAGCTGACCCGAACTAGCCTAAGGGATATTCCATACCATAGAATGTCATGCTCAGTATATAAACGGGGGGGAGTTGGCGGGGGGGAGTTGGCTGGGAGGGGCTGATAGCTGCTCGGGCATCGGTCAGCGGGTAGTGAGCAATTGCATTGTGCATCCCTTGTCTTTTCTTGGGTCTTTTTTTTAAATTATATTCCTTTTCATTACTATTATTATTATATTTCATTATTATTGTTGTTAGTATTAAATTTTATTTTACTTTAGTTCTTAAATCATTCTTATCTCAGCCCACGAATTTTACTTTCTTTTTATTCTCCTCTGCATCCCACTGGGATGTTGGGGAGTGAGCGAGCGGCTGTGTGGTGCCTGGTTGCTGGCTGGGGTTAAACCACAACAGTTGTGTTGAACTCAATGGCAAGAGCCATCACTGACTGTACCTCAGAAGAAGACAGCTCACCCCACTGCAAGGCACACTCGGTATATGTTTCAGCCACCCCTGGGATGCTGCCTGGGGACACCAGTGAGAAGAATTAGGGTTACAGTGGCTGGCCCTGCCATACACTTACTAATCCAAAGGGGGACGATACCTCGGCAACAGCTCAGGAAGCTACCTGGAGCAAATTATGACTTAAGTGACTTGAATTGCACTTTGGAGATGCAGTAACCATGGAGACCTAAGGGAGAAACTGTTTCTCAACTTTCAGTGCTAGCCTGACGGTTTAAAAACTCTTCATTAATACTTTGATATTTTAGAGTCAGAGCACTGTATACAAGCTCTTTTGGGGGTAAACAAAAGCACAGAGTATTAATAACAGAGGAGAAGTAAGGGAGTGGTTTTTATGTCACAGAGCTGAGCACACCGGCTCTGATGAAGCAGTGCCGGTTGACTCATGCTGCTGCTCCAGTGTTTCTTAGGCAGTAAAATGATAGTTTGGTTTTGGCTGGTCTCTGTACTGGCTTGTGCCTTGCTCAGTATTTCACTTTAAAACTGGTATACTAACATGAGATTCAATTAGAGCAGCCTCAAGTACAGATATGGTTACACTGGTGTAACAGTATTTGGTCTCTTTAAAGCTACAATGATGTACTGGTAACCACATTAGGAAGTCAGACTGTTCATTTCTGAAGTGGTATAGCTGTACAAAAAGTGTGTGCCACAATTCAGAGCACACCTGAATTCCATGAAAATGTCAGCTCACTACTCTATAGCTACCAGCAAAGCAAATAATAATAAAAAAAAAAATTAAGAGCTTTTAGGTAAGGAGTAGATGGAAAATAAAATTATGTCATTAAAAATTGTAGCAACTGTGTTCAAGACAAACAGAAGAAGTGTTGGTAGGTCTGTGAAACTCCTCGCTGAAGACTGTCATGTTTGCAAAAAGAGCACATGGGATACAGAGAGCCTGCACAGCATTTGGAGAAGACATCTAGTGAGTGTTACTAGATAGTCAGATAATGTTAGATTCAAGAAATTCCTTGAGTTGAAAATGGTCAGAGGCTGTGAGAGTACTTGGGAAGCGCCATATACATTTGCACAGTTCTTGCTCATCTCTAGGTGTCAACTTCTGGCCCTTGTTGATGAGAGGGTACTTGGCTAGATGAACCCAGGTACAGCTGCTTTCATGTTCTTAGCTGGCTTAATCAAAGTATCAATGCATAAGCAAACATGCCAGATAGAAGTGGTTGTTAATGCTCACTGATGTGTGCTGTAGGCACTTCTCTGACAAGTGTAGTTCAGTTTTAATTGCTTGTAATAATGCTTTTTGTGGAAAGTGGTGTCAAATCTTTACTGAGAATTAGACACTAACTTTTTGTTTGTACAAATAATAGGGTATTTGCAAAGTGTGGGACTGTGTAGTGATTTTTTTTCATAAAATTGTTTCCCTTTTCAGAGAGATGTGTCAAAGAAAATAAATGAAATGACTCTGCAGACTGTGAATGTATTATAGTATTAATTCTTTTCTGTAAACTGCTTCTAATTTTTTTCCACTAATTCTTTCCCAAATTCTTGGTGCTGGTTCCTGCTATATCATAATTATTTCTTATACAATTAATTCTGTTTACACAATTTGCATATGGTAATTTAGAGTTAAAGGTATCAATATAAAGGTGGTTAGAACATTTCCATGTTTGATCTGAATCAGGGTTTCTTCTACCATGTTACGCTGTCCATGTTAGTGCCTCTGTTGCAGGCACAGGCTGGCTGAGCCGTGATGCTCAGCAGTAGCCTCACTGGAGCCTGGAGGAGCGCTCGGAGCTCCAGGCACCTGCTGGCACCACAGCAGCCCAAGAGGGATGGCACAGGGCGGGAGACAGCCCTTCTGGGCTCCCGCCGAATCACGATGCAGGAGAGCAGATGTAGCTTGGGCTTGATGTGCTGGGGGCTGTGGTTCTTCTGGACTTGTCTGTGGGCTCAGGTCAGGGTTTGACTTCTGCTAGGGAAGGTTCTCACACAAAACCAGCACCTAGTTCAAGCTGCTTGGGCCTGAAGCAATAAGAAGAAAGACCAAGGTGTACCTGGTGTCTGAGGTGGCCCATTCATGCCGGTGACAGTCCAGCCAGCACAGATGAGAGCAGCAGGGGTGTCCCAGAAGCTGGGTCTCCAGCCTGTGCTAGTGATGAAGAGGTGAACTCTACAGATGCCCTGTGCAACCCTGCTTTGATCACTCTGGGGTGCCGAGGCCATGCCTCCCCAGCTTGGCCTCTTGATGCACTGAGATCTGCCACTGTGTGATTCAGCCATACAGCCTTCTTGGAGTGTGGAGCTTTCCACAAGTGCAAGCCAATGCTAATTAAGTAGGATGCTTACTTTTGTAATGAATTTATTGTTAAAGGTGAATTATCCCAAATCTGGTACAACCTCTAATGTGTTTGATATTTTAGAGTCAGTTAAAATCAACAAACACTGAAGCTAATGTCCCCAGCAATCTGGAGGGAATTAACAGCACACTGCAAAGGGTGTTTAAATTACTTTTAAAATTCTAATTAGCCCATGAACAGCAGTGAGTGTGGGACAAATTGCCTGGCTTCAAAACAAGACAATCAAAAAACGACCTCAAAAGAAAGCAAAGGGTGGAGGATGGCTGCCATGAAATAAATGAATATGACCCCATCCGTTTGTTTAAGTAATGGCCTATTTTGAGGCTTATGTTACATTGTCCCACATTTACAATGCTCTGGGAGATCAAGAGGCAGAGGAGAAGCTTCAGTGGGATAGAAAAAGAGGTTTTGACTACTAAAAATGATGACAATAAAATCCCAGATGCTTAGTTGCAATGAAATTAGCTAGAAACTAGTTTGGGGTGGTTGCAATTGAAATAATCAAAACAATTGTTCTGCCTTAGACTCCACCTTTCCCACAATTATTTCACTTCCCCTATTCGTATATAAACCAACAGGAATTTGACTGGAAGCATTTGTGGCTTCATAAATAAACTGTCCCCCTAAAAATTTGGACACCAAAGGCTTTTTGTACTCTTGATATTTTTCTTTGTTGTGGCTGTATCAGCATGTGGTATAATGCTCAACCCTGCAGCATGATCCTTCACCCTGGAATTGTGCCTGGTGCCAAGATCTGAGATCTTGTTAGGAAAAAGTTTCAGTGGACAGATTTTGTCTGTCAATATTTATTACTGTTGCCCTTTCGGAGACATTCTGCCTCTATTACAGAAAATTGAACCAAAGTAGTGTCAGGCTTGTGCCATAAAACTTGAATAGGAGTGGTGTTTTTTTCAGTCTTAGCAATGGCACATGTTTTTCTCTGGTCAGTTTTGCTTATTTCAGTTTCATTCTGTTGTGTAACTGTGACCCTCCTGTGATGAACAATGGGAAAGCAGCAAGTTTGCCTTGGGATTCCTGAGGTTTTCTGTGTGCTTGTTTCCCTGTACTAACCAAAGTCCTCCTGAATCAGGAGAACTAAAAGCATTCTCCATGTTTTCTAATATGAAGTTTTTGAAGTTGCCTTTCAATCATGAGGAAGCATCAGGAGATACTAAAGATAAAAAGAGCTGTTACTTACTTCTATGCAGCCAACTTCTGTTTAGTTAATAGAAGCCCTCGATTTATTACATCTGACTCATGGCACCACTGGTCTAAGTTCGGTTCAGAGATTTTTGACCCTTTGAGTGAAAAAGAAGAAAAACATGGGCATGGCTGTGATTCCTGCCTCTTTCTTACACGGTAATCACTGTTACAGTCAGAGGACTTCCATCTATCCTTCAGCTCTGTGTAGGGCCATACTTGGTATGTAGTGTGGTACGAGAATGAATATCACCAATATATTTGTTCCTCAAATGTATGGACACTTTATTGCACTCTGGAGTCTGCTTTCTCTGGTAATGCAGCTAATTTTTCCTGCAGACTGTTCAAATCCGAAGAAGATGAAAATGAGGCAAGATCTCTCTGGATCCTGTGAGAACATACACTGCATAGATAATCCCTTTGTGATAAAAAATTGAATTAAATCTAAGTTAGGGAAGGACTTGGTCTCTTTCCAAAGTTATCTTCACTTCAGCCTATTAGATTCGAGTACCACAGATCTCGGACTTGGAAACACTTGGGTCCCTTTGTTGAGACTTCCAGATGTGGGCCTTTAGGTCCCAACTACTGGAAGCTCTCACAGGACCTGAGGCCAGACTGGAAATTTCTTTTCCTATCTCGCACCACTGTAGAGTCTCCCTTTACATGGCTCTGCTGAACCACTGCATGTTTGTTAAGTGTCCCCATAGTTCCTCTTCCAAAACCACACACTTGTGTGGTTTCATTCAGGTGTTTCAAAGCTTATTCCAAAGAAGTGGGCCATTAGCTTTCCCATTCCATGAAGCAGCATTTCTCTTCCAAGAGATGAGATTAAATTGTTCAGCCTGTTGAGTGACTGGACTGTCTGAATGTTTGTAGGTGTCCTGTAATAGTCGTTAATGTAAGTCAGCTATATATTTCACTAACTAGGCCAAAACTAACACTCTGGCTGAATGCGGAAAAAGAAAAAAACCTGTCTGAATTAGATCAAAGAAATTAAAATAAGAACCATTCAATGGTAGCAGTTAATGAACTGTAACTAACTGAAAAAAGTCTCCTTCCAGTAGCAAAACAGTAAGAGAGAATCAGTTTGTTTTGTAAATGCTCTGAATGCGCCATTTGCATTACCCTCCACCACTAAATCATCTAAACATCCCTAAGGGGCCAGCCTGCATATTTGCCAGGCTGCGTAGCCAGAGTGCATTTCAGCACTGTCCTTGACTCTGATGCTGATTCCAGGTCCTTGAAACATTACAAGGAGAGCCACAAGGGAGACCTCATGTCTGTCTGTAAATATACCTCTGCTCTATTTTACTTAGGTGGATCTCTGCAGTTTTATTGCATTCTCACTACCAGACTCAGCCATTCCCTCAGTGGCTACATGTCTCCAAAAGATTTTGATCTATAGGTTCTTCCCTTTGAGTCCCCTGGTTTGATGCAGCCGTTGCAGAAGCAGCTCAGGCTGTAACTGGGGTTGAGCAATGCGTTTTCTGGGGAAAAATTGCTGAGGTTAAAACACTCACTGTCCTTCAGACTTCTTTCAAAGTTTGCAGATACCACATTCAGTCTGCAGTATTACCTGTCAGACTTGCTCTGAATTTAATCTAAGTGTAACTTCTTATGCTGAGCACCATATGTACCCCACAAACCAAGAATCTCTAAGGACCTAATTCCGTTACAGAAGATAAAGTAGAGATAGATGCATTGTTATCCCTCCATCACAGATAGCAAAAGGAGGTGGGAAAGGATTTGTTCAATATGACTTAGGGTATCTGAAGTCGAGCTAGGTACTACACCCGGCTTCCCCCAAGGAGGAGTCCAGATTTAACTCAGACCATACACTCAACCCATCACTTGAGATAATGCTCAAACTGTGCTTATCCTTACAAATCACCAAACATTTTTTCACACATAGAAGAAAGTGTTCTTAAATTTCCAGTTTCATATGCTATTATTTCTAAAGGACAAAATCCCTTCTAAAGATTTTCCCTACTATTTATTATCCTGAAAAAGTAGGGAGGTTTTTTGGTAGTTGCAAGAATGCATTAATTTGTAAGTACTGTCTGGGAAGTAATTTTTATGAAGTGTTTTTACTTCCTGAAAATACCAATATGAAACTATTACAAAAAGAAATTAAATTACATAACTCTCAAAAACAGTGGCTGAAAGAGATTTTTTTTTTTAATGTTCAATATAGTTATTAACGTAAGCCAAAACTGGGAAGGGTGTGTGCAAGAAAGGCTAAATAGATATGTGTGTGTGTGTATAAAAAAAAAAAAACCAAACAAAAAACAACCCAACTGTTTCTCTGTGCTTTGGGATAAGTTAAAAAGACAATGTACAGCCTGGGAAAACAAATTCCTTTCCAGCCTTGGTGATAATATTTCTGTAATACTTTTAATCTTCAAAATAGGCCTCCTAACAAAGCTAGGGCAGTCTCGCCTGTTCTGAAATAAATCCACAATGCTGGTATGGAAAGAGATGCGAAGAGACTTACCAAAGATGATAATGAGTCTTTGGAGGTAGAGGTGCTGCAGCTCAGGTCCTTTCCTTTTACCTACTGTGTGCTCTGGCACTGGCTTCTACTGTCTCAACCTGGCAAGAGGTATTTTAGAAGATATCATTTGGCAGGTGATACTGATTTCTGGTATAGAGAAATGCCAGAAGAGAAAGTAGTTTCTTCAGTTGACTGTCTAGCTTGGATTCACTCAATCTAGCATAATTCACCTTAATTTCTTCAATAGAGAAACTTTTTACACACTACAGAAGGGTGATAGAAAAAACAAACCAACCAACCCAAAAAGGGAAGTTATCTTTATGGAGCTGAGTTTACCAATTTTACCAAGGCTTTCAATTCCTCAGGTTCCCATACTATGACTGCATTTCTTTCCCAACTGATATACATAGAAATCGGTATTAGCATTCCTGTGATATCAAAATTGCTAGGTTTTTCTCTGCTTACAATATATATAACTAGAAATACTCAAAATGTGTCCATAACTTAATAGCTCGCTAAGCCTTCACTGAACAATGTCAGAATCCTGGATCATATCACATTCTTTCCTTTCTGTCCCCCAAGCATTGATTTCATCCTATTTCCTGACTTAGATTTTCATCACCTTCTTGTGGTATCTTTCCCCTTACAACACAACATCAATGGTAAAACAATTGATACTGAATTTCTCATACAAGAACAGACTCCCACAATCTTGGGGAGTTCAGAGCTGTGTGGAGATTGAGTCTGAAAGCCTTTGAATTTGGATTTCCCAAGAGGCTGTTGGGTTTTATTTACATTTCGTATTTCCTGGCAGAGATGTCAGTTGGTGTTTTCTGAATTTTTCTTCAGGAGAAAAACAGGAATGTAAGATGTGAACTAAAAGGTACGGTACATTGTCAGCGGCTGCCAGGAGGCAGCCCTGTGCTGATCCCCTGTGCCTGTACGCCAAGTTTCTCCTGCTCCTGCTATACCTGAAAACACTTGGCTATGCTTGCTAGTGAGGTTTCTTTAAAATCAGATAATTGCCCCTCATGTGCCGTTCCGAGGGCTCTCTTCCATATCCCCCTCCTCTACCTGCAAGAATAAGTACAAAACCTTGAAGATGGATGGCCCTTCAACATGACACAATAGCTTTTTAGTTTGACATTAAACACACTGAAAGCTGTTAAGGTGCAGGCCAGTGGAGATCTGTATAAGCTGTCCTTCCCAAAAGGTTGCTCAGTCACACCAATCTCCTGTCCTAGACCTGTGCGCCATCTTGCTATAGAAAGTATGGGGATGCACTTTCGTCCTGCCTTAGCCTTTTAATGTCAATATGCAGAAGCATTTTTCATCTGTAGATCTTTCCCTTTCACCTATAGAAGAGAATAGAATGGGGGGAAACCTAAAACAAACCCAAAGAGTAGTGATTTGACTTTGCATCATTACAGCAATCTCAGTGGGAGCCATCTGATAAAAAATTTAACAGCCTCATGTTCCTATATTTCCAACACAGGTACTGGGAAGACAGTGTTAAATAATGGGCCTGCATTTCATATGGTTTCTTCTGCAGTCTTTAATCAATAAAACGTTCTTTAGATCAATACAGATATTATTTCGCTGCTTGGAACCATTTATAAGTATACGATGGAGGTAGTTACAGCATAGTCAGTGCATAGTAAGGATAGCTCTTGGGCACAACACAGTTATAGCTCCACTCATACACAGCAGGTATCAATATAAAATTGGATACACTAGCATAAAATCACAACATCCTCTCTACAAAGCAACTCCAGATAAGCTGCACTGGGGGAATGAGGGCTGAGTGTGTTTAACACTGTGTTTTGTTCCCTATCAACAATGTCAGCAAAAGAGTTTTGCAGATTGATGTTGATTATTGTATCAGTAAACTGACATAGTCCCTTGCTGAAAGGATGTTTGTAAAATGTGTGCCTGGTGCCTTGGTAATGGAAAATAGAGAGGATAATTCTAATTCTGCCAGCTCATTTCAAGTAGATGAGTTTTAAGCTGTATGTCATGGGTGGGAAGTTTGGACGTTGCTGATGATCTAGTGTGAGAGGTTATTGTCACAATAATGTTGGTGCAGATAACATTTAAAGTGCTGCCAAGTGAAGGCTGGAAGATACCAGAACCCTGTTCGTAATAATACTTTACGTCTGAGATACAGCTTGTGCCTTCAAAGTATTATACAAACTCTGAATAATTAAGTGTCTGGATTGGCAAAGTAGGTATTTTGTGAACCAAGCCACAGAGAAATGAAACCCCAAAGTCATGGACAGGTCTAGTGGTTTTCCTTTCCTCCTGTACCAGGTATAGGACTTTGACAGTCTGCTGGCAGAAGACCAGACTTTTTGAAGAGGTCTGTGTTGGTATCGAGCAAGCCCGTGTCTATTTTTGATCTCTGCATTGTAAGCCATGCTATAAAATCTTTGCATTACATCAACAGCAAGATAGGGGGCTAGACTGTCATGGCATCTTAAAAGTTTTTAAAGTTGGCTGCTGCACAGGAGTGTAATGAGTGAACCCAGCAGGGAGGAATGGGGAGCATTGTCTCACAGACTCAAGGGCCAGATTGGGGACCGTAGCAGGAAAGAGGTGTCTGGGGCTGGGTCAGGGCTGGCCTGGAAAGTGCAGGTTGTTACTGGGGTTTTATTACAGTAATTAGGCATGCCAGAGTTATGCAGGAACAGTGACTGTCTTCCAAGTACTTAATTTTGCTATCAATTTTAATTTTCATATTAATTGCCCTTAGTTAAACTGATGTAATGAGCCTAGAGTGGCAGATAAAAATGACAATAGGGGCAAGTATGGATTCTGATTCCAGCTCGTAAAAGTAGCCAGCTTGTTAGTGGAGGTCTGTGAGGGCTATCTGCAAACTCACAGGTAAAGCCTCAATTCAGCCTCAGTTTCAGTCTCTTCCTGTTGTGTTTTGAAACCACTGAATCCCTGAGACAAGTAATTGTTCATTTTAGTGCAAACTCCATGCATTCAGACTCAAATCTCCTGTTTTCAAACCCAATTAGGAGATGGTAATTACCTGCGGGACGTGGGGATTTTGTTTGTCTGCCGGGGCAATGCAGATACTCTGCTTGTATCTCCCGTTCCAGTTATCAATAAAACACTAGAGCAAAACAGTGTTTTCCTCTCAGTGTTTTCAGGCAGTGTTATGCCAAATGAAGGCAATATTATGAGATTGCATGTGTTTGGGAATAATCATGCAAGCTATTAGTAATCATGCCTCACTGTTCTTCAGCACCGCTCACCCCCAGCTTTTGCGTGTTTGACACACAAGTAGCTGTTTGATGATTCTCATCACTACCTTATGGATGGTGAAGCTGAGGTCAGCCAGTCAGCCAGCGATGGAGTCAGAAGATGAATGCAAATCTCTTGAGTTTCAGTACAGTGATGTACTTTGAGGAAGTCAGCCTTTCTGAAAAACATGTCTATAACATATTCTCTATCCTAGCATAAAACAAGCACTCCAACTCGAAGGACAAGCTGAGCAGAGGAAGCATATTGCTAAGTAGCTGTTTAGTAAAGGAGACCTGCAGAAAGAACATGAGAACACTGATTTCTTTTGAAAAGCGCACAGAAGAGTGAATTGGGAGTCTTCCGTGACATAGAGAGCACTCAGTTGCCAACCACTCTAGTAGGTGAGAAGAGAGATTCTCAACTCTTAATATAATTTCCAATAGGGCAGAAAAGGCAGTTGGCAGCTCTTTTATCTCTGGATGAGGATTTCCTCCTCATCTTCCCCTTCATAATGGTCCTAGCCCTGGCAAGGCTGATAGTGTTAAAGAGAATTGCTTCAAATATGCAGGTGTCTTAAAAAAAAAAAAAAGAGAACGCTAACCAGCTGGCTACCTATACATTTTAAAATAATCTCTTCCACAGTATGCTGATAAACTGCTGAGATTGTCAGAAACTATGGTGGTCTTTGTCCTACAAAGCAAATTAAGCACAGTAAATTGGAGCTGCTGCAAACAGTCTAGGAGTTTATAAAATTTGTTACTGATGAACACCATTCAAATTCATTAGTTTTGTTCTTTTCCTTCTCCTGGACTTGCAGTGAGCTTGGACTTGTGATGAGCCTGGGACAAAGGTAATCATTACTGGGAACAGAATGAATGTGAATTGAACAAGAAAGTCACACCACCAATCACTGAAATGGGCCTAAATATTTGAATGCCAGTTCACTGTTTCACTGCTGAAATGAAAGAACATGAATAAAAACATAACAGCAAAGGATTTTGTTCAGCTGTGAGATTTCCTGTTGCCCCTGCTTTCAAGCATGCTGGAATCAGAACAGCTGTTCTTGCTTAGCTCCTGCTATTAGTCCTGGTAAGAGTCAGATTCTGACTATGGGGATGAAACAGAATAGTTCAATATTTGGCATGGTGGCTGAGCAGAGATTCATGATGTAGGAAACTGTCCTTCCATCTGTTTTATCAGAACCTGTCGTCCCTGTTTTTGCAAGCCAATATACAAACAGCACACATGTTTTTGGTACATTACTGCTCAGAGTAGTATCAACAGAAATTGGAATTGCGGGAGTACCATGCTGGACAGAATTGGTATTGCTGTGACTCCTCTCCCTCCTTTCACACTTTTCCCAGCCTCAGCTGCATAGTTCAGATGTGTACCGAGGGACAAAGTAATCTTTGTTATTCACCCTCTCCCTTGTGTACATCCCGTTTAAGAGGAAGGAGAGTCAAATGGCATCCGCACAGTTCGGGTCAGTGCCCTACTGATGCAGAAGAGAGCTTCTTACTCCATCTCCTCTTTGTGTCTGTAGGTCAGTCGTAACCTGATCCCCACTATATTAAGGTATCATCATGGTACTGAAAGACTGATTCTGTTTTGACAGGTGGGATAAAGAAATGCAGTGAATAGCAGAGAACTCTAATCCCAGACCTAATCTCGTAATAGAGAAGCTGACAAATATACCCAGAGAAAAATCACAGGTTTTGCAGCAGAAAATAGAGTGGGAGGAAGTCTTGGTATTTATGCAGTGTCCCAACTAGACATGAGATTGGACATCACTGTAGCAAATCCCTGAAGTGTTGGGCTCTGTGTGCCATGACGGTTGACTACAAGGAGGGCAAACCTTATGCTTGGTGTGCTGCTGCAGAAACACGATACAAATCCCCAGAGGAGATTCTCAGGTTGCCTGAGGCACTTCGGGGCTGCAATAAATATGCCCTTGTCCCTTGTTTTACAAGGAGCATGTTTCTTTTGAAGGCAAGACGTGCCAAGCAGAACAATACCAAACCAAAAAGCTGGAGGAAAGAGTGATGAAATTGGGTACCTCGTCTTAGGTTAAGTGAATTCCTTTAAGCCAAAAACTGAGTGTATATGGGTCCAGGAAATTCAGAGGAGTCCTGCCTGAACTGGGCCAGGCAACCCTCCTGGTATGGAGTATGATCAGCTCCTTCCCTGGGGGAATTTGGAAAAGTCTGAGTATTCACATGAATGATGGGGCATTTCTCAGTTCAGAGAGTCTTCACTATCCAGTAGCTGTCAGCCTGCTCTTACAATACTGCCAGTTTTAAGGCTAAACAGGTGATGTAAATTGATGACAGTAATGAATCAGAGCTCATTTAAACCTGCAGAGTAGTTGGTCTCTTGCTCCCTTAAGACAGGACAGTCATTCTGCAGGGGTGTGTGTGGAAGAAGATACTGTTCAACAGCCAGGTTTATGAGAGGATCCAAGTGCTTGAACATGAAGAGAGCTTTTGTTCTTTCACATAGAAAATGCTGATGGGAACATTAGCATTAGTGGAGAAAGGCCCAAATTCATATAAAAAAATAAGGCATGTAAAAAAAAAATTAGAATAAACTGCTTCTCCAGTTCTTGAAGTCCTCAAGTCAACACCAGATGCTTTTGCCTTAGTCAAATGCAAGTTACTGATCTAAGCCTTGCAGTAAGTGGATTAAGTGTTATGGTCTGTGTCACAAAGAAACTGAGACTGGAAAATCTCCTTTGGACTGAAATCTGCAGAATAAGAATTATGTAGCAACATTATTGATCCAATAACTGTAAACAAAGAATAATATTAACATATTCTTGAACAACCACCAACTAAAAGAAAGATAAATTCATCATGTCTCATTTGCTACTCAGACATTAGAAATAATAAGTAACAAAAAGGGGTAATATATTACATGTCTTAATGTGGGGCATCTTATTCCTGGAGCTATCTCAGTGAATGCAGTGGATAACAAAGGCAGGCATCAGTGCATTTTTGGGATGGCCCCTTATGCTGAATCTCAGCTGGCTGTGACTGTGGAGACACTTTTCAGAAGTAGCCTGGTCTTAACCAGAAACAATGTCTGATTCATATGTTCAAAAGTAAATACAAAAGGTTTTTCCTTTTGCCATCAAATGCCTGCTGAACTGTTCAGTGCTCTGTTAGTCTGCTGCTACTTGTCTCTGGCTTTTCCCCCTCAGGGAAAATTTTGTGAAGGTTGGCTTGACTGGCAGCTGAAAAATGCCACAGCAGAGTGAGGAGCAAGTCAGCCTGATGCAGACGTATTTCAGCTGCACCTTACTTTATTAAAAAAGTGGAGTCCTGAAATTCCAAAGCATGGAAACAAAATGGGATTTCTGGTGTATTTAGAGCTGCTGTGCCTCTGGGGCTGTATCTGTTCCTTCATCCCAAAGGTACACCTTTTTAATAGTGGGATTCATCCTATGTACCTTTAGATATATAAACCAAAACCATCTACATGATATGGACACACCTGAAGTTACATATGTAGGTGTTTGCAGATGAGGTGAATTGTCCTGTATTCCGTCAACTGTACAGGGAGAGGAGAGTGGCCAGCTAATACCTAGCTGTGTACAGTATAGGTTTCAGGGCTTCATCTGATCATCCTCACCCTTCATGTTGCCAGTGGTTAAGAAGCAATGCGAGTTCAGCACTAATGATTTTCATGTTGTTTTCACATGTACTTTCAGGCCACTAATGAGAATGCTGCCCATGACTTCATTGCAACCATCAACTCACAGGTGCATTTCAGCAACAAATTTCTGTCTAAGAAATTAACTTCTAAATGCTTGTAAATATGAAGCAACACTGTTTGTCTCTAGTAAGATTGGGATGATTTTAAAGCACTTCAAGGGATGTCTCAGGTGCCAGTTGGGAGTGCTAAAGTCACATGTTGAAGCAGGGCAGATCTGAGACATCATGAATCAGAAGTGGGAATATTTGCTGTAGCTTGACAGCCCTAGACTTAGTCTAGCATCCATGATACGATGATTGAGAATCATGTCCACTTTGTATGTCTCAAATTTTTATTTGTGAAATAGGAAGCAGCCTTTTCCTTTCAGTTTAGTGCTTTGGCTTTTACAAGTGAGAAATGTTAAATAAACAGATTGAAACCACTACAGTCATGGGAATGTTTCCTTTAACTTCAGGGAGATTTGGCTTATGGCCTATACCATATTGTATTGTACTGACTCAATTAGAAAAAGAATAATGAATTAAAAGGTCACGGCTCTTTAAATTAAAATGCAGGTAGAAGTGTAAAATGTGTGTGGTGGGGTTCCTCTTTAACTGCCCCAAGCATTTGCCATTAATTATCAATGGGAACTCTCCATCCAACAAGTTCACTAATCTCCTTTTAATCTCATTGAGTTCTGAACACTTTCTGGAAAACATTTTTCAGAACTAATCTGCCAAGGCAGGGTGGGGGAAATGTTAAAACACACAAAAATCTGCGCAACAGGAAATAATGTTAGAAAGCTGTGAAAATCATTTATCCTTTTGAAGCGTAATGGTTTTTAATTTTCTCATGCCCTGATCTCCCTGGCAACAATTTAAAAGTGCATAAGCATTCATGAATCAAAGCCGTTCATGTCTGCATTTTTAATTATGTGTCATTGGATTGAAACTTTCCCTTTGATCTTTGCATTTAAAGGGATTTACAATTTAATGATTACAGTCCCCCTCCCCCCAAAGTCTATGCTTGTTATTGAGCAATGTCACGAAGGGGTCACTGTTGGACAGGGGGAAGACAGTTTTGTTCAGGATGTTATAAGCATGTCTGAAACCTGCCTTATGCTCTGACTCATGGAGAAGATCCCTATGTGATGGTGGGGCTTCCCAGTGGTGGTGACTCTAGGCCTTTTGCTTTAGGCAAGACATTTAAAAAGAAAGTGAGATAAAATAGAGAGCAAATATAACCTGGTTGCCCATTAAGCAGTCCTGTGCTCTAGGCAGCTGCCCTTCTTGCCCTGCGTAATGACTTCAGAGCCATGTAGCGTGGGCACCATGACAAATGGAGGTAGAAGCACTCGTAGCTGCTTGCTGTGAGGGTAGTCAGAAGTGGTTGACGGCTCTGAGGTGAATGGAACAGTTTGTCCTTGCCAGCAGAAATCAAGCAAACTGAAACAATTGAACACGTCGATTCAAGCTGGGGAAAACAGACAGCTATTTCATTGTGCCTGTTTAGGAGAACGAGCTCCAAGGAGGCTGGTCTCAGCAGGGCAGAGAGAAAGCCTTGTGGTGAAAGCACAGGTTGAGAGCAGGGGTGTCGGACTGCCTCGGGGTGAGGAGAGAGCTGGTGGTGGGAAGATGATGTAGTGCGTCTGGATTGGGGAGCAAGCGAGGAGGCCTGGGGAGAGTGACAGCTGTCATGGCTTTTCTGTGTAACATCGGGCTGCGGAGCAACAAGGAATGGAATCCATACAGAGTACGGAGATGCTACAGCTGTGAATGCCGTATAGGTGGATGACCTCGGTGAAGTTTCTTAACTTTGTTTTCTCACGAGGCTCGTAAATGCCCAACTACGTCCTATACATGTACGGCAAGATAACCCCCTCACCGCAAAAAAGGTGGTCATGCTCAGTGCTGGCATTAAAAGGTGTCAAAGTTTTCCCATTAGATATGTGTGTATGTGTGTGACTTGATGCAATGTGTAGCACATACTAGGTACTCTCTAATGAATCGTTCTTTCAAAGCTTTTTGCTAGATATTTAATTTTCTCGCTGAATAACAGTTTAAAGGTCATGCAGATTGGTGACACATGCAAAATGAATGAATGTTACTTATGATGTGCCTGTGCAAAATTAAGGCCTTGCACAGACTGCTTTATATGCACAATGTTATTGTAATTTCTTGTAAAAAATCAATAAAAAAGTATTAAACTAAAAACCCTGAGCAGAATATTTTATGTCTTATTAAGCTACTTATGGGTTCAGCTAGAATAGCAAGGGTCCTATTAATCAATGCTTTAAGTTGACTCCATGGTGAGTTGATGAGTTGAAAAATTTGTTAAGATCCCTTTTTGTCTCTCTTTAGAGGGTCTTAATGTGGTAGATTTTGTGAAGTGAGCATACGTTTGTGCCATTAGCAATAAGTTAACATTGCATGATTTAACATTAGAAACATCATTTATTGAGCTTATACTTAAAAAAAAAGCCAGTCTTTTCACTGAAATGTGCTCTATGATGATCCAATTTTACAATCATTTTCTCAGATGAAAAAATTCATGGTTACACTATTGACAACTGCTGTTAAATTGCTCCAGATGGGATTACACTAGAGGTAGACTACTCATCCACATAAAAGCTATAGGAAAAGATCCTAACAATTTTAGGTTTGTTACTCAGGAAACAGTCATGCTTTTTAGAGCACAGGTACCATTTATAGTCTAGAGAACTGCTGTATATCAAGGATAAACATGAATCCAACTTTGGGAATCAGTAGTGATAGCAAGCAGGTGAGAACCAGGGAGGTAAAGAACTTGTAGAAAAGGAGAAAACTTGAGGCAGAGTCTTGCTTGCTTTGTTGCATTTTTTTTTTCGACTGAAAGAAAATATTCATAAGGTATGAGAGAATAGCAGGAGCAGCAGCTGAGTTTTTGAAGCAGCAGCAATCTATAGGCTGTTTCTGCCCATAAGATAATTAGTGCCACAGTATAATTAGAGAGGAAAGAACAAAAGGAAGATAAGTATCGCTGTGGGCTTCAGTTTAATTTACAAGGAAATCCAGGTAACCGGCTAAATACAATATACTCCTCTTAAAACATTATAGGTTGGTATTAGATTTTAGAGAGCACATATCATCAGTTTGTAAGGGTAGAAACAGTGGTTCTGAGAAATACATCCATACCTTTTAAAATCTCTTCGTTAGATTGAATTCCTTTTTATTGAAATACATTTTATTTAAATACTCTGTGATACTCCTATTGAACTATAACTCAGTTCTGTATTCTGAACAGGGTGCTGAAAATTTTAATTAAGCAGTAGCTCGGGAAGATTAGTCCATTGCAGTTCAGTCCCTCCTCAGAGCCCTGCGCCCCTGCAGTAGCTGCTGCATGGTTGTGATTCTGCAGCACAGAATTCGCTTGTCACATCTGTATTTGCATTCTCAGGCACAGTTGCCAGCAAGTCCAGTATCTGCAAGGATCCAGAAAAGGTGGATCTTGTTTTGAGGTGCTTTGGACCTGACTGATTTGCTCATTGCTTGCACTCATTTGCAGTCCATCACTCCAGTTGCCTTCTGTGGCACATAGGAAATAAGTTGTTTGGAAAAGCTTACTAAATCTGGTACTAAAAGCAGGACTGTCTTTGTTGGCAGTGTCAATAGATGGATTAATAAAAGCAATGAACTTGGTGCCCTTATTTTCCTCTTGCCTGAAGAAGTGGTTCTTCGCATAGCTGGTACAATGTGCCATCAACAAGCTGTTGGCAGAATGTCAAATTGCTAGTAAATAGGTTTCTACCATCATCTGCTCCGAGTTGCTTTGTCCTTTGATGTATTAACATGGCATCTTCTTTTCCAGCTTGAAGAAGTGAAACATACCACAAGAAAGCTCAAAGCTGACATACTTCAGGCTTGGAGCATCCCACATGCGTGACTGTGTTGAACTTCTTCCTGCCAGGATTCCTCTAAAACACTTAGGAACTCCAGGTAAGCCACGATCAAGCAGTGATCATTAGTGGCTCTGTAATACTTTTCTTTCCCACTTGTGCCTTGTGAGCTTCCCTGTTTACTGCCTTCTGCTTGTCTCAATCTTTTGTTGTATTTTTTATATAAGGTTATGGACTATAGGGGACATTCAGTATCTCATTTACTGCACAGGTCCTATCAGAAAGATCCTCTGTTCTTGAAGGGAATACAGAGAGTGATTACAACTGGCTAAAAACAAGTTGATTCCAATAAAAAATAACAAAGAAATAATGCACATGCTGAAAATTAGTCATATAAATTATTCAGCAAATTATTTTAAAAAATTAGCAGATTTTTGGGAAAAGATTAAATAGATGTACAGTTTTTGCAAAAAGAAAAAAACACTAGATTAATTGAAATTAAAAAAAACGCTTAGCTGAGGGCTGCACTTGTTTCTGTTATGGTTGTTGTGGCTGGAATTGTAGCACATCAAAGCACCAGCCATAAACCGTAAACAAGGATTCTAGGGTCCTCTGTTACACAAACGTAGCAAAAAAGCCCACTGCTGCCCCAGAGCCAATGGAAACAGCAAACAGAAAGTGGGATTCAGGTGCAGAAAGGGATATAGTCCTGGACTGATGGGGGACACAAGTATACACCACCACAAACATGTCACATGGTGGGAGAGTAAGAGTAGCTTTCCACTGCTGTTACAGAGGAGTAACCCTCCCGCTTTGAGTACTCTACATATGAGTTTATGGGCCCATATTTTCTTTTTCTGCCTACATCTGAAGGATTTAGAAAAATTATGCAGGCTCCTGAGTGTCAGTGAGCTAGTTCGGAGGAACAGCTTGGGTTGCCAGACATATGGAAACCCCAGTTATGTTCCCTGCACAAATCAACTCTGCAGACCACGTGGAGCGAATTCAACACTACCAAAACTGTGCTGAACTCATTATGGCTGTGCTGTATAATGCCCGTACACACAGACCTGTTTGTGAAGTCCTGATCACAAACATGACACCTCCCTGCCCCCTTCTCTTTACTTGTAAACCCATGACAAGAAAAAAGACAGTGGGCTCTGCTGTTGGTGGCTTTAGGCCTCGATCCCACAGTGGGCTTGGTGCATGGTTATAATACTATGCTCACAGGTGGTCATCTTATGATACAAATTTATGAACAAGTGCAGTAGCATCACTCAAGACCTCTATGGAGGGTGTTCACATCTCCTTTTATCTAAGGTTTGCAGCAGTGGAAGTCAAACATCACACTCCAGCCTTGGGTGATGACTTAGATTGATGAAAGAAAATTAAAACTTTCAACTCCCTGCCCTAGAGGGAGAACATAATGATCCAGACCAATCCCACTTACCTCTTTGAAATTATTGTTATCTTTTTAAAGTAAGTCAATGATTTATGAGATGTTTAGTGGGCAAAAACCTCTACAAACAGTGGGCTGGCTAGGTTATAAATGATCTGTACACAACTTGGGATTTTTCTGGCAGTTCATATGCTGTCTATCTACAACTAGGGTTTCTCTCTCCAAGTTGCAGAGCATACAGAAATAAAAATGATTTGCTGTGCTTGGGTATAGCTTAGGCAATGGTAATTACTGCATGGAAAGGTACTCGACTTAATCAATGGCCTGATGCACAGCTCATTTGAGGTTTCCTCCTTTGCTCCAGCATAAAGGAGAGAAAACATACAGAGGAAACAAAACTGGCCAGGGGGAAAAACATTCAAAATTATTACTGAAAACTCTCTGCACTATGAGTTATACAAATGCAGAAATACAGAAAATACAGAGGGGAAAAAACCCAACACAACAAACAATACAAAAAGGACAGTCTCTGACCTGGGAATGCTTTAATAAGAACAGAAAACAAGGACCAGCAGGAAGACAGAGAGAGACAAGGAGTGCAAAAGAAACAATGCAACGTCAAAATCAGTATAATAGGTTTACTTAGTTACAAGTAGGTTTGAGATACAAACCAATTCACTGTAGAACAAGCAAGAAAGCAACTGCAAAGCTAAAGCACTTTCCAGGGGAAGTAAAGGTAGGATAGTTTTAGTTTTAAGGGTGAATTGGTGGGTTTTCTTTTGTGCTCTGATAGGCTATAGATAATCAGGATTGCACCGTGACCTTAGACTTTTTACCTACATCACGTGAAGAAGGCTTTCTCCTAGGGGTGATGAGCCAAATCTGATGGGAGGCACTGGGAAAATGAAGCAACTTGGCCAAAGACTTACAAATAAGTTCACCAGCTAGGCTACCTGTCTCTCTGGGTTTGACGGTGGTTGTCCTTTGCTCATTCTTCCAGACTGCATGTTCTTAAGCAAGCTCCTGACTGCTCATGTTGTCATCCCTGAATTCATGTCTTTGACAGAAGCATCTGAGATGCTCAGTCTGTACCCATCAAGTTATCAGGTTCTCAGTGTTGTTCCTGATCTATTTATGTATTCTCTGTTAAGATTATAAGGAGTTTGTAGGAACAGCTGGAGTTAGGCATCATATTCCACATATGCAGGAATGAATAGAAGTCATGCAGCACATACATTGCTTTGGGAAAAAAAAATGGGAAGGGAGACACGGAAGGCTGCTGGATTTTTGGCTCTTCTGAAAATCAGGCTGCTGGTTAGTAAATCTGGATATTCAAAATAAGCCCTTGTGGGAATTGTAGCTGTGCAGGAGTTTGATCAACCTCCCAGTACAACAATTCTCAAAGCTTTTTGGTGGTGTGAGTGAAAGTGGTGTGTCTTACTCATGCACATCATATGAGTGGGTCAGTCCAATGCACTTTTGCAAAATGCTGCATGGTCTCTAAATGGAGGACATATTAGATTAATCACTTAGAAGCTGTATAAGATAAATGTGTGCATTATATATCATAACCTTATAAAGCTGAGGGACAAGATTCTGCAAATGCTAAATGCATTTGTTTTCTTTTGTGGTTATCCAGGTGAAATTCAACAAAAATGTAGCTGGAAGCTGTGAACACTCATGCAGCATCATGATAGTCCTGTAGGAGTATTGTCAGAGGATATGAAAGAGACTAGGGTGGTAGGGAGAAGTGTATTTTATTAGACTGATGTTGCTGGGAAAAACGAACACATTTTTCAAGCTTCAAGATGGGCATTTCTGGCAGCAGTTCAGTTTGTGTGTCATACCAATTCAGTCTGAGTGGTGGATGAGTTTGTGCAGAGGATAGGAAAGCAATGTCCCCTCTCTTCCTCTCTCACTGTGGAATACCTGAAGTAGCCAAAATGAACTGCTGTGTGGGTCAGGACTTTGCTTTTTTTGGGATCATCAGATTAAGGATGTTTGGGTGTAGACTATACCCTATCTGACAACATGTGTGTGCTCAGTATGCAGCCATGTTGCATAGAAAATATCCTGATCTGCATCATTGTTGAATGAAAGGTCAAACTCAAGCTGACATGGCTTTTCTGGGAGTTTGCTTCTCTGTGCAAAAACCATGACAGCATTATGCCTCATCACAGGGGTACTCAAGCTACAGAAATGTGATTGTCTCCTTGTCTGGGCATGTAACTCCACGAACAAATGTGTGCGCAGTACACCAACTGTGAAAATGAGAGATCCCTCTGAGGCTTTGAGGGACACGGGTACAGCATTCCAGCAATGTGCTGTGAACCAGGAAGGTTCGGCTCAGAGCACCCACAGGGGAAATTTCGTGGAAATTTAGGAATTCTTCTTCACTTTGCTTTTCTCTTTGAAAATTTCTCCCTTTGGGGCCTCAACACATGTTGAAGGTATCTCACCACAGGTACTCTGACTTGGAATTATTAGCCTGCATGCCATAAACACTAAACAACAGCTATCCATAACACAGCACAACATAAATAAAACTGTACTTGTTAAAACATTCAGGTTTTAGGTCATAAGACTGTATATTTTCTTTTTCCTGACTGCCCTGTTTTTGAGGTCTGCTTGCAGGGAGACAGGACTAGCACCTCATCAGTGATTCATTTCCTAATGAAATGGAAACTGGCATCAGGAAAGGAAAGAAAAAAAAAAACCTGGGGAAAAAAAGGCACGATAAATGGCTGGCTTTCTGAAAAGCACACAGTGAAACAATGGGACTAAATGAGATACATTCCTGACAAAGATCTCTTCTGTTCTCTAAAGGCTTTTATTGTACCTAGAGTTATGTTTTATCTTTAAAAAGTGGTGTTCTTTATTTTATGTGAGCTCTCTCCCCCTCGCCCTCTTTTCTGCTTGCTGAGATTTAAGTAAGCTCTTGTAGTGCTCTATCTCTGATCAGGCTTAAAGATTTGGAAAGCCCTGAGTTTGCAAGGATAAAAAAGGCCTTAGTATCTAGACACTGATAGATCTGATTCATCACCTCGGGAGGACATTACCACACAGCCTGTGCCACAGATCGTCTTGATAACAAGCTCTGGATTTTTCTTGGCATGCACTTTCATTTAAAGGTCAAAGCTCTTCCAAAGAAAGAGGAATTGCTGGGTTAGGGGAAAAAAAAAAAAAGTAGTGGTCACATTATCTTGACAAAGCCATAGTCTTCACTGAGGCCAGAGGATTTAGAGTGAGAACAGTGGGCCTGATTCTAGCTGAATAAAAGGTGCTTTTGAGCTGCTCTGAGCTCCGCAGAGAAAGCAGAACCAGAGCATGACTGCACGGGCTGGCAGTCCAGCCTGGGCTGGGTTAAGTGTCTGGCTGGAGCAGGCAGACTCAAGTCCTGCTCCTTCCCCACTTGAAGCAAACAAATGGCAAAACAGGGACGTGTCAGCCCCTGTCCCTGCAAGACCCTGACCTTATGGATGAGGAGAGAAAGACACCCAAATTCAGTGGATGCCCAGCCCTGCTCTGGTTTTATCTAGCAAAAATGAACACCTCCAGCTTTAGACCAAAACACCTTAGTCTTGTATTTCTGGTTTTCCTTTTCTTCCCTTTCCTTCATATCTGAGCAATAACCCACTGCCTAAGATGTGCTAAACTTCATCTGGTCTTAATCAGGATACCTCCCTGGGTAGCAATTAAGCAATGATGGCTGCCACTTAATGGGGATGGTAATTTTCACTTAATTGGGGTGTTTTCCAGTGCCTTAGACTTGTGTGGGTCTCTGTGCATTGTCTGTCTCTGGCTTTATGTGACTTTCTAGCACCGACACACAAACAGTGCTTCCTGATTACCTTATCCTGTCTGCTCACTTGACCCTACTGTAACAGGCAAGATCAATCAGTATTGACTGTTCTACAAATTCCGGTGGTCAGCTAATAAAGTAGCGATGCCTTGCTCTCTTTAGGAATTTCTCAGCCCCAGCACACAATCTCCTTCCTTTCCCCCCACATTTTGGCATTAAATTCACTAAGAACAGCAAAACAAAGCCCCTCTTATGGAGTCAAACCACTGATGGCACTGTGCAACAGAATTGAATTTCACCATCTAGCAGCATCAGTGAAGGCCAGCAACAGGACCCAATCCCCAGGAGAGTGGGATTAGGAGGAGATCTAATTCTTTTCTCCAGGCTGCCCTGTAATCTGCTCTGTGACACCAGCCTAATCTTTTTATCACTCTGCACTGAAATTTCATGATCTGGAAAATTATTCCACTGTGGAGCAAGCTGTGTGTGAATAACTGATTTGGTTTTGGTTGTGAGAGTGGATCAAAAGGAAGCCAGGTTCACCATTTGACAGAGAATCAAAATGCTGAAAAGCAGTTTGCCCTGTCATAAAACATTAAAAAAAATTCTAAACACTTATTTAAAAATGAATAAAACTGAAGAAGTAATACATGGTTTGGAGCTAAAACAAAAAAGGAAAAACAAAATGTCACATGTTGACATTTTTAGAATTTTTAAATTTAGATTACTGAAGTGACAATATTGAAAATGCACTGCTTGCCTCAGCATTGCCTACTAGCCTGTCTGATTTAATTTTGAGGAGAAGAAAACTACCAGCAAATGGAAAACAATGATCTTTTCCCATGTGCTGATTAAATGAAAAGCCTAAAAGGCACTCCCACAATGGGCAAATGAGCAAGTATATTTCTTTAATTGACATAATACCTGTAACAGGAAATGGTTATATCTTCACAATGTTTGACAACCCGCAACATAGGTTTTTAAGGGCTGGAAAGCCCATCAGAGATAGTAGTTGTCATAAGTAGATTCCATCAAGGCTTCTAGATGCTTTTCATTTTAATCCTATCTGTAAAACATTGACTTTTCTAATCAATTGTGAAAGTAAATCCTCAGGATTTGCCAGATTATGTGTGAAATGCAATAGGGAGTACTTAAATATATCAGTAAATAAACAAACACACAAATCAAAAACTAGAGGGGGAGAAAGCAGCACTCGGTATCCTGGCTACAATCCATGTTTATTATTTAACTTTAAAATGACAAATCAATGGCAAAATGGAATTAAGTAGCTGTGTAAGCACAGAAGTAATTTTATCAGTGTATGAGATGCTCATGTTTTACATTATACAGAACATGGCGTGTTTACTGAGCAAATGCAGAAACATCAGTGAGAGCTGGAATTGGAGCCAAGGCTGAAGGGAACGGGGATGCCATCTGAGAGATGATACCCTGGGGACAAGTTTCTGATGGTAACAGCATGGACAATAATGGGAAAGTGATGCATTCAGGTTCTTCAGAGAAGGTAATGAAACTTGCTTTATGATTTGAAGGTAGAGCTGAGCAAGAAGAGGAAAGACCTTGTCTAGAGGTCAAGGCTGACACAGTCTCAACTAGCAGGATGTTTAAGCAGGACTGATCTGCTAGTGGGTACAGTTGTAACCCTAGGACTGACCTTGATTAACTAATGTGTGTGTTAGAAGGCATTATTGTTTTTGTCTTGTAGTGGAAATTGTGTAAAAGTGAGGTTGCTCAAGCTGAGAGATGGAACACAAGCACCATGTAAATCTGTACAGATTTTGTGCTGTTCTCTTAGGAAGTGCCCCCTTACGGAATATCTTGTAGTGGATATCTGTTTCAGTCATCACAGGTTGATTATTTGGGGAATTCCTACCATTGTTGTGGCTTAGTTATATTTTACGCTTCATTTAAAGTCCTTCTTTTGGGGAAAATCAGTGAAACAATTGTGATCTGTGTGCATATTCAGGGGAAGTGGTATCAGGACCAGTAACAGGGAATTATTTAAACATGCAAATAAACTTGTTATGTGATAAAGAGTTCTTGAGGGTAGAAGATAACAGGGATTAATTAAATCACTAGTTGCTACTCCCAAAACAGCATTCTGTGACTAAAAGGCCAACATACTTTATGGTGAACTGAGAATACATGAAAATCAGAGGAAACATTTACAAAATTTGCCAACTTCAAGTTGTACAGCTTATTGCAGTGATGTTTTCTGCAGAATAAGGTCTAATTTAACTTGAGTAATAGTAGGAAAAATCTCACTATTTGTGAACATTTGCTATGAAACAGTCAAAGCAGTCAACAGATGCTATTCATAGTTTATAGCTTGCCCATTTTTCCCAGTTGGGTTGTCTGAAGCCCAGCTCAGATTTGTTTAAACTCAGCCTCAGCTTGGAAAGGTCTGTGGGTTGTTAACATACAACACACTGAGAGTCTCACTGGACCTGCCTGCACCAGAAAACTGAATCAAATTCCAGACACTGAAGTAGGCTCAGATGAAAACAGAAATACCAGGGGTGTTTTTACTGCTGCTGTCTGCCCTTGGGCCAGACCAACCCAAAATTGCCCCATACCTGCATGTCAGAAGTCTCAAAAGTTCACAGTAAGGAAAAACTGCAATGGAAAAAAAAAGTGGAAGCCACTGAAAATGATCGCAAATCAGGAAGTCCAGATTTCATCCTGAACAGCGGCATTTCTGGCGTCTGTCTTGCAAGAAACAGTAGGTGTTCTGAATAACCCCTGAATATGTAACTGGAGATCAGGATGGCAAGAGGGCTGGGGGAGTGTTGCCCTCTCCTCACCAGGTCTCCTAAGCACTGCTGACAGTCAGATAAATGCTTTGGCTACCTGGTCTCTCTCCCCCACAATGTAGAAGTCAAACTCTACCTGTGACCAAAATTTTACCCTCCCCAAATCTTGCAGCCATCTTTGCCTTCCCCAGATCTTGCAGTCATGCTTGAGCCAGCTCTTGCGTAAGCTGTTGTAAAGGGAGGAGCGTAACTGAGGCAGGAAGATGGTGCAGTTCACAGCAGCAAAGGTCACAGAGGGGATAGTTGTTTTAAATAAAGTAGAAAGGAAAAGAGAACAATTAATTATTTCCCTAAATCAGTGAAGGGATATCAAAACTGGATAACATCCCACATCATGGATTTTGTGGCTATTACAGAGCTCTATTGATGTATTATTGGTATAGATGTTAGAGAATGGTTTTACACAAGGAGAAGAGAAAGCTGGAAAGTAATTGAGGATTGACTACTAAATCAACATACGAAGGCTTTCAAATGCTAGGGGCCAACAAATCACAAGACAAGTGACTGCTTGTTCTTTTGTTGTTATGCACTGTAGTAGTGTTTTACACCTGAGTAGCACCAGGAGGCTTCAACTAAGACTGGAACCTCCTTGGGCTGCATTAAGTATGAATTCTGGGGTCTTTCTCTTTGCCTTCTAGGTTTTGTTGTTCGATTGTCCTGGAGTTGCATTTTCAGCTTTTCCTCCACAGTCATGAGGACTAGAAACTTTATTTCTTTGCTCACAAGACCAAATAGCTGAAGCTGTAGAGGAAACATGAAGTATCAAAGACCTTTAGTGGAGTCAAGAGAGCTGGCAATGCTGACCTCCTTTCCTGTGTGTTTTCATTTCAGTTTTTATTTCAAATCTTTACTTCCTGTCTTCAGCAGTCACTTTGGTTGCCGAAGCTGTTGAGGATGTAGTTCAGTGGGTTTTGACCTTGGTTCAAGGGAGCTGCATTTTACTGATAGGTAATACTTGAATGTAGAAGAGATAGTGATGGTGTTAGAGTTGTGACTATTTAAGGATATGAGAGATGCAAGGTTTGCAGAAAGACGTAGTATCCTTTATTAGCTGGTATGATATGGTTGGAAAAGCAGTTTGGGGCACACCAACCTTTTGTCAAATCATTCTTTCAGCCTAATGGCTGGATAAGAAGAGTGGACATAGGGAGCCCTGGCCCTTGTCCTGCCTCTGTCCCTGCCTGCTCTGGGACCTGGGTCAAGTTCATTCCCCCTCTTCCAGGGCTCAGTTTCCCACTTGTAAAACACATAGCACAGCTGAACGTGTGCAGGAGCGGTGCTTGGTCTAAGGAGTATCACCTTGCTAGGTCCTTGGCACAAGACTTGAAATATCTTTATTTCACACAGTCCTGCTCAGTGAACATATGCTCTCTGGGCTATGCTTTTCTAAGCCCATGTCTTGTTATGCTCCTGGTATAATTGTTTGCTAAGGGAGGAGCTAAAAGCCAAAAGGGTTTGCACCTTCACTCTGGCCTCTGGTTGCCCCATTTCAGTGCCTTGTTTCAGTGTATGCAGTTGTTCAATGCACGTGGTTATACATGAAGGTGAATCCACTGCTGCTCAGATCAGGGGTTAGGCTCATACCACACTGAAGTCCTTCGCACACAATGGCTGTACAGAATGTCTGGCTGCCCTGTTCATTCATCACCTCTGCTGAAAAACCCTTTCAATTACATTATGTTCAGAATCCATAAAATATAATTAAAATATGTAAATCTATTATATTATTTAATGAGTACACTGAGACCTGAAAGTTTAAATTAGATGTAAAACTGATACAGACCTATTGCTATTGATTACTTATATTAATAAATCATTGCAGCCTTGGACAGAGATTTTTTTTCCCCTACTAGGTGGCAATATCTTTCTTTTTTTTTTTTATTTCATCCATCAATTCTTACGTTTATGCAGTCTTTTAAAACTACTGTGGAGTAGTAATGAGAAACTATGTAACTTTTCTGCAACTAATATCCATTCTTTAGCGTGATTTCTTGAAGTTCTGTTCCCTTCTTTTGCTCTTTCTTGGAAGGCATGGCAGACTGCTAGCAGTACAAGTGAGGCAACACAAATAAGCCCCAACCCCTTCCCCCAACATTTTAGTTACAGACGTTACATCAGACACATATTTTAGGATTAGTATCATTTTCTGGGAGCGTGGGATGCCGGTACAGTGGAGTTAGAGCACTAAAAACTGATGGTGTAGCAGATTTGAAAGTTACCCTAGCTTTGAGTCTTTTACGCTGGGGGAGGAAAATTTAGAAATAGGGGTTGTGCTGGCTCTACACTGGGAAAGACTTCTTTACTACTTGCGTATAGCTTGCTGGGTGTTATTAAACATCTATCACGGTATAGAGCCATGCAGGCTCTAAAGAATGAAGTAAAAGTTTTATTTAGGATATTGTCCTATTATTGGCTCCTTTTCCCTCTACTTAAAAACATTTTGCATCAAATGTACATTGTGTTTGTTTCATGGTGGAGGTTTTTCTAGCAGAGTTTGAAAAAATAAGGGTGCTTCTTTCCCATGGAGGCTGTATACCGGACCCTGCTGGCAAGCCGCCAGGCTGGGCAGGGTCTGTGGGGCAGGCAGCAGAGGGTGAATGTATTCGTACATCCTCCTGCCTGCCCAGCCACAGACCCCACATCTCTACAGAGCTGCTGACAGTAAAATCCAAAGGATATTTCACAACAGATTATAAGTATTTGAAACCAGAGCAAATGTCAGGCTGCTTGACAGCGAAAGATAGCCCTTTAGCACAGCCACCTATATTACCTTCCATTTTCTTGATTTGGCAAGATCGCAGGCTTCAACCTCATTTAATACCGTTTCTCTGCATTTCCTTCCTGTAGGGTAGACATACATCTCCTCTCCCTTCACTTGTGCTGCACGGCTCGTCAGCTGCATGCCAAAACTTCCAAGGGAAATATTCAGGAGATGAGAAGTCATCGGCAGCAAAGTACCAATTTCATGTCAGGCAGTATGTCAGTAATATGAGATAAACCAGCCCTTTTGCCTGTTTAAAACCCTGATGCCTACCAGACATTCAGACCAGCACTTCGGGCAAGTTTTGTATTTTCAGACAGCAAGGTCATATTCTTAAAGATAAGCATTTAAATCGCATACAAAAATATGCAGGCAGGGGTGCAAAGAGGTAATTGCGCGTATGAAATATGCAGTTGCAAACACCCACCGGGTAATTGTGTGCTCACAAGCATTCAGCTGCACCTGCAATTTCCTGGTTTCCTTTTGGAATGACTTGTCTGTGCCCGGGTGCGTGTTTGGCACATTTCTTCTCTGCGCTTGAAACTGTGGCCCAAAGCACCGTGTTGCTGTTTAGCACAGATTTAAGCTTCTGATTTCAAAGCTGCTGTAATTAGTAACTTGCAGTCGGTGTACTCTACCAATTCGTAGCCCACTGGGATATTACCAGACTTTATTGTTTCTTTCTGTCTTTGTGGAACTTCTGTAAATCTTTTCTTTGATAGCAGCTAGGGTTTCAAAGCTGCCCATATTTGAGCCAGAGGAGACTAATAATGATCTAATTAATGAAAGATGTTTTCCTCTCCATTGCTATATTTTATCTCTTCCCCAAAGACTTGTTGGTGCAAGCCAACCTCAGGCACCAGCTAGATCCTTTTTTTTTCCTCATGTATTTGAGAAATACACAGATACCTCTGTATATATCCCATGTTGTTCTCACTTGAGTGTGTAAATCTTGAAAAATCTTCCCAAGTGTAACTTGGATTTAGGAAGTAGCTTTGTTATTCCCAGAAGATTTTTTTTTCCAGCTAAGATTTGTTTCTCTAGCTCAAACCACAAAGCCACTTTAACTCTTCCTAAAAGACTTCAGTCTGTGTAAGCTGCAGTGTAGGACATACTTCTTATCCCCCAGTGGGTATTCATTGCCCCTCTCCTCCTGCTTTTTCAATTTCGCTTTCTTTTTATTAATTAATGAGCTCCCTTAATTATTTATAGAAGCCTTAAAATGCATCAGGATTGGATTCCACAGTCTATTCCTTGCCACATTGCACTGTTTTGCCACAGGAAGGGCACAGATTCCTTCCCAAAGGCACAAAGAGTGTTAGCAGCTTTAATTGGCAGTGCAGTAACACATCATTATGCACGGGGTGCGAAGCAAGGGAGTTCCTGCTGTACACTTAAGGTCAGTGAGTCTTCCTTTACAGCTCTTTGGGGCCAAATAGCACCGGGCAGGGCCTTGACCATCCTCTTGCTTATTTTAGGCTGGAGCAGGACAAGTTCAGTGGATTGCAGGTCTATTCTCTCATCCACCCAGACAGGCTGTGTCAAGCTGCATGAACTGGCTGCATGAGAGGCATTACAGCGGCGTAATTTTTCTCCCCTTTTTACTCCTACCTGATCGCTTTCTAGGTTTCTCATTTCTTTATCACAGGGTCAGCAATGGAACTGTTTTTTTTTAAGGACTCCTTTGGCAGATCTATTTTACACATGCCTTGGAACCCAACTCTTCTGTCCAGCTTTGCTATCCCCAAACCTTTCCCTTTCCAGCCTTGGCTCAGAGCTACCAAATTAGCATCCAAAGGTACCTAAAGTGTTAAGTCTGATCCCATCCGACCATGGAGATGCTGGATAGTGTGGGAGGAGGCACAAGGAGCATGACAGAGCAGAAGAGAAAGGAGCACTTCAGTGGCAGAGATTCAAGCTGGCAGGCAAGTTGTGTCACTTTGTGGTGCTTTATGACCTTGAGACACTGTCTCAATAAATCATGCCAAGTAATTAAAAACATAATTTAGAACTTAACTAGCATGTCAGAACACTGGGTATACACTGGTGATGCCTTTCTGTTTTCTTTCCCTCTCCCCCCCATGATGCTGGGCTCCATTGGAGTGAAACCACCTACTGAAGGCAAAAACTCAAACACAATTAATGGCTTGCTGCCAGCCACTTAAATACAAAGAAGTTGATCTAGCCCAGCTAGCTATCTGCAGGTGCCCTGGAGCCTCCTGCTGTACGTTGAATGGCCTCCTCTGACACTGCAAGCAAAACCACAGGTTCTCCTGCAGCATAAATATTTCCTCACTGGTTTAAATAGAAAGCAGATGTACCTGATTTAATTGTGACCCTGAACACTGAGACTAGTAGCAAGGCAAGAAAATGATGGCAGGATATGGGGCACGTTAGGAAAAAAATGAAGGCAATGAAATCAGACAGAGCTTGCCAAATCAGGGACATCATTTACCTGTTTGTTAGATTCTTAGAAAATAGATTTTCACTGGTGATAACAGGCAAAGAATTGCCAAGTTTTAGATATCACTTGTCCCCATCCTCTGGCCCAGCTCAAGTATAACACAGCTGAGCTGCTTTGTCAACGTATGGGAGTCCCAGCTCCCGTGTTGGTCTTTTTAGCAGTGTTATGCTAGTGAGATCAGGGTGTGAAAACAAGAAAAGGGACTCGCTGCCCTGAAGAGAAACATTCTCAGTAAGAAGGGCAGAAGGAAGAGGAGAGAGTAAGAGCTGCTTCATTAGACAGGGAAGTGCGAGAGAGTGACTTAATCTAGGACAGAGCTGTGTTTCTGGCAGGTTCAGTCCACGCTATCCTTTTATCACAAAAGACAAAACAAATGCAGGAACGGAATAGCCCAGATGTTGGATCTCTGACCTGGACTCAAGCTGTTTGGTACGTGAGCAGTTGGATAGCAGCAGTCTGCCCGATCCCTGGGGGAAGGCTGTTGCAGAGCACTGTTGCAGGCAGACATACCAGATCTGTGGGAGCAGGCGAAGGACCGAAACAGCATTTAGCAGCGCCTTATTGTCAGGACGTGGCTGTGTATGTCCGTCCAAGAGAAACAGTGAAATAAAGCGAACTAAGCAGTGTTCCTCAGTGGGCAGTGTCTGATGGATGAAGGTGCTTCTATATTTCTCTTGCACTTGTTTGGAAGGGAAAAAGAGTACAGAACGTAGTATATCTCTCTCTCACAGTTCAGTTACTTTGGCAGAAGGTCTCGCTGGTTTTCTTTTACAAATTAAGCAAGTCAGAGAGGATATTCTCACCTTTCTTTAAGCTGTGCTGGAGCCTCTCGCCACCAGCTGTTTCTGTATTGTTACCCACCCCAGCCATTTTGTGGGGCTGCAGCAGAGCTTATTTCTGCTGGTCGCCACCCTGCTGGCAGTTAATCGCCTGAGCACAAAACCAATCACACAACAAAAAACCCAAAGAGCTAATTAATTTTTAATTTGTGTCATTTAAAAATCCGTTGCATCTTCTTGCAGTTGGAGTCTAAAGTGTGTCATTTGCTCAGGCAGGGGGGCAGCCTTTCCCGGTTTTGGGCGGAACACCCGGCTCTCTTATCACACCAGTGCCATGCTGGGTAAAACCTGGTGCAGCCCATCTGGATCAGATTAAGTTTGACTTAATTCTTTTTTCCTCTTTTTTTGGCAAGAGCTTTGGTACTTCATTTATTAAAACACAAACTTGACTCCATGCTGTAATTGCCCAGCTTGACAATAATAAATCTTATAAGCAGGTTTGCTGTTCGCATGCTTGAAGTAATGATTTACGTTCATTCACACAAAATTCTAGGGCCATAGTTTGTTTTTACAGCTATGTATTTGGAAGTCACTGCAACAAACTGAGGAAGTGTGGTGTTCCCCCCTGGTGCCTGTTCCAGTGGGAGAAAACAGCCCACACCACCCACCAGCGAACAGGGTTGCCTTTCAGTTGAGGAGCAGAGGTTTGTACTGCGCTACTGGCGTCAGCTGGAGGCAGCAGGCGTTACGTGAACCCTCAAGGGAAGGCTGCGGCGTGGTTTTCTTTGTACCATTCTGTGACCATAAATTTCACGAGCATTTATAGTTTGAGCTGATATTTCTCGTGCCTGGTTGATGATCAATGAGTTGTTAATTTGGAAAGTTAAAGCAGAATCTATTTAGTTTGCATTGCAAGCAAATAACTGCCTGCATGGTTTGAAGCAAAATGGGCCCCTTATTTTGGATGGGACTTAGACCAGTAAAGTGCACGGGGATATTAATGTAGCGTACTTTTTCAGCTTCATGCAAATATGACAGCTAGGCTATGGCTATACTACTTTTCTTGGCTATACATCTTTCTAGTGTAGTTGTCTGCACTGCACAGCCTGGGGTGTTATGTCAGTAATTCCTGTAGTATTGGGCTTGAATTCAGGCCTGTTCCCACTGGCGGGCTCTGGTTTCCCTGCCAGCTGATACAACTTGCCTGGCTCTGGGGATATCTAAACAACAGGGAGCCTTGAAGCTACCACGCTCATATAGATGTCCTTGTAGTGCCTGGCTGCGACACAAACACAATAAATATGGAAATAGAGGTCAATGAGGACTATCTGCTTAGCCTAGCTTGGGGAGAAAAAAGAAATGCCTTTGCTGTGCCACTAGGAACAAGAAAAAGTTGCTTCAGGGGGACGGAGCTACCTTCTAAATTTGGAACTGACTATTTCATTTTGCCAGTTCTGCCTGTTCAGGGACCCTGTTATCTGCAGGGTCTTAAGTAGAGGATAGGGAAGCCTGAGTAGGAGCAGACACAGAGCCATGGGAGCACTGGGGACACACTGGATTCATTCCTCTCTGCTCCTGTGACCAAAGGAGCTGTAGACCTGTCCTTTGGATTTCTTTCTGCTTATTACAAATGTATGATAATCATGGTGAAGACAATGAAGATCCCAAACACAGGCTCTATTCACAAGTTTCTGGCAATTCTCAGTGGCACAGCAGGGCAGCTAGTCCACCATCGTGCCTGATAACCAGCAGGAAACCCCTGACTGTCTGCTGTGGCTGGGCGAGATCATTAGGGATGCACTTCAAGTGTTCATAAGCACGGAGCCACCGCTGTGGGGAAGCCTTGAGCCTGAGAGCTGCAAATCTGTTATTGTATGTGCCTGATGGCTGTCTCACCCTCTCTTACTGCTGTGTTCGTAATCCTAGATGTGAAAAATTAGCAAGAATCCCTTCATGCAAATGGTGGGAGGAAGTCTGCCCCTCCTGATTTAGGCAATATGAGGAGCAAAAGCAGAATGTCAGATTATCAACAGGACAGGGCTTTCTTGTGCTTTCCTGCCTGACTCGATGCGTTTCACTGATGTCACAGATTTATATCTGTTTGGGTTTGCAGATGGGTCTTCCAGTCATACTTCCAAGGTGAAATATTGAGGTGACTTATCTCTGGTTGATCCTATCTCCTTTGGATAATTTTTTACATAGTGCTGATTCAGGCCACTGAAGTCCTAGGCATGGTAGGTGCTCTGGACAAATCAGTATTTGGCTCTTTACTGTCAAAATCCTGGCCAAATGCACTCTGGACTCAGCGTATGGCAGAGAGGTTTGCTGGCTGTTCCCCAGCCTTGCCTAGAGGTGGCCAACCCTGGAGCAGCACTTTACAGCTGATGTCTTTTGTTCAGGAAGACAGGGTATTTGTTTAAAGAGGAGCAACTATGATAATACTTCAAAGTCAAGTAATTCATTTCAGTGGGGAACAGGAATATGACACTGACAGCATCAATGTGAGGCTCCCACAGCAATCACAGCAATATGCCTCAAAATCTGACATTCATCTCCTGTAGGCTGAAAGGAGGGGTTGCCCAAACCCACCCTCTCCAGCCCGTTTTCCTCTTCCACCTGCAGACCCCAAAGATGCTAGTTACTTTTCCTGCAGAGCATTAGTTATCACTCAGATCTTCAAGTCATATGGGAAAAAAAAATAAAAAATTGTGCTTCACTGAGCCAAAGGAGAAAGAAAAATATGAGATATTCAGAAATATCAAATGCAAATATTGGCTTGCCCCATCCCCCCCAACATTGGTTATTACTGAAAAATCAAGGAAGTTTGAAATGCACTTTGCACACAGACTCGGCATAAATAACGCTACTTTGCATTTCATCAGCCTTATTTTCCCTATGGGTTCACTGTCATCTCTCATTTAGGCACCACAGGGATGATCAACTTCAGAAAGAAGTTGAGATGAAAGGCGCCAAAATATAAGTGGGTAAAAAAATTCCTGGCAGCCAAGAGCAATCCAGAAAACTTTCCACTCCACAGGTGCATGAGCACTGGGGGATTGAGTCAGTCTTTTTTTTTTAAAGGAAAACTTCTTCTGTATCAATAGTATAAAGATTTTATGAGGTCACATTTTGCTGTTAAACTGTTTACTGACAATACTTGGTATTGTCTGTGACACTAGATGCAGTACTTTTGCGATCACTGTGAATCTAGGAATTCCTGTGCACTAGAGGGAGAGATGCAGGCAATATATTCATGATTTGTTATTTAATTTTTATTTCAAAGTATATTTAATGCTATAAACTAATTATAGCTGTTATCTACAAGGAAAGGGAAAAAAAGTAAAGATAATGACATTCAGATTAAAAGAGATGCAGTAAGACAGAAGGATATTTCTGTGGCTGTGGTGTTTAAGGTAGGATTCAAATCTGGGTTCACCTTCCATCTTCCCGTTTGACCCAGTGCAAGTCTGCCTCTTGTGCCCCAGTTTCCCTGTTGCTAAACAGAGGTTGAAATATCCCTTTCTCTTGGGCATTGCCTGCAGTGACCAACCGGACAACGAACTTCAGAACAGTGTATACACTCCTGAGATGCACTTTGCAAGTCCTGCCTGATGGAAGAGGAGGTGAAAAGGACTGACCTAAATGTAGGACAACGGCAGAAGTGGGAGCTGAGAGGCAAGGGTAGCCTGAAAGCCAAAGTAGCTTTAGAGGAAGTCACTTCAGAGGAAGACCCACAAGCCTGAGTAAGAAAGACCAGGACCTGCCAACCACAGAAGGCAGTGACTGTGATCTGTGGATGTGCCATGCGCAGAGTGAGGATAACCTGAGGGGTGGCTGAGGAGGGAACTGGCCCGCTCACACACATGGAGCACAAGGAAGCCTTGACTTTGAATGGGGCTTACAAGAGAAAATACAAAGACTAATAATACTGGACAAGTGATTAAAAATACCTTGACAGCAACAAAAAAGGGATAAGGTGAGATCAATTCATATCTTTTCAATACAGTCTGGTACATGTAGATGTGCACAGAATAATTTTGGGAAAGGTGAAGCAATATTCCAACAGCTAAATATCTCCACTTTTATTTGTTTTATATGCAATGATCTTCCAGAAGGGGATTCATTCAAGACATCTGAGTAATATAGCAGAGCTAATCCACACATGGTTCAGTAAAAGGTCACTGTACTGCATCCTCCAGAGGAGATTTATATACCTCAGTATATGTGCATTTTTCTTCTTATTTGGCTGTGTGTTTATTCTTTTGGAGAATGGTGCGTTGTAGGTCAATATGAGGTGCCTTTGGAAAATTCTAGCTGCAGAGAATTACTCTGGCTGCCACTAGCAGGTTTTTATACAGTATGGCTTCCTTCTGTATTGAAATGGCTTAGGAGCAGCTTTCAGACACCCATCATGCATAATGCTTTCAAATATATCATCCAGGCTGTGTTTTGCGTCCACTTTTATAGCTGTAGATGGTGCTTAGTCAGGCAATTTGCACAAGGTCATGAAGTTAAGTGGCTAAGTGAACATCTTCAGACCAGCATCCTTATTAGTTCCCAGCCCTGCCTTAAACATACATGGCCAAAAAGGCTCAGGTTTTCCTGGTGGCATCCAGCACATCAGCAGTTGCTTCCCTTCCCTCCTACTCTCTCCTGTGGCAGTGAGGAGCATCTGCCTCGTACAGGGGAGTGCAGGGGGAGCTGCAGCCTTTCAGGTATCTGTCTGGGCTCAGCCTCCAGCAGTGCTGAGCTGCCAGGTCTTAGCCAAAGCCAAGCAGAAACCCTTGGTTCTCCGGAGTGCTGCACATCAGGCTCTTAAGATCTCATAAAACCACTTCTAAAGCATTCTCTATAGGGTTGTCTGTTTAAATGTTTAATTTAGGGACTAGCTAAGAATAATTTAGCAGCTGATTAAGAGAGATGCCAGTTCTGCTGTTCCAGGATTGATAATCCATAATGTACACATGTTATTGCTATTGTAGCAGTCTTATGTTGTGGGTATGAAGTAGCATCATTATTTTCTACTGAGCTTGGGCTATCTATCACCTTGATTTTGTCAGCCTAGTGATAAAATTAAGTACTGTTTTAAGGACCTTGCTGGTGAGTGTCTTTCTGTCAGAATGAAACTGCCTTATGCTAAAGATATTCCAGGGAAGAAGTTGCAGCCCTGATGGAGACTAACTCTGAGGTAGATGGGGAGACATCAAGAAGAGAGCATCAGATTAATTTTTTAGCCACTAAAAATAATTGTTGCCCTGCTGTTCACCTGGAGGAGTCAGTTCCATTGCTGAAGCACAGGGGAAATTATGAGATGTGCTGGTTACTGTTATCATAGCATAAAACAAAACCGTGCTTCCTTTCTGGAGCAGTTTCCCCTGTGTGTGATCAAGGTGTGATACAACCAGAGTGTGCTCAGAGTGTGAACTTTTTTTCCTGACCTTGACATGATGGGGTTACAGAAGCAAATACCCCTGTCACCAAATGTGGTCCGTATCCATTGACTCCAGCAGTTTCGTTTTGTGTCTTTTCACAAACATCTTTTTGATTATGATAGTGCTGTTTACAAGGTTATTCTTCACACTACTTTATTCCCCGTATCAGGGAATATCTTTTTCCTCAAAGGTCCTGAGGTCTGAGCTTTCATATTTTAGAAGGTCTCATTCTTTCTCATCTACTGTCTGAACAACAACTTCTGATCAGTCATTTGAAATCATTGATTTCAAATCTCATTCTGCTACTTGTGCCCATTATGTTACTACTACTAATAGACCGTGGGTCGTGGAGAGTGCAAGATCTTTAAGTCAGACATGAGTTTCAGCATCTTTATCCCCATTTTGTATTGGGTAAACTGACAAACTTGCTTTAAGATGTTAATGGGCATCCCTGGTACAGACACCTTTTAAAAGAGTTGAAATGTCCAGGTGCCTTTCTGACCGGGTCTCCAGTCAGTACCAGTTTTGGAGATTCTGGACCGGATGGGGGCAGGAAGCCCAGATGCAGATACATACCAGATACAGATCAGATCCATGTTATTTCTACAGACTGAAATAATAAAATACTGGGAAAAGAACTAATCAGTCCAAAATTACTTACAACATTGATTGTCATCTTCATGTGAACTAACTGTTCAAATTCCCTTTGAAGTCCACAGAGATCAACTGACACTTTTAAGGTATGATTCCTCTTCTAAAGTAGGTGTCTAAAAGCAGGACAAATCAGCTGCTCTGGGAGTGCATGTACTTCTCCTTTGGCTGAAACCAGGGTGAGATGTCGACATGCACATGGGAGGTGTTGTTGGAGGAGAAAGCCTCCCTCTGCCCCGGTCTGAGAGGAGGGTCAGTGTTCTCCATAGACATAGGTCATGTAGAACTGGAAGCAGGGCTCACTCTGCAGTTCTGCCCCATCCCTTGTGCCCTTAATCTCCTTCAAACATACAGCAGCAAACAATTAGTGGAACCCAAACAGCCTGGGAGAAAACACAGAGCTAGATCCTTTTCATTTAGCCAAGTATATGATTTGAAAACAAACAAATGCTTTCTTTAAAACAAATCCAGTACAGCAATTTATTTGTGAAATTCCTGGAGTGGAGCAGAAGCCACATAAAAGCTTTGAGGCTGTGAACCGAATCAAGGGTACGTTGTATTTAGCAGATGCGGATAGATAAGCCACAGAGAGAATATAAGGGAAGGGAAAATACATTTCCATAGTTGGGAAGATAGCACATGTTTATATCCGGGATGTTTCACTGACTTCTCCTTTTCCAAACATAACACTGAGCACATTAGCAAAGGATGCGTCACATTTACTGATTATTGCATTAGCCAAATACAGAACAATATTGAATTCCTTCCATCAGTGGCCCCTTGCAGACTGAAACAGTGTGGGTTATAGAGCAGAGCCTGTGGGGTAGCTGTGCTGTGGGTTGGATATGTTGAGAGGAATGTTGTCACCAGAATCAAAGTGCCACTGTTCGAACATTTCTTCTTGTTATTTGCAGAGCTGTTGTTATTAATTATTATTAGAGGAATATCCCATGGGCTGTGGCACAGAGCAGGCCTTCACAGTGCTAGACGTTCTGCAAACATAGAAGAAAAGCTTGTGCCAGTTGTTTTGGGGTTGCAGTTTGCACTGTGGTTTGGTTAATAACATACTTGGAGTGACAAGCTTTTTAAGCACTTCACATGCATTTCCTGTCACTGGAAGCACTGGTTCTATGGGAAACTCTGGAAAGACAGCGTGACTTTGGAAAAATCAAGCCTACGGACATCATTTTGAAGTGGTCTAAACCAATACAGCAATGATCTTTCATGCAAGCTGCAATTTTGGCCCTGAATATTTGACCTTGGAAACTTAATGACTGAATATCGGAAGTGAAGAAAAGAAGTTTTCATCATGAGGAGTATATGAAAAATTAGCAACTCTTTGTTCACACTCTTCTACTGAGACTCCTCCCCATACTCAGAAATATTTGACATCATCTTTGGATGGATATCAATTTTTGATAATACTCAAGGCATGTACCCAGGCCAGCTAACTAATGCAGCACAGCCTGGCTGCTAATGGACTGAGCAGATGACTGGGAACTATTCATTTGCCCAGATAAAACCTCTTTCCTCCTTTTCAGGAAAATTCCTACCACGGAGGTGGTTAGTTTTATTAGCGGAAGATGTATTGCTCCCAATTTGCTGTCATGTTGCTAGAGGAGGGTGAAGGGTGTGTGAGGATGAATTCAGGTGCTGTTTTGTTTTATCTGATGGAATCTGCCATTGCAATCAGGGAATTAGGTTCTCTCTCTCCTCAGAAGTTTATTTATGGATTTGTGGGACGAGAACAGAGTCTGATGCAGGAAGCACAATGCTACCTGAGAGCACCTCAGGTAAGACCAGATGTCAGAGAGTGCTTGCTTTCTGGGTTAGTTATTTCTCTCCCACTTGGTGCCGCACACATTTTAGCTCAATTGTAACAATTCACACATCTTCAGAATGGAGT
This sequence comes from Haliaeetus albicilla, assembly GCF_947461875.1. Lineage (NCBI taxonomy): Eukaryota > Metazoa > Chordata > Aves > Accipitriformes > Accipitridae > Haliaeetus > Haliaeetus albicilla. The sequence goes on from NC_091491.1 coordinate 10,434,155, forward strand.
TTGTCATAACCGAGGAAATAAGTCCCATCAAGAGAAATACAAGCAGAAGGAAACTGTTCCTGAGTTCACTCATCATCATAAACACTTCACACTTCCCTGGACTCTCAGAGCTCTCTAACAGTATAAATGTGGTGGGAATCTTTTGCTTGTTGCTGGCATGTGGGCGTTTGTATCGTGGAACTGAGCAGCTGCTCACTGATCGCACTTTTTTACTGCAGTATTTCTCCATACAAAAAGAGGTGAGGATGAATCCATGGCTCCAAGTAAGTAGGGAACATGGAGAGATGCTGGTACTTGCAGTGGGTAGCTCCATGCCATGTTAGCATGCATTTGCCATGATGTGTCTCTACAGATATGCTAAAACTACTGGGGTGGAAGAGAGTCTCACATATATATGGTAGGTAACATCCATATTTCAAGAGAAACGTAGGCATCTGAATCTATCAGCAAGACACTTAGTTCACTACTAGTCCGGATATTTTGTTGTTAACAGGCCAACTGATTGACTGAGAAAGGAAATGCATCAAGAACTGGTACTGAATATAAATTGAAGTCCCTGTTTTTTAGGTGTCTGCTTGGTTTCATTTTTAAGAAGGAACAAGTATGAGTGGGAGAATTTATATTAAAATTTATATTTAAGATTATTAAAGCCTACTTCACAGACTGCAGATATTAATATCTAGACCATGGTACCAGATAATCTCCCAGCAGGGAGTGGTGTTTGAACCATGAAATGTCACTGTTCAGTTGTAGGAAGAATGAACTTAGGGCTTTGCAGATCTGTGTTGGAAAATTTAAGTTCTTACTTGCGAATAAATATAAAATATTAATTATTGAAGGATATTTTTGAGGGGATGTAGTCTAACAGTGGATGCTTGTAAAGCAGCTGCCCCATGCCTTCAGAGGAAATACGATTATAAAGGAATTGTAGTGGGTAAAGAAAAAATACATTTAATATATTTTGAAATAAAAATAAATCCTTAGAAATTAGATACGGCTGTCAATACTCCGAGAAAATCTCTAACCAAATTAATGCCATGATAAGTATATTTGTTGTGGGTTTAGTGGATTTTACTAGGGAGGCATGCCTAAGAATTTGTAAACACTATTTATTAAATCTGATGGAGGGGAAAATTTAACCATATGGTGGTAAAACATGGAGTGAGCATGCTCTGGCTTGCAAAGTATTTCATTATCAAAGTTACGGCTCTTCCAGAACACACTCACCTCCAAGACTGACCTCGGGGAGAAAGTAATTCCTCTCGTAGATGGCTTGATAAAGTTAGAAAACAGGTCAATAGCTGAGATTGAAAAGGAGGTGATAACTGAAGATTCCCTGATGGGAAGGAGGCGGCAAGGGAAGGCGGTGGGCAGCCCTGGCCAGCCTGCTCAGCAGTCCTCGCTCAGCATGGTGGGTGCCTGGTGTGGGCTGTACGCGAAGCGGGGTGAGATAACAAGTATTAGCTTTATCGGAATGGTCTGTATAGTACTTCTGTGTGTGCCAGCTCATCGTTGTTGCTGGTCAGCCGCCCTGAAGAGGGAGGGTCGATTGGAGTAGATAAGCTGAAGAAGCTTCATCTCCCCTCCATAGGCCATCAGGAGGATTCCTTGGCTTGAGCCGATCCAGCAAGAAAAGTGCTCGTAATCACATAGCCAACCTTTTAGGTTACCTTTTCGAGACAAGGAGCTTCTAAATTTTTTTCAGCTACTTTTCGCCTCTCCCATAAGCCTGCCCTGGCATTTTCTCTCTTGTGTGTTTACAAAAGCCTGCAGTACTTTTCCATGGGTGCCATGGACCCATGCAGCACTAAAAAGTGTGTGGGGCCTTTCTGTGGATATAAAAGGAAGAAAGGGAGAAAGAATGCAGTGGAGAGTCTTCCCTCAAGACATGCACATGCATACACATGCTGTTACTGCTTAACACTTCTGCTTCCTCCAGGATTCAGCCACCGGTTTACCTCTTTTCTAATGTTTTATTTAACCTCCACTTAATGTTCCTTTTTAACCATCTGCTTGTTTACTGACTCCTAGCTTCTCATCCTTAGTATTCCCTTCAGCAATCACTGCTCTTTATTAAACCTTTCTTCTTCCTGCACCAGAACCCCATTCCTTTCCAAAAGCAAAGAGCAGTTGCTCAGTTGAGCAGGTTTGGGTATTGTATAAGGACAGGTTTCTAGAGCTGTTGATGTGATTCCCAAGAACCACGTCCAACTAGTTTCCAGTCTATTATTAGCCATGGAGCCCTTTTTAAATGCAAGGTAACACACATAGACATGCTCGAATTGTATTAGCTGAGTTACTTGCGGAAGATTGCAGCACTATATCTCATTTTTTACTGGATGGATATATAGAGGAATTTATAGCATTTCTATTAACCGATATTATAAACTTCCATTAGCAGGTAATGTACCACAGATTCAAGATCCTGATTCTCACTTGTACAAAAGTCTTTAGGGAAGGCCTTGGTCACCTTGGATCCATAAGCAGTGACTACATTGGAATCGACTACTCATTTTTTTGCATATTTATGTTTTCTCCTGAGTTTTCTGTGCCTGTACTAAATGACAGGGCAAGGATATATTCCTAATTGCACTCTGTAGTTTCAAATTCACTCTTTAAGTCATGAAGGTAAAAGAGAGAAAAAATGAAATGGAGAGGAGCACAGCTTTGCCTAAAGCAGTCTGCTGAAGATAGGGAAGAACGAGGCATTGAATAAGACAAAAAAAAAATTGCGGGTATTAGAAAATTGGCCAATGAAGAGGTCTTGAATTCCAGTTGTGAAAGAAAGGAAAGAGCTTTCATTCTTTCCCAGTTTCAGTGTGCTATCCTGCAGACGAACTCTGTGTATTATGGTATATTATGAAGTTTGAACAGTAATTCTACATGATTGTTCCTTAAAAATGGCAATTGACGCTTCTGCTTAACTCACCTTTTCACAGCTCTCCTGCTACGTAGTGTGTGGCTGTGAGGAGAATACTGAATCATTCTCAGGTTGGCTACTGATTTGAAAACTGTCTCTGTGAATCTGAAGAGGTGACAGGAGATGACCCTTCCCTGAAATACTTTGTAGAGACCCAGGAAATATATTAGAAGTTGTAATACAATTCCTAAAAAGAGAAAGAAGGTGTAAAAAGCTGAGAGTAGGTTGTTTTTCAATCTAGACCAAAGTTTGGGGGATTCTTCTGGCTGTGCCTAGGACACTCTGCAGCAGGCACTAATGTAAAATGAGAAGGGAGGCTTCCTTGATGTTCTGGGTGGTATGGATGGGCTCAAAATCATTGCTGGTGTTGGAAGGAGAAGAGAACATACAGTTGTTTACTGGAAATGAGATTTTTGTTATAAGGGATAATGTTTGTTCCCACCAGCAGGTCAACCCCAACCTTAGGTTCTCTAAGACTACATTGGTCAAGCCAGTTTCTGCATTTCTGAGTGTTTTTGGAGCTTACACCTTTAACATAAAAATGTCCAAGAACAGTCTGACCATATAAAACATGGTTATATCCTTTTCAAATTCAGATCGGGGAAGTATGAAGTGCTTAATCTCATACTTTCTTCATTAATTGCAAATTTAATTTATAAACAGCTGCATGAGTTCGAAATTCCATCTCCTGTGATGAATACAGACCAATTAAGGTTATAAGTAGAAATAATTTATGGTATGTGTCAAAAGCAAAAATAGATTTACATAGAGCTGTATTGATTGAAATTCAATCTCATCAATCTGGAGGATGTTCTGGACAGTATTCAAGGAACTTGGAAATGGAAAAGATGGGAAGACAACACAATAAACTGAACATCTTCATTTGTAAGGCAACTAAAACATATCACTGAACCCCAGCTGCTATAATAATTCCCTCCCTTCTCACACAGCTCCACAATACTGACAAATCTAAATATGAAGAAGAAAAATGTCTCTAGAAGGCTGTTATTTTGCTGCCTGAATTGTGTCAAGGAAGTGTAAATATAATCACATTTTATCCTCTGATCTGAAATGGATTTCAGTGGCACAGATCACAATGTAGCTTGCCTTGATTGATAATAACTCCCTTGTTACCATCACTAATACAGTGAGGTGAGGAGGAAGGAGAAAGCAGTTCAGTTCATGGCAGAATTACTAGGCAATTCACTCAAAATCCTGTATCTTTATTTGTGCCAGGAAGGGAGAGTAGACCCCAAAGGTTTGCTGTGAGAAACAGACCATCCTAAGGAAATTCTTTCTAAATTATTTGGATGCAGAGGCCCAGGTGGTATCATATGACAAAACACCTCCACGTTATCTCTCTTTGGGTGATCCATAAGAAGCTTACAGTTTTCTTGGATTTGTTATGCATAAACTAATTCTGGCTGATAATTCTGGTGCTTTCAGAAACAGTCAACAGCAGGTTGGTAGAGATTCAAAGCGCAAGCTGCCTTGCTCAGTTCTGGAGGGGATTCTTGCTCCTTCTGGTCCACAGCTGACCGTAAAAACCCAAGCTCTTCCTCCCTTGCCTACTGCTACCCTCCAGCAACAAATGTGCTCCCAGGGTGGAAATGACTCTTCTGAATCTGGTTGGGTCAGCGGGATACTGCACTGCTCTCAGCTGCTCATCCCTCCACCCCAGTTGGAGAACATCAGCCCTGTTCCTCCACACACACACGTGCCAGCAGCGCTTGTGGGAGTGCTTCCAGCCTGCTGTGGGCAAAGGCAGCCGATCCCTGCCGGCTGTCAGGCTCCCCGGCTGGCTCTGCTGAGGCATCAGCAAGGCAATGCTGCTGTCGGCTGTTTTGCTAGCAGGGCTTGGAGAGCAGGAGCAGCAGTAGAGGGGGACCGGGCTGCTCCCGAGGGAGCTGTCACATCTCCCAGCAGCACACCAAGCAAAGCACAGCTCATGGTCTCAGCACTCAAAGCCTTGCACAAGTGCTACTGTGGAAAGGCCATTGTTCTCCAAGCTGGTCCTTTTCTCCAGGGTTTATTGTCCTCACAGCTCTGACTGCTGAGCAGGATGTGTGGGCACTTCTGTGGCTGTACAGAACCAGCGTGGTGGTGAGAGGAAACTGGGTGTCCTTTGGCATCCTTTGGTCACTTCGCTGATTTATTTGGCAGCTGGAAACAGTGTGACTGATAGCTCAGGAGAACAGTGGAGGGAAGATGGGGAGAGAAATAGCTGGTGCTGTCTCTAGTCTTGTCTGGGATCCTCTATGCATGGTCATATCATAGGGTCAGCATTTGATGAAGGAATGTCTGATGTTTGACACATCTGTGGCTTTAGAGACTTAGGTGAGTCCATACAGTGCCTTACAGATTGTAAATGAAATCCCAGACTGGACCTGTCTCCCAGTTTTCTCTCATCCCACTTCTTCAGCAAATGAATTCCTAATCCGTTCACCTGGCCAAGCAACTTAACTTTATCTTGAATTTACTGCTCACACAGCTCCTTCCATTTCCTCTCCCTTCCCCAAGCGTGACTATGCAGTAGCTGGCAGAGCTGTATGAGGGAGCACAGTGTGTCTGAGGCTCTGCTAGCTTGGTAGTCAGCCAAAAATGACGCATGTGGAGACCCCCCTCCACAGCTGTATCCTTTTCAAAGTGATGTTTGTAGCAGAGAGCTACAAAAGTGCTATTATGTTGTCTTGAGTGGCTATGCGGGTTGCATTCTAAGCAGTGCAGGGATTAAATTTTGCCATCACTGCCCATGAGCAATTTGCCATTGTGCAGCAAGCAGCTTTCAGAGCAGGTTATTATTGCTGTCTGCGCTGTACCATTCTTATTATATGAAACCTGAAACAGGACTCCCAACCTTGGAAGAAAAAAGATAATCCCTTTTCCTCTATTGTCGACAATACCGTCTTAGAAGCCAGAGAAATGCAGCCCCCCTTCTCCTCCCTTAATGATCCTGTGCTTTTCTACTCAGTGTTATTTCTGTGTTTGCTTCTGCTGCATTTCAAATAATGCTGGGACTAATATGGCTGTTCCCACTGAACGGTTCCAGCTGATGGAAGGCCATTTCTTGCCCAAAGATCTCCGTCTGTGCACAAATGAGTGATGACAGCCACTTCTGGGGACAGGAAGTTAACTGGCAGGTTACAGTGAACAAAGCAAGTGGCAAAAACTGTTGGGGTGTATTTATTTTATTAGGGGTCAGACATATTAGTGACAGAGAATGGCTTTTTGGAATGGAAATTTCTAAAGAAAAGAGGTACTTATCACAAAGGGGTGTTTCTTGCATTATTGTTATCCAGACAGGGCCAAAATTTTAACAGTTCAAGATGCTTTGAATTAAAGCAAAACCCCGCTCTTTTCCTTTTCTCTTCTCATCCCACTCCATCTTTCCTCACAGTCACAATCCAGATCACAGAAATGCCCACTATGGCCTCTCAAACTAGATTTTTTTCTTTCAGACAGGCAAAAAAGTCACACTTGACTGCACACTATATTGAAGAGGTACTACCATGTGCTTGCACTTTTCTGTTTTTCCAACTGTCTAACTGTACTTAATACTCCTAATTAACCCCAAATTGCAATCCTTTTCCATATTATGTAAGAATCCAATTGCTGTTCCATTGACTCACACCGAATAGCTTCATATCTGACTTAAATACCAGCTTGATACCAAAGTAAATTTACCATTAAAATGAGTTACAGTAATTTCTTCTTTGCCTCAACTTCATAGTGAAAGAGGACCTGGCTCTTTGCAAAACAAGTGCTGATGGAAATTGGGTGGCAGCTGTAAGTCTCTTGTCTTATCTCAGATGAACCCTGTGCTCTCAGGCCTCCTGTATGAAGATAAAGACCCCCAAAACCCAGAGGAATTCCTGGGAAGATCTGAAGAAGGCCATCTATGTGGATGAAATTGCCCCAGGAATCACAGTGACTTTTCTTCACTTTTTCTCAGGATCCATATTCATTCTACCTTATAAAAAGTCCTCTTTGAGAGAAACACTATTACCACTTCTTACTCTAAGGATCCATACCAATCTCCTTTTCAAAAGAAAAGGCTAAAAATTAAAGGCCTAGGGTCAAAATCAGCTTGTGCCCAGTGAAGACCTTTTTATTGCTCCTGATTTTACATACGGCTGATCCTATGGTGCTGTGAGCAGTGCAAGAATCAAAGTTGTGATCATATCTGTGAGCATTACAGGAATGAGGTTCAAGGCATCACTCTGCCCAAGGAAATGTCAGGGCTTCTGGACTGGGGTCCTGGATCTGGGCTTGGTTTGCATGAGCTCGTGGGAGGCCCTTTGCTAACGTAGTCCATCTTCCTCTGGTCCATAAACGATTTGTTTTGTGAGCCAGAATGTCCCAAGTCCAGTTTCCTCTGGATATCTCTCAGTTCACTGTCCAAGAAAGTACAAGCTTTGGCTGAAGCTTTTCCATGACTGAGGCATTTTCTGCCTGCATTGCCTCATGAACTCACACAACAGCCTTTCCCTTCTGCACCTTTAAGCGATGTTGGTCAGGACCATGAAAAATTTGGGAGATTCATTTTCTCTGGGGGTTCTACCTCTCTGTCAAGTCTTCTTTAAATAGGCCAGTGGTTCCAGCACATGTTAAGTGGAGAGCATGCAGATGCACACCCAGACAGCCGGCATGGGCACCTCTGCATCATTTCCATAGGAAAAAAAGCTACCGCAATGTCGGATTGGATTGACCTACTGTTTGAGGAGGTTGTGAAATTTAATTAGCACTCAAAGAAGCACTTGGCGATCTTGGGACACAAAAGTGCGATTGAAGTATCTTTGTTTCCATGCTAGTAAAATCTGCCCGAAAATGAAATAACCACATGGCTTTTCCGGTCAACATTTGTTGGAGCAGAATGATAATGGGTGGAGGAGGGAAATACATTTGTGCTGTTCCCTTTCTGCTCAGGCTTGGGGCTGTCAGTCTAGTGCTATGCCCTGTCAGCCTCACAACGGGGAAGCGGTACCAACCAGACAAGCGGGGGCATTCAAATCAAGCACGGTGATCACACAGTAAGTGCTTAGGAAGGAGCTTTGTCTTGCAGTTTCACATGTAGGAACGAAAGAAACGCCCTCCCCTCACTCCCCCATGGCCCCTCATTTCCGACAGGCTTGGAGGGTCTAATTACGCTATTGCACAGCTCCTGGCAATTGCAAGGGCTTTTAATGCTGCTGCCTGCTTTGGAGGAGAGAAACTGGAATAATCTGCTTTGTGTAGTGTCCCTTGCTGGAGATAAGAGACAGAAGTGAGTTGCGGGGAATGTAAATTGAATGAACATATTGCAGTTGCTGGACACAGCTCTGGTAGGTCTGCTCTGGCTCCACTTCTGATTGACACAGCCCATCTTGCCCAGTGCCACCGCACCACGTGTCCCTACCACTTGTCCCAGACTACAGCTATGAAACAGGCTGTGGCTTTACTGTACAGCACAGGAGCTTTCAGTGGGTTTTCCATCATAAATTTTTCTTTCTTTACCTTTTCCCCCTCTTCCCTTCCTGTGAGCAGATGAAACATGCACTTAATTTTCAGGAAAGTGACTGCTGTGGTAGCAGCTGTGGGAAATCAAATGCACAGCAGGCCCCCATAATTCACAATAATTTTGTGTAGCAGTTTCTGATGATGTGATATCAGGTGAAAATTATCCCTGCTACTTTCTTGTGTGCCACATCTTTGAACTCCAGCCTGCTTTTCCATTGGCATGAGTGCCTAGGGCTACCAGATTATTGACAAGGGAGAAGAAGTAATATCATAGATTTAGCTTTAAAATTTTCCTTGTAAATGTATTGCTGAGGATGCACACAGGGTGCTGCTGGAGCCTCGGCAGCAAAGACCATTGTTGTTAGCCCTTTAATCACTGTTTGTATTTATACAGATTCCTTTTCTATGAAGGAATTTTGATCTATTATATTTACCCACAAATGCGATAGTTACTTCTGACGAGATAAAAATGATAATGATATCTCTGTGTCACAGGGCTTTATTTCACATGAAAGATCTAACGGAGCATATCATGTTTTATTATTGCTGTGAGTTCAGTTATTAGTATCTGTGGTTCTCTGTCTCCATTCAAGCCGAGGGACTGGAGCTTGGCTCAGGGCACAGGAAAGGATGCACATGGGCTCTGGCTGAATGTACCATCCAGCACAGGCTGTGCAGTCCTTCCTTTTAAAAGATTCTGGAAAACATGCTTGGAGAAGTGGGTCCAGCATGCCTATTCCCCATCAGCCAGTGTGCAGATTAGAAGACATGAGACCCAAAGCTTCACACCTCCTCCAGCAGGAAGGAGGCGGCCTCCAGGAAACATAGCCCAGAAGGAGCTTTGGAGCATGTTGTGATTGAAGCAGAGAAGCCCTAAAGCAAGGGGCCAAATGGATGTGTAGGTTCTTGACATCACATCAAAGGGTCATTTGCCTTCTGTTAGCAGGACAGCAGGTCTCTGGGATTAGAGTAGGTGTGTGGACTGTAACATCAGATTCCTTAGTGAGGTGGGCTCAGGAAGAGAAAGGAGCTGGGATTGTAGTTACAGAAGATGTTGGTGGAAGAGTGAAACCTATTGCAATCTGATACATCATTTCTATTGCTACGTATCAAATAGGGCTGTTAGCAGCTTGGTATAAAAGAGCATTTAAATATTGATGATGAGTCTGCTCAGCAGAGCGCTGCATATACTGAGAGGACCCTGGGAATCTGGAATATTTAATGTAATCAGCTGGAATGTAAAGCACAATATGTACAGCCTTGTTCAACCTGTGCATTTAATCACCGCTCTCGAAAGGCTATTACCTGCAATAATGCAATGCCAAGTCTAAAGTGGGGAACAAAACCAGTATTTACTAAGGGAACAGTGCAGAAGCTCCTTAGATGATTTTGGTTCCCTGTTTTCAGAAAACACCTTGCAGAGGTATCATCAAAAATAAAGCTGGCCTAATAGTACAGACTAATTTGCAAATAAAAGCCCTAAATACTGTTTATTTGTAGTTACTGTTTTAGTTACTGTTGGGGAGCCATCATCTGTAGTAACTTAGGAACTAACATAAAGGCCACTAATTTGGAGAAGTTTGGGAATTCTTGCTCCATTTATAATTCATTCAAAATATCGGTCAAAAATTGACCCATTAATACACTTTTCTCCTACTTTTCTCCTGTTAAAGGAATTCCATTCCTAACAGCATCTTCCGACAACCTAGAAGACCACATAATACTATCATGAGCAAAGTTAATAGTGAGCAAAAAATAGGCAAAATTAGAGAAAATAGTTTATTTGAAGTTTCACGCTGAAGATCAATGATTAATGGATTCAAGCAAGAAAGACAGCATCAGTGCACTAATGATCTGTTACTCGGAAAGAGAGGTATGTTTCTGACACATCAGATGTGTCAATAGCTTCTGCAGTGATGAGTTTAGAATAGCTGAAGTATCCTATTAGTAGAGACATGAATGATAAACACAATGATACCAAGCGCATAGTTCAACCAGCACTGATAAAATTAACACAACCTGACTATACAGAATGTGACTTTGTGACATCGTGACTTGCTGTACGCAGATGGCAGTAGACACAATTCCAATGGTTAGACCCAGCTATTCCACATGGATTCTGGCCCCTGGCACAATTATCCAGGGACTCGGTTGTGCTCAGTGAGTGCAAGGCAGAGGAAGCACCCAGGAGCACCCATAAACTCAAGTCAGCGTAGAGGGGTATTAGCCCATTTGTAGAGCAGAGGGACACGTGAGAGGTCAGTTCTGTTCCTGCAATGGCATTTGAGTTGGTACATGAGTAAGTGATTCCTGGATACATGTTTTCCAAGGGCGGGTTCCTGTCAGTAGGACTTTTTCCCTTTACCAGAACAAGGCCTGGAATAAGTGTTCAATACATTCTTCAAAACCTGTCTTTTCTCCCAGACTTGTTGAGAAAAGTTGAACTAAGTGTTGAGTGGTTGCAGTGTGTATTTCTGTATTTAAGCAAGGACCATTTAAGGTTTGCTACTTGCCTGAACTCACTGTCTAGCTTTCCATTTACCAGCACCTGGTCACCTTATAGGACTTAGAGCGCTCTTAGTGCTTTTTAGACATTTCGTTGTGTCATGTAACTCTGTAACCCCAAAATGAGGGACACTTCTTAAGTCTGGATTAAACCAGTGAACAATACAGACACCACAGCTACACAGGCTGCTTTCCCTCGTTTTTAGGAAAGGATGGGCTCAGAGAGAGATGCAGAGGAGACCAGTAGTGGTATCTTTTCCCATGAATAAAAAAGCCCTAACAAACAACCTACATCAGCTGACAAAGAGGATTTCATGGCTAAGCTACAGCCCCCACCTGCTCCCCATCCCATGTCTTCTGGCCTTCTTCATCTGGGAGTGTGACCCAGAGCCTGTTTTCACTTAACTATGCTCGTGATTAATAAAGACAAGAATGAGGAGGAAGACAGCCATACTACTATAATGAGAACTTAGACATCCCCACAGAGCTGCACCAATTGCATTTTCATTTCCACTGGTGCTGCTAAACACCCCACAGTGGAAGCAGCACAGAAACCAGAAACAACAGCCCAGTCATTCTGAAAATAAAGCCTGTCGGGTAATACTGAGTGTGCCTGTATTAAACTGCTGTGGCCCTAATTTCTTAGATGCAGGCAGATACCATAAAGCATGGCTCAGCACTGACTCATCACATCAGATTCCTCGTACCAGGCAAAGACATTAAATGAAAGTGAAAATCCATCCATTTTTTATTTCTGCTAAGAGCATGGCAGTGGGCACACAAAGGTTTATAATCAGCCTCTGGACTGGAACTGGTCTCTAAAGGAAGGTTTTTGAAGAGCTGAGCCAATATGTTCATCTAGAGCTAAATGCAAATAGAAGCACTACATCACTACTGCACAAAGAAATGAGTTCACAGGGAGGTGAAACTGCTGTCCCACAAACCACTGATCCCCAATCCCTTTTCCAGGTGTGCTAAAATTAGCCTCTCACGCCCATAGGCAGAAAACCTGAACAACAGCAAGTAACTTATCCAAATGCAGGTCATTCTTGCACTGATTTTGGGCCTTGTGATTTGTGACCAGTTGAACCTGGCTCTGCTGTTGTACAAGTGTGCAACACTGTGCCAGCACCTGTGCTGTTCAGCTCCTGGTACAGAACTGTTTTTTTCAGCACTGTAAACACCTACCTGTAGACCTCCCAACACCATTCCAAGAGCATGAGCCCTTTTAGAAAGCTGTTTCACTGTCTGAGATAAAATACCTTCCCCCTTTCATTAACGAAGTTCCTTCACTTAAGAAAGCCCACTCCCAAACCACAAAGACCCACAACAGAATCAGCCCGTGGGCTGCCATGACCCCTATTTATAGAGGTGGGGCTGGGGCAGTGGGGTGGAGGTCTCCCTGACTTCACCTGGGGATGTGCTGTGAAAGGTAGGAGTAGATGGGGCTTTGCTTTTTTTCTAGGCAAAATTAAAGAGCTACATCTAGGGGGAAGAGGCTCTAGGATAAAAAGCAAATAATCCAGAAATGGGGGGGAGGGGAGAATATAAAATACCCTGGTTTTAATCAGGAAAAGCAATTTAGTTGCAGTTTTCTGCATAATTCTGTTGAAGAAATAAATTATGCAGAAGAATGTGCTTTTCTCCTGAGGCTAAAAAAAGAACAAGTGGGGCTCAGGGAAATGCCTGGGACTTACATGTGTTTGCTGTTTAGCTGCATTTTTTGACGATTCCTTGTAAGTTGAATGGTTTACCCTGTAAGCTTCAGCTCTGAAATGGACTCCTAACAAGAGTGTGCAGCAGGAGTGTCCTCTCACCTGGGAGAAATTAGTTTTGTTTTCTGTGGCATGGGACCATCTCAGAAAGGCCTTTCCTGGTATTTCTGGGGCTGTCAGAGCTCCTCATATCTCTGGTGGGGCAGTTCTGCCCCATAGGGCCATGCTGAGCCCCAGCTGGGGCAGCTCAGGCTGGGACCTGCCCGGCACAGACTCTCCTCCCTCCCCAACCTGCTCACTTGGGTAGATGTGACTGTTCCTTGGGATTAACTTGCAGGATATGGGAATCCTGTCAGAAATAGATGAAAATTTAGGCAAGGCTGGTTTTGCATTGCTATGCTAAAGAAAAACAAATGCTGCAGTTTTTATTTCTTTAATGTTTTGTACAGCAGTTTCCAAACCCATGAAATTAAGCTGTGCTTTTCCTGAGAAAGAAAAAAATCCAGGCCCAGGAGACTGAAATTTTGGACTCCTTAATGGGAAGAACCTCATTTTTAAAATTACTTATTTTCCACTGAAATACTTAGGTTTGGGACTTAGGAGCTCAAAGCACTTAGATATATTGGAACGCTTTTATTCTAAGCTTTAAAATATTAATTTAGAAATCCTTGAGTGGAGGAGGATCAGCACGAACCATCCTAGCAGAGTTTTGCCCATTTTTTGTTTTAGTTGATTAAACATAAATACAAAACTTGTCTTGTGCATATGGTGGGCTTTACAGGAAAGAAGAACATATTGAGAGGCAAAACACAGTCTTTATCCTCCAAACTTTGGCTTTTCTCAGTATAGATGCAGCTTCAGACAATTACTAAGTCCCTCCAGCTTAGTCTCAAGTGGTCTTTAGGAATTGGAAACAGCATCTGTTAATTTTTAGCGGTGGACTCTTAAGTGGCTTGGCTTGGGCTTCTCAGCCAGCTGTCACCACTGCACAAGCTGTGGCTTCAGAGGGGAGGAGGAGGAGGAGGAGGAGGCATCGGTGAGTTGGGGACCTGGAGATAAGTGGCGCTGAGGAGAACATGAGGACAGGAACAGAGATGAGCCCTGAGGCTGTGGAGTGCAAGGGTGTCTAGCTGAGGAGAAACTGGAGTTCTGCTAAGGAGTTTCTTCCCCTGTGGCATTGCTGCCCTGGAGCTTGTCTGGGAGCCTGAAAAATTGTCTGGGGCTCTGTTACTACCCTGTAGAGGACATCTGTCCCCACCCTGCACACAAGGTTCATTCCCCATCTCCTTTGTGCCACCGTCTCACCAGTAGCTCTCTGTGGCTGGCATTGCTTTGGAGTCTGGTAAGGAAACGGATAGCAGTCACCCTCAGTACACCAGAGGGGAGAAGTGCTTCTGAGTCTGGAAACTTAAATCCTGGCTGAAGCCTTCAGAAACAAGCAGGAGTTTCTCAGAGAGAGGTTTGCTGCTGGTGTCTCTTGCAGTGCGTGGAGGAGACAGAGGGATGGCCAGACAAGGATGGGAGGACAGCAAGCAATTCGGAACCCATTTCCACCAGTTAATTCAAAACTTTGGACAGGTCTCTCCATTTCTGGGAAGGATGTAATGTTACCCTGAAACAGTAAAACCCCAAGGAGGTGCAATACTGCCAAGTTAATTGGCATTTATAACACATCAAGTCCTCAAGCCACAGGTGCTGTGGAAGCTCCTAAATCTCATTTTGTGTTTGTGGCTACACTGGTGGTGTTTTCTGTGGGTCAGGGGCTTATTTAAATGACTCTGTGATTGTGAGGAGATATATAATTTAATTTAATCTCCTGTTTACTGTGAGTTTGATTTGATGATGCTTCACAACTGCTTGATGACAAAGAAGACATCCATGATTACAGTTCATAGATATCTCACAGCTGGAGAAGTGAATATTTTTTCTTAGTGATATTACTGCGGAAACCATAATGTACAAGCTGCCTTCCTGCCCTGATGGCTGCAGTTTTGCAATAGCTGTTTTCTGTAGTAAACCTCCACTATTTCTAACCAGGGAAAGATCTATATTTTCTATAGCAGATGACTCTAATTTTTCTTTTCTATTCTATATCTGTGTTTAGTGAAAATGTATTAGGTGCAACCAGGACAAATAGCAATGCATTGGAGACTGGCCTCTCCTTGAAATAACGGCCTGTTTTGCGAGCATGGTGGTTAAAAAAAATAAGAGGCAGAAACCTTTTCTGCTTTAAAACTGGACCTCTGTTCTGTGGAGAACAGTTTACATGCCGCCTTCGTATATAAACTGATGAAATGCTTATAAAATCACTGATGGAAAAATCAGTATTTTCTAAAGGAAAAGTGAAAAAAAGATTAAGAAAATTCCTTTTTTTTTTTTTAAATGCTGAGATTTTGGAATGTCAAATCCAATGCTCCATGTCCAGAGAGTCTGTTCTTATTCTTGGGAAAGTCTTCTGTTTTGCAGGCTTGTGTGTCTTTAGTTCAAGTAATGAAGATCACTTTTACACATCAATTACAACACGGAAATGAGTTCCGTGACAGGTGAACACGCTGAAGGTCATTTGCTTTGTCAGAGCGTTGAAAGTGGTTGCTCTTAGCCGTTCCCGTCTCTGAGGATCTGACAGAAAACAGTGTTTCATGTCGTGGTACAGGGAGACAACAGGAGGCTCTGAAAGGACTCGTTTATGGGACAGCACCTCAGTGGAGTAGTTTTTGGTAGTGGGTACATACACAAAGACATTATTGGTGCTGAATCAGCTTACTTTTAGGGCAATTTTCCCCTTGTCCTTCCCCCATCCCCAGCCCGGTTGATTTGCCTAATGGAAGCTGACAGTAAACCTCAGCCCTGATTGTCAGATTTCTCTAGAAACCTCAAGGGAAAGAGAGGAAGACAGACATTTGAGGAACAAAAATAGCACACATAATGAGCTCCCTTATTTAGCCAAACTGCTTTTTTAATAACCTTCCTTTTCTTTTCTCTCTCTTGCACACAGACACACCAAACACGTGGCATCTTCAAACAATAGGAGGTGCTTTGGGCATTGGGGTTGACAGAAAATAGGTGGATGTAACTGCTGGCCCCCTGGGTCATTGCTTGGTCCCTCTGTGGAGATGCAGCTTGGGAAAGCCATTTCAGAACAGTCTAAAAAGTGATCTCTTCCTTCTTAGTACTGTTGTTTAACTCATCTAAATTCTTATCTCAGACATGGGAGTCTCACTTGATTCAGACTGTGCGCTAATGTCGTGTCCCTTCGGCATGTGCTTAGGTTGGTACTCTGATGGTGAGCTTTGGGCAATGGTGACAGTTCAGGATAGTCTGTGCTTTTTACCTCCAGCCAGGGGAAATGTTTTTTCCCAAGTAAACCTGAGAACCATCTTTAAAGCAGGAAAAGAGAGTCAGACAAAGCACATAAAGGAAGTTATCCTTCATACACTCTTTAGAAGTTGGACATGACAGTCTTGTGCTTTTGTGCCTGAGATAGTCTGTGTATGATGTTATATTCTATGAAACAGTCGTCTTGAAGTGGGTTGTGTTTTTTTCAACTGTTCCAGAAGCAAAGAAAGAAAAGCTTATTTATTGACTTTCTGTGGAAAAATATAACAAAAGATAAGATGGAAAATATGACAGAGTCATATAGATAGTCAGAAGATAAGATGGAAGATATAGGAGTTTGATTTATTTCAGGATATATCTGTTCTACCTCCTGGTCCTTAGAGAGGACAGAACTTTTACAAATAACCCAGCAATGGAGATTACAAGCCGTACTTGTAGCATCACACCCCTATTAAGCAGGCTTTCTTTACCTTCCTCCTCTCTTGCTCTGGAGTCTTATTTTATGGTAACCAGTTGACAGTGAGATGAATTACTGAGGACAAGACATGGCACATCTTTTATAGCATTGTTTGTCCAGAGAGGTCTCAAAACTATAAAGTACTTGAGCTGTATATTATCTTGCCCAGTGGACAAATGCAGCTTATTCAGGGGAGGCACAGAGCAGCTGTCCAGCCAAACTAACTTGCACCAGACAAGTACTTAGCAACTGAAATGTACCAAGAGTATGGAACAGTATTTTTAGTTATTATTTTGCTATTACTACAAGTAGGATTAATTTCATTATCAGTTTTACTTGGAACAAAGAAGAACTTAAAAGGAAGGGTAAACTTGTCTATTAATTATCTAAATACTTTCAAATGAGACTGATCTTAAGAAGCAACTTGGCTTTTATCCCTTGGCTGTTCAGCTCCTAAATAACTCTGCCAACTTTGGCTGTGCATCGGGAGATAAATGATGTCTGAATGTCATCAAAATGTTAGACAGCTCCAAATAAATACCAATAAGTTGTCTGGGTAAAGGGAACACAGAGGTGAGGTATAGTACATTTTGTGTTGCCTCAGAAATTTAAATCCATTTACAGTATATGTCTTATATTTATCTATATTCCAGAACTGTATTATCTTTATTTTTGTGGATTCCTATTGCTTTCCAGTGCTTTTAGTCTGTAAATTCAACCCCGGATGGATGTTTTATCTTAGATATATCAAATCAGCTCCTTCTGAATTGGGACTGGAGCCTGAGTTTCTTTTCAGGCATACATCTAGAGTAATATACCCAGCTCAAAACCAGGCTAGGGTGAAGCAAAGTGCCGTTTTGAAAGTGTTTATATGCCTGTATTAGAGAAAGCGATTTACCAGTCTCACAAGAGCTGTTGTTATTAGTTAGAAAGTAGGAGGTGTGCGTGCAGATGCTGTGGAATTTTCTGCTGCATTGGGCCTGTGCTGCTGTGTGCTTTGGGAAGCCTGTCTGTCTTACCCATTTACCAGACTAGGGTTGGAAAGGATGCCCAAAAAAGTAGAGCAGGACAAGCTTTTCACAGTCCATTTTATATCCCCCTTCTTTGCAACGCTTTTTTTTTAAGAATGGATTTTCCCATCTCTGTCCTTTTCTGCATATTCTTCTTCCCTCCTCTGTCCACTGTCTTCCCTTGCAGTCAGTCCTGCACATGGGAAATTATAAAATGTCTCCCGAGCTACTTCACTAGACAGGTTCTGCCTTATTCCATGAAAACTAAACTTTCTTCTTGCAGTGATATGTAAAAAAAGACCCGACCACCCCCCACCTCCAAACCCCAGGTAAACAGAATGCACATTAGATCTTCTCATCATTTTGCGCTGCTCTAGCTCCTGCTGCTTTTATTGACAAGTCTTGCAAGTTTGTTATTGAAAGTGGAAGAATATAGTCTCTATTTGTCTAGCTGAAATGAAGAGGAAGACCTTCTCATTTTCTTAGCTTGCGTTAGCCCCTCTCATCCTCTTTGCCTGGGTGTTGTTTCAGTCCTTGTTAAGGCCATTAAACCCTGGGAGATGCTCCATTTTAAAGGGTCTGAATGCATTGCTCTCTACTGATCTAGGAGATATAATTACTAGAACAAATGTCACTCATGTAATCTTCTTTAAAGAGCAGAAATCTATCTGTAAGTCACTAATGTGGCCCAATAGGGATGATTTCACTGCAGAGTATTAGGAGGAAAAAGCCCTCTTTGGAATTAAAAAAATAAATAAATATCAAATTTGATTGTTATATTCTTTCAGAAGTTGACACAAAGATTGATGGTTAATAAGCATGTGTTCTTAATTTGCATTGCAAAATTTTCAATGCAAACTACAGGCAACCATCAAAATAGTCAGTTCATTATTTTGTTAGCCTTCCTTTTTCCTACTGTCTACCCATGGGTGAGAAACTATACATCAATAAAGGAATACTGAGAAACTCCGCTGAAGAAAAGCAAGATAACAGATTGCAGTAGGTATCCTTGGTTCCCTGGATTGGTGCCAGGGTTAGTGCCTCACACTAGCTCAGAAAAATCAATGGACAATTTATGTTGTACTAAAAATATTTTCCCTCATTTCTTTATTTTTTTAGCAGCATATACACACATACACAAAGTGAATTTCAAATTCAACAGATGGATGAGATTATAAAGAAAAGACAGGCTGCTAAAGAAAGCAAAAAAGCTATTGTCTTTGATTTATGGATTTGTTCCAGTCCAAGAAGCTCAGAGCATTCTTCGATAAGGGCCATAAGTGATTAGAAAGTAATGAACTATGGAAAAGGGTCGGAAGATGTTGAGATTAGATCTTCACGACTGAACAGGAGCTAGTGATGAACCAATCTGCATGAAATGCTGCCTCAGTGTCAGCTTCTCAAAACTGTTGATATATTCCTGTTATCTTTATGTTTTGCTTCCAAAGAACAAGGTACAAGGAATTAAGTAGCCAAAGATAGGGACATTTTCACTTAATGTTTCATTAGCTTCTGTATGTTTCTGGTTTACTTAAAGCCTGTGCAGATGACCATCTTTTCCTTGTTCACCTTCTCAGAGATTCATGTTTAAAAGAAGATTCATAAAACATTTCCATGTGGGTAAAAAAATTCTTTGGTTAAATTCAAAGTCTCTTTTGATCTCTCTGGGATTTAATCATTGAAAACAATCTGTGAAAGGGAAAACCTTTATACCTACATTAGACCAAAGAAATAGTATTGCAGGTCTCAAAAGTCTTCAGAATTCTTTCCTTGTCAAGTATAGAAGATCTTATATTAAAATCTGTTTCTGTTTATTTCAATATCTGCACAGTTGAAAGTTTCTTATTCCACTTGTAATTCTATCAAGAGGGTTTCAAGCAAAGGTAGTTCTTAGTAGCAGTAATGTTCTTATCACTGTAATGATCTTGGGATGTAAGTGAGGCAGGATTTAGAAGTAGTGCCTTTCAGTTAATCATCTACTGTGCTCGTCTAACAAAAGATAATGCCAAGCAGCCTGTGATGTCTCGTATTATAATTCTCTGTGATTAATATATGGAAACCCTACAGTATCTTTGGGGGATGGAGTTAAATGTTACATACTGACATCAGAAGACACTGTCCAAGTCCTCATTACATTTCTTTTATTTTTAACTAAGAATAGATGGAGGAAAAATTATTATCCCTATTTTATATTGGAGACAGAGTTATACTGCAGTGTACTTGCTATTTACTCAGGAAATTCGTACAAGAGAGAGCAGTTGCATCTAGATTGCATGAATCTCAGTGCTGTTGCCACAAAGCCATCTTCTGGTGGTTTTATTTCTGCAATTATTTTAAGCCCTATTTTAAAAAATTACTTACGACATCTGAACACCTAATTTTGATAACTTTGGTGAATTAGGATGCCAAATTCTGTAGGCAGCTTTGACAACCTCAGCATATCTGCAGGACAATTTATTAATATAATGGTTTTTTTGTAGGAGTTGAGTGAAGGACAGGATAAAACATCAATGAATATTTCACAGATCCTTTGTAATATCTAGCCATATCCTAGCTCTGTAAAATCCTTAGACTAGTAAAACTTTGAATTTCTTCTGTGTTGTTTGGTCAAATACTTACTTTTATTACATGATAAACTCATTAACCCCCTGGCAACTGTGTATATTCAGTGAGGCATTTAGAAGATTTTGATGCTGGACAGCCAGACTACAACCTGATGGATGTACTAGAAGCACTGTGTTTGCTGTATTGAGGAGCCTTCAAATTGATAGTCCTTGAAATGTTTCATAAGAACAACGCTTCCCCTCTTTCTCCTCTTCTAGACCCAAACCCAGGATTGTCAGAACTACCACTTGTTTTCTTTGGCTCATAATACTGAGTGCTTGGCAGGTCTTATTTCATCCATTCAACTACAAAGAGCAGTGCACGTTCCTCCCCAGGTAGGAGTGGTATCCATCTGTTTAAATAAGAAAAGACTATCTGTATTCTTTATTGAAAAAACTATGAAGTGAGAGCTCCCAGTTTTCTTGTCTTGCAATTGAAAAGTGAAACTGCTCAATTTCTCTGGCTGTATCCAACCATGTAGATCTGATTTCACTCTGTCATGCAATCATTCAGATGAGCTGAACACAAACATGGGTTTTGCTGCTCGCCATTCCAGGTTGTGGTCTCAGAAGATAGCCGTCTGGATGGAATATGCATTTTGATACTCAGTCAGGTGTTGCAGGACTTATTTGTGTTTGTTCTTCCTGTAGGCAGCTTTGTTCCATCAGATTAAGCTGGGATTCTTTCCAGTTGAGGCACCTTGGTGCAAGCAGCTATTATGATTATTTGTCTAATGCTAGCAGTGTGCTGGGGACTTTAACTTAGAACAGAGCTCTCTGTGTTCTTCTTATATGGCTGTAAAATGATTGTGCGGTTTTATAGGCTGTTTTTGCTTACCAGACTCCAGTACTGCTTGTGCAGAAGGAATTACTCAGGAGCACTGGATATTGGCCAGTGGATGAAACAGGACATTAAACTAGTTGCGTAAAACTTGCCCTAACTCTTGGCCAAAGATCCATTGTGCAGATCTGGAGGGAACTTGTGGAAATTCACCAACCCAAGTGTATGAAATCCCAGTGGATTGATCTGTGTTTTCTGGTTTGTAACGGATCCTTGAAAAGATCAAAAATAGCTTCAGGTATGAGTTGCAAATGAAAGAGGTCAGTTTGCATAATCATTAAGTTACTTCAAGCCCAAACCAAAAAGCCCAACAACCCTCTGCTTCCCCCAAATTGTTGTTTGTGATCCTCTGTCTAGACAGATTGATGACTGGATTAAGTTGAAAAGGTTGTTTGGAATCATGATTTTAATTCCCACCCTCAGAGGACTTGGCCAAATTTGGGTTACAATTTGTTTTCTGTAAAATACTGGGTGTATTTGGATTTGGTCTCTGGTGACTGGGAACCGCTGTATGATGGAATTATTCTCCATGAGCCACTGGGCTGTCAGGACACCACAGGTATTCTGTGAGCTGTGTACCTCTGACACAAGTAAAATAGCTGAAATGTCAGCTTTTAATGCAATGCAAAGCAAACACCTTAGAATTTCAGGTGACTGAAGAGTGTTTCCCTGCAAGAAAATAACAGATGCTTTAAATTATTGTATTTATTCTGATCTCACCACCTGACTGTGGTGAATTCTGACTTCTGAACCACCCCAGACATAACTCCTGACAATAACTTGCAAGCCACAAGGCACACCAGTCACATACATCAGATGTGCAGAGTTGCAGGGCAGAAGAGGACTCTTGCAGCATGCAAGTGAGAATCTGAGCCGACTGCAACACAGCAACAACCTTGTAATTAACATCTGTTCCCTGCCTGATAGATAGGGCCAAGTCTACCACTACAATAAACCACTCGGCAAAATGCTGAGCAACCTTCCCATCCAGCTACCTCTGAAGGCCTCAAGGGTGTTGGTGGGATCCTGGGACACTGGGTATGGGGGTGTTAGGTCAAGCAGGGCCTCCAAAATGCCCTAAGGTATCCTGTCAGGTAGGGCAAGAATGTAATTATTTACTGCTATTTGGTTTACTTCAGGCTCTGATGAGACAAATTAACATCACAGCCCCAGATCAGCCATCTTTAATCTTTTAAGGCTACTCTTCCCCCAATGGCACCATGCAAAAAGCTTTGGGAATTATGCAGCAGCCCATCTTCAGCTGCACAGCTCTGCCTTCCCCAACCAGTACTGCCAAGCTTTCTCCTCCCTTGTTACCCAGCCAGGTTTCCTTTATAAGTCCTCTTAATTGGCTTGTTAGTGTAACCTGAGGCTACCTGTCCTGCTTGGCTGATTCACTAATGAGGCTCAGCTGCCTTTCCTCAGACCCAGACCGGCTGGAGAGGGATCTGTAAAACCTGGTCATGGGGATTTCAGAGCTGTTCCCTCCAGTCCCCTGGTAGCCCAGCCTCTCTGGCAGTAACATCACTGGTGGCTTTTGCCCAGGCAGACATCTCATGCACTCCCAGTGGGCATTACTGCTCTGTTTGGATGGGGGGGTTCTCCCTAAGAACCCATCTGTTGTTAGTACATCCTAATATACAGAGCACTGTGAGTGGTTACTGCTGCTGTGCCTGTAAAACCAAAGAAAGGGCCTTTGTGCTAATTTACAGGATACAAGTGCTGCTTACAAAATGTTACCTTTGACATCAGCAAGAACAGAACCAAGTTCAACATAACTGTATATTGGGGTTTCTAGGACTGAATTACCAAGACCAGCAATAGGCCTATCAAACTTTTGGTACCTTCTTGTGAACGCTATTGCTCTAGGCCTTCTGCTCGATACATATCTCCTCCAGAGGGTAATCGGATGGCACAGACTGCTGAGGAACCCCATGGAGATTGGACTAACTGAGCTCATTGCCCAGCAAAGTAGGGATGGTGCCTTTGGGGGCAGCAATACCTTCCAGACCTCCCTAATGGACAGTTACACTCTACAGTTCTGGCAGGACAAAGGTTTGACCTTTCCCTTCATAAGCCACATGCAAAATGGTCTTGGTAGCTCTAGTACTGTATTTTACATGCTCCCTGGAGTCTTGAGGGCTATGTAGTGAGGAGCTCACTTGAGATGGGCCAAGCCAGGCCTCCACATCTCTTTCTCTCCTACAGCCGGTCTTGGAGAGCAGCTCTTCTGTACATTCAAGACCAACAGTGAAGAGGTTGGCAGAGTCCTGTTAGCTTGCAGCTGTGTAAGCCAGACATGCAGGAAGAGTTTGAGCAAGCAGGCTCATAGCAGTTGTAATGAAACAATTTTTTCCCCCATTTTTTGGTTGGAAAAAGTGGCTTTATCACACCAATACAGTCTTAAATAGCTTGCAACATTAATTGCTATAATTTAAAAATACGAAGTGAGAGGTCATGTGCTTGCTTGGACTAATAGCAAGAATTTTTCATAGTAGATTAACAGACGTTACTTAGAAACAAAGGCAAATTTCCATTTGTGCTAGTTGATCATGGGAAGCACCCATGTGCTGCAGCTATGGAAATGGCAGTGTGATGTTGGGGTTTGTCAGATGAAGGCCTTCTTCAAAGGGAAGGGAAGTATCTGTGCAAGCTGTCTATGTCTGAAGCAGTACCACTCCAGCGAGTCATATCCAGGAAAGGTGAACTTGAACCGAATGATAAAGGGGAAGCAGAATGTACTGTAAGAGAGGGGACTTGAAGAGTTTGGCTTGTTTAGTCTAGAGATCTGATTGCTGCCTAAAAAAAGTCACATGGGAGTAAAAAGCAGAGAGAGAGGAATGCACTGGCTAAGAGCAAAACATATACATTAACCATGCATTAATTTAGGCTGGAAATAAGACATCATTTAACCATTAAAGCTTCTGGAACAGAGCGCCATTCATGTCAGAATAACAGGAGCAAAAATACTGTCTGTTTAAAGATGCAGCTTGAAGCATGTATGAAGGAGATTATGTGATGTAGTGGCCTCTGCTGTCAGGGCATGGGACTCAGTGACCCATGCAGTCTCTGCCAGCCCAGTGATCCTATGTTCCCACATAGCTGTCGCTATCATCGTCCAAGAGGAAATGTGCACCGGCTGAGAAGTTGTTTCTCTTAAGATGCCTTCTGGTTACTCGCCAAACTGTGACCAGACACACCTTTGAACCAGAGGGCAAAGAGCGCTTGCTAGAGAAGGGAAGTTTTTTCAAAGCCTTGATGTGTCTGTAACATAAATTGGCAGTTCCTACAAAGGGCTGGAATTTAGGGAGGTGTAAAGAGGCATTGAATGTTTCAATGCAGAATTAAGCTACTTAATAAAAAGGCTTGGAAGGGGTATAAATTCTCAGGCTCAGGTGTATAGGTGAAACTCTGCTAAATGGGGATTAGGCTGAAGCATTGAGTAGATGTTGTGGGGTAACATTATCCCTTGTTTAGCTCCTGTAAGGCTTAGTGCATCTTCACTGAAGCACCTGATACTGGGCATTGACAGAGAGAAAGTTTTGGATTAGATTTCTTGAGCAGCACGGAAGTCCCTAGGGCCCTGTTATTTCCAACTCTTTCACCCCATAGCAGCCTGGAAGTTATACAGGGCACGAATTTCATCCGCTTTTGAGTTCCAAGGGATGACCCTGTATTGCTCTTAAGGAAGCTAGAGCCTACCATTTGACAAGAAGTAATTCTTTCTTTACCCATCTGCTCTCTGGGGCAGAGACTTTGGTTCTCACCGTTAGAGAAATATATACCAGTCAGATCTGCCTGATTCAACAGAGCTGTCCAGGCAGAAGACCCTTCATGCCATAGCTCACAGAAAGGGGAGTAGAGGTCAGCCTGAGTATTGACACCAGAAATGATCTGACTGTGGCCTTCAAATGTATAGCTAATAAAAGCCTGACCCTGCACTCCCAGAAGCAAGTAACAAAACCCTTGCTGACATTAGCAGTGTAGGGACAAGCTTCCAGCCTGCTCTCGGAACAGCTCTTATGGTGCTGCTGGTATTACCGCCTTGGTCATGGGGATATGGGCTCTGCCACCATTGCTGTGGATCCCTGCTGCATCGACCACTGCAGAGGGCAGCTGCCTGCCTGCCATCCATCATCTGGAAGAGCTGCTCTGCTAAATGGTGTGCATAGCTGGGCAAAAGCATGTTCATTTTCCTTGGATTTTATTTTTGAAATTTCTGAGCAGATCTGGTGCCCCAAAGGCTAAAGCTGCTTCTGCCTTTTGGGAAACTCCGGTGAAAAGTAATATCTCATCTCCAGGAGAAGACAACAGTCACACAGTACAGCACATCAAGCAGTGGCTTTCATCATTTCAGCAAACACCACTAAATCACACAGCACATCATTTAAAACAAACACTGTATAAGGGCTTGTAAAATAACAATACAAAGCAGCTCTTAAATTTCCCTGGTGTCAAACCAAGCCAGTTGTATTGGCAAGACTCCAGCTTCTAAGGTGCACACAGTGTGAAAGTGTCTTACTGCAGACAAGCCTGGAAGTACAGTCCCAGCATTTCATTCCTCCTACATCATAAGGGGACAAGTTTTCCATGGACAAGAGGGACTGTTGCAGACAACAGTCATGATGAAATCATGAAACAGTTAACTGCATGGGCAGGTCCTGATTTCAAGCTAAATGGCATGGTCTTCACCTCTACCAATCTCTCTGGTCAATTTTCTGAAAAGTCCATGTGTCATGGTTTAACCCAGCTGGCAACTAAGGACCACACAGCTGCTCATTCACTCCCCCCGCCCCGGTGGGATGGGGGAGAGAATCAGAAGGGTAAAAGTGAGAAAACTCGTGGGTTGAGATAAAGACAGTTTAATAGGTAAAGCAAAAGCCACATGCTCAGGCAAAGCAAACAAGCCATTCATTCACCACTTCTGACCGGCAGGCAGGTGTTCAGCCATCTCCAGAAAAGCAGGGCTCCATCACGTGTAATGGTGACTTGGGAAGACAAAACACCATCAGTCCAAACGTCCCCCCCTTCCTCCTTCTTCCCCCAGCTTTATATGCTGAGCATCATGTCATATGGTCTGGAATATCCCTTTGGTCAGTTGGGGTCAGCTGTCCCACCTGTGTCCCCTCCCAAATTCTTGTGCCCCCCCAGCCTCCTCCCTGGTGGGGTGGGGTGAGGAGCAGAAAAGGCCTTGACTTTGTGTAAGCACTGCTCAGCAATAACAAAAACATCCCCATGTTATCAGCACTGTTTTCAGCACAAACCCAAAACACAGCCCCATACTAGCTACTATGAAGAAAATTAACTCTACCCCAGCCAAAATCAGCACACCATGTAACAGGGAAGGTGAAAATCCATAAGGAAATTGCATGAGTGATACACAGTGGTTGGTGTTGCCTTTTCTTTTCAGGAAGTATTGAACTGCAATATCAGTGTTTGGCTGTAAAGAGAAGTGCTGTTGGCTGAAAATGCTGTGTTTTGAATATAAACCCGTCTGCCTCACCTAGTTTCTAACATGGATTAATTGCAGTCATTTTCATCTGGATAAAATATCCTACGTTTCCATCCTAATCTGTTCTCCAGTATTGCTCCTAGATCTTGTGTAACTGACACTTTGTCTGATAGATGAAGTGCTTAGTGCACACATAGAAATCACTTCACCCCTTACCTGAAACCAAAGGAACAATGGCATTATTAAATTGCAACAAACTTACTGCCCTTATGACTATATATGGTAAAATTTCCTTTGAGTTCAGTGGGAGTGCTGCTAGGACGTCACCGTATGCTTTGGAAACTGCTGTCCCATGTTCCCGTTTAATGTCTCAGCCTCAGACAGGTCTCGCTCCTCTTCTCCTACTTACTCTCTATTGCCATGGTTAAGAAGACTTTGGGGATCTTGCTAAGCAGGGATTAACTCTTTTGTGAGCACCTGCTGATGAACAGGGGGCAGATGGTGATCTGTAAGCATCAGAGCATACACATCCTTAGTTACTTGATCAGATTTGATGGTTTGCACATATTATTATTAGAAAGTTCCTCTTTCTGGAATGATGCTGAACAATTTACTGTTCCAGACCAGTTCTGTTGTCTGGTAAGCTGTGTCTAGTCATTATACTGCTTTTCTCATGTTGAAATGGATTTTGCCATTGACATGCTGAGATATTAGATGGCCACAAACTGCTTTGGAATAGCAGCATTTGAAAAATCCTCTTGTGTATGTATTATTCATTCTTGTTCTTTATAGGTGGTGGAGTAGCACTGAGTAGCCTCAGGCATGAGTGAGGAGTATATGGGAAGAGATCCTGAAAAGTCTGAATGAAAAAGCAGCCCTACCCAAACCAGCATGACTTGTGAATTCTGCTTTTCTTAAGGGATAGAGAAGGAGTAAATATGTGATTTCTAGATTGTTTACCTACAGCAATTAGTCCTGTATTGATATAAGATTAATCACTTCTTTTTAGTGACTCTTCAGTAAGTTTTGTTATTTTCCAATACAGTTTGATGGGTGGAATGGACTTATCCTATGTTAATCAAGGAGGAGAACCATCACAGTGCAGTCACTGATAAGCAATTATAATGTAAAATAACAGCAATGAACTCAAATTGCCCCTCACTGCCCATCACTGCTCTGCTTTTTCTAGTAATAATATAGTCCATTAAAACCTACAATCACTGTAATGTTTATGCATTATTGGGGAGATAAATTGCATAATTCTCATTTTGCAATTTAAATGTAATTATGAGCTTACTAATGACTAAAACCTGAATTTGCTAGACTATCAGTTTTTCTAACACTTGCCAAAATTATAGGTAATTACTTAGAGCTTACAATAATTATAAGTCCATCTTTTAAATAATTAATGTGCACTTTCATGGTACAAAACAGCTAGTAATCAAACGACCTCTGGCTTTTACAGCAAGCCCATGCAATTAGTCTTATTGTGTAGGTCTATAGAAATGTACCCATTACAAGAGTCTGTTAAGTTGGCAGGCTTGATATTGATGGCTGTTGCATTTTATGGTACCAGACAATGATTAACACACAGCAGCCTTTAGAAATGTGGGTAAGGACAAAATCAGAGCGCATTTTCTGAGCCACGGGATGCAAATCCAGAAAAGTAATTACAGGTGAGAGGGGTTTGAAGTTATGTTCTGTTGTCTTTTGGTCTGTCAGATGTTCTGCTGAGGGGATTTCTCAAGTCCATTCATCTTTTGCATCCTGCAACTCAGATCATTAGCCCAAGAAAGAACCAGCAACCTGTCCTGGGGGGTCTGTGTTGTATTAGACCAATTACTTTTATTGTGGTAGCACCTATCAGGTTGCCTCACTGCTGCCCTAGGGTGGGTGCTGCAGAAGCACAGTATAAATGTTTCTTCCTCCAGAGTCTCAAAATTTAATGGGGTGTCAGTGGGAAATAGATACCTAACTTGTGAAGCCCATAGGTGTCTGCTTGCTAGATGCATCCAGCCCAAATTGCCTTAACTTCTGTGCTTAGTATTACCTGGTGGTGAAGCTTTCTTGAGAGGCTGGAGCTGATGTACAGAAACCAGAAGGTACAGGACTGACTTGGTTGGCTTAATCTGAGCCCATGTGCCAGAAACTTTTGTACATTCAGCCCTGTTTCCCAGCAATGCACTGTATCCTCTCACTTTGCAGTTTTAAAGTCCAAATAAAAGGTCTTTATTAGATAAAGCCAAAGCTCGTAACAGCAGTGATTCTGGTATTTGCTGTTTGCTCTGCAAACCTGTCTCCCAGGCAAAGTTTTACAATATTATTTTCTTTGAAGAAACAAAGCAAAAGAACAAAATAAAACAACTCTATGGAAGGCAAAATCAAACCTTAAAATCAGTGTCAGTGCTTTTAAGGTCAATGTATGGATCTCAGCAGTGGAACTAGTGCAGCATGGTGTGCTATAAATATAGTGCTGTCTTTGTAGTATAAGGGAAGTGTTTTTGTCAAACTCTTGTTTCTCAGCTCAAGAATCTGCCCTTGGCCTGCCCCATCTCAATGTACCACACCTCTCTCCTCCTTTAGCCCCAACACCTGTAACCAGGCAGTAGTGTGTAATGGCTGCCCTCTGATGAGACATCGCCATGCATCTTGATCCCACCTGCAGCACCAAAATGTGACAATGAGCAAATCACTTAACCTCTTTGAGCCCTAGTTTACCTGTGTCTAAAATGAGAATTATGGTAACAGTTACCTAGCACACCAGGGTGATGGGAGGATTAATTAATGTTTGTAAAGACTTTGAGGTCTTCAGATGAAAATTGCTACAGTATATAAGTGCAAAGTAATTATGATTATCATTACTTTCATTTGCATGTATAGGCTGTAATTAGCTGTGGATTGTATTGCATTGACTGTGAATAATTTAAAAGCTCTCTTCATGAAGGTGTCACTTTAAATGTTGTTACATTTTGCATTTAGTAATACCAAGGTTTAGCTTCTTTTTCCCTTTCCTTACCCCCTGATAGTGATATATCCTATTGTTGCTTTACTGGAGCCCTGAATGTAAAGTAGTCTATTTCTCATCCTGTTCTCCTTCATTATAGAATAGAATAGAATAGAATAGAATAGAATAGAATTCCATGCTGATTGAGGAGCTTACTTAACACTGCAGGATGTTGCCCTGGCAGATCCCTCCTGTGCAAACCGCAGGAGGGAGCCTTGGGCTCAGCAGCCCCCTGCTACTCACAGGCTGTTCTTAGGGCACCTCCAAACTGCGCTGGGCACAGCGAGGCTGTAGGTGTGGTAGGGGTTATGGGTATCCATTGTTCTTATGACAGCTCTGTTGAGTACCCACTCCATATTTACTTTGTGATTCCACTCCTCATTGAACATAGAAGGATCCTCATTTTCTCCTCTTCTCTGCATGCCTTGCAGCACAAAGGAGTAAGGAAGAGGGAACAACAGCTAGAGACTCATTCTCTGGACTTCTGTCCTTTCAAATGCTTCCCAAGTGTCTCTTGTTTTGCAAACCCATGTATCCCGTGTGTCAGCTACTCACCTTTTCTAGACATATTCTCAAGCTGAATGCAAGAAACAGTCCTTGTAGTAATTCCGGTTCCCTTGGAACTGAATGGATTTGGGGAAAAGAGACGCATCCCCCGCATTTTTTTCAAGACTTGGCTACAATTACCACCAGGTTTATCAGAACTGGAGCAGTTAAGTTAGGAACGTGGCTACCAGGGAGATCCCTTTATAGTCTGCGGAAGGAAGAGGACAGGCCAGACTTTAGCAAGTACTGCTTACTTGCATAGGTTATATGGGGAGCCATGTTGCTCTAATTTAAGTGCCTCACTTAAATGCTTTAAAAAAACTGAACATCCATTTTCTTGCTCTGCACCTTCTGAAAACATGGGCATCTAAATTGCTTAAATGTCTAAAATCTGTTTGGTCTGATCTGTCCATACATCCACTTAACTGTTGGAGATGGGAGCAGGAGCTGAAGTACTGTTTAGTAGATGTTCCCTTGAGTCTCGAGAATTTGTCTTCTAAGAACATAACAAGCAGTAGGTTCTTATGATCTGTGAATCCCAGGAAGTCAAAGCCAGTTTGTTTAGTAACCCCAAACCCAAGGCCTTGTCTTTGGAGCTTATTTGAGATTTTTGGTTTATGCTGTGATAGCAGAAGTAACTGTGCTTCTTTAAGCAAACACTGAAAACCACACTTAAATTAACATCTCTTAATTAGGCAAAGGAGAAATTCTTGTTCATATTGCATGTCAGAATTATGCAAGTGTTGTCAGAAGGCAGGAGCAGTAGCTCCTGTGTTACTTGGGCCCGATTCAGCACGTGCGCTGTGCTGTCCATGCAATGGGAGCCCCCTCAGGCCCCGTTTCATGTTGGTGATCACTCTGCATCCAGTCAAGCCTCATGCATAAGGCATGCCTGCTGCTCAGTCCTCTCAATGTAGCATCTAAGAACCAGTAGAATATGTCCAATCAAGTGGCATATTCTCATAGAAGTTTCCTATTACTTAGTTTCATAGTCTGGCCTCCAGACTTTAGCTGAAGATGGTAGAACACTGTAGCAGCCACTTAGCAGTGCCCTGCGGGGTGGTTTTCTGTGATGACTTTGGGGCAATACAGAAGACCAGTGAATTTGTTGTGAGGGAAATGGTCTTGTTTTCCAATGCTTGAGCTAAATTTACAGTTGACAATGCTATCCATCACTTCAAAGTACCTGGAAAAAACTCATACTGCCTACAGTAGTATCTGAAACTCATAATCTCCTAAATGTGTTTGTCCCTCTGAGGAAGGGAGGCACAGTGCTGTTGTCCCATCATTACTGGTGGAGAGCAGAAGCATAAGGAGCCTGTGAAAGAGCATGTACTTAAGGCAGAGCAGGGCTAAGGGGAGAGGAGGCATCTTTAAAACACTTAAAAAGGGGAAGAGAGTAATTTGTCCTTGTTATCTGCGGTAGATAGAACAAGGACGTTTAGGCTTTGTACTGCAGCCAAGAAGATTCAGACTGCCTGCTACAAAAAGCTTTTCATGAAATATATGGTGAGGACTGGAACATACGGCCTTGGGAGGCCCTGTAGCCGGGGCAAGTGAGTGTCTCTGAAACATAACACCGGGATATAGGCAAATAAGTAAGGGCATAGATTATATGTTGTCTTGAAGGCCCTTCTGGCCCTGTAAATAGAAGACTGACTGGATCACTCATGCTTTGAGTCCCAGGTTATCTTCTAATCCCAGGAGTTGCCATTTTCACATGCTGAAAAATGTATGATTTATATATCAAGTCTGGGTAGAGATTTATCATAGGGTGATTCATACAGGCTAAATTCAGGCATCTGAATGAAAGGAGCATAGAGCGCAGCGGTTTGGGCCAGGTAGCTCAGAAGTGTTTAAAGATTATTTTTTTTTCTTTTTATGTTTTGAATAGCAATTTAGGGGTTGGGATTCTCCATCTGGATCTGCTCTCGTCAGTGTGAGCTACTACTGAGCACAGCAGTGAGCTCCCCAACAGCAAAATTAGCTGGGTTCAAGCTGGGGACTGTCTCTTCCTCCATTATAACAGCAGTCTGGGTACCCCTAATCTTTTAACCTCTAATGAAAGAGAGAATCCACAATAAAAAGCGTTTCTTTAGGCTTTTCCTGGAGCTATGAGTCAGCTTTACAAAGTGATAACTGAAACTTGAATCTTGTTCATTTATTTGAAATGACTACAGGAAATCAAATTATCCTGCAGGTCTGTTCATACCAATATGCTCTTAGTTTCTCTTCCTCTGCGGCAAAGTGCAAAGTGATAACCTTGTACGAAATGTTTGGATATCTCCCAGTAAGAAGGTGGGCATGTGTCCAGCGTGCACTGTTGGCTAAAACTATTTAGCACGCTCGAGTGTAGAGATTGAAAGAAATCAAGGGTTGCTTACTGTATCCGTAAATGTGAATCAATGGCTTGTTAGTCCATGCCAGCCTCATTAAAATTAACTGTACCTGAAAGAATGAATGATTTTATGGTGATGGATAATCCACCTAGAATACTATGTTATTAGAGAAGATGTAGAACCTGGGAATGCAGTGAAAATAGTCCATTTGAGAAGAGAAGACTGTTGTCAGCAGAATGCTTTTGCAGGTAATTATGCATGTTGAAATACTGTGGAGAGAAATCAGCTGACCTAACCTGGGATAGTTCTGGTGACTTCAGTGGAGATGCAGGGATTTACATCTGCTGAGGATCAGGGTCTGATCCAAAGCCAGAGAGGAAGTCCACAAAGAGACTTCTGCTGATTTCAGTGGGTCAGGATTACTAGTATATAAATTCACACCGCTCAGCCACCTAAGCTTCACCACACAAACAGTACTGCCTTAAGCATGAGTATTGGTCTTCTGAAGAATTAAGGCTGCAGTGAACATCTTAGAACAGCTGAGCACCTCATCTTCCTGGATGTGCTTTATTCACAACATGTTCTGTCTTAATCCTACTGATACTGCATCGATATTTAGGTAAATCCGGGCCAAAAGAATTACAATAAAAGGTGGGTCCAAGAAGAAAGATCTTCCTCAGTTCCCTCTATTAGAGTTCCTTATTGGCTCATCCTGTGGAGAAGTTAAGATTCCCCACATAAAATTAATTGTGTAAGAATGGCCACACCAGATTAGACATTCTCCTCTCCAAAACCATGTCCTGGTTTGGGGAATGAGACATGAGTACACGTGGACTTTCTTTTTCCCTGTGCTTTTTATCAGCAGGGTTTCAGGATGCTGGCTTGGGCTGTGGTTGTGAAGACAGTGCAGTGCCATTCCTGAGCAGTCCCATTTCTCTGTTGTACAGCAGGAGACATGTTGCTCCATTATATTTTGTGAAGGGAGGATGGGAGCCATCTCTCCGAGTTTCTGGCATTAGGTATGAGATAAGAAGAATACGTACAAGCGCGTTTTTTTAATTTGCAGTCTCCCAAGCAGACTATATGAGAGTAATTCTTTGGGGCATCGGTATTCAGATCAGATCTTCTTGCAAACAGGTCTGTTGTTGCTGTAATTAGGCTTAGTTTACAAAATCCTTCACTAGCATTTTACAAACTGACTGGTGATTTTTTAAGTGCCCAGTTACCTTGAAAACAAAATCATTAAAGTCTCTCATGTTAGAGGCCTGAGCAATTGTAACTTAAAAATCTTAGATAAGAGTGGTTAGCCTCAGTCAGTCCCAAAATCTAATCAGACAGATAGCTGTGATTTATTATCTGACAGATAATAAAGGATGCTTAAGAAGGAGTGTAGGAGAGAAGTCAATTTAGGATGACCCTTTCCTTGGTACATCCTCCCACCTCCAGGCAATCGGTAGTTTAAAGTCATTCTGGCTGCTGCAACAGGCGGTGCAGCCTCAGCAGCACCGTGCTGGACCTGAACGGGTTCCTGCAGACAAGAGAATTTAATGTGACATCCCCATTGATATGCTGCCCTGCTCCATGCACGTAAATTAGTATCTCCACTTACTAGTTGCAGTCTGAGAAGACATATAGGTACAAGTGTGGCTTGTAATTAGAAGTGACAACCCGTGGCTCTCCTCTCCACCTCCAAAACCTGCTATAACCCCTTCACCAAAAGCCACTGGAACAGTGGAACTGTCCCTTTAATTAGAAGCATATTAATAAATTCATCTTGTTCTCTAATCCCCACACACATAGTACAGTGATTCATTAGCACAGGAAGAGGCAATTTAGATTTCCTCAGATAATAGCAGCTGTCACTAATCAAATTAAAGGAGGAAGTGCAAATCTGAAGTTGGGCAAGCTGGTCTGGTAGGGAGGAAGGTGACAGGCTGGTGTGAAAGATATTTGTCCCAGTTGAAGGGAGGATGGGGGCTGCTGGCAAAGGTAACTCCCAGGCACATCAGCAGCTCCTCACCAAAAGAATTGCCCTCAGTGCAGGGACAGACTGTGGCCCCACTGCAGTCCCCACGTCTAGTGCTCTTGCTGGTATGTACAACTTCACTGGGGCATTGAAATGGGCAGAAATAGCTAGTGCACACAGTGCTTTGTGCAAAACCTCCTCTGTTAACACAGAAACACTGTTTTTTTGAACCATGAATATATTTTTCAGAAATGATCAAGCTTCACTTACCAAGGGGTGTGCTCATGTTCTCAGTGGAAGCCCCTCAGGGATGCTACACTACCTGGGCAACCAGAAAAAAAGGAGGAAAAAAAGTTGTACTTAGCTTTTCTGAGTGAGCAATGCAATGTTTGGGTTTGGGTTGTGTTTTTTTTTTTAAATATATTTATGGTTCAGCTGATACTTGTGCTACACAGCATGAGCTGTTCCTGATGTCAATACTCATCAGCAATAGAGGACCATCCAGGCTGGGTGCACCAGCAGCAGCTCTAGCTCAGGGTCTTCTCTCTGACAGATGTCAGAAGCAGATACATTAGACTGTTAAGTGTTGAAACCCTGGACAGACAGATGAGTAACAAACGCCTTGCAGGAGCCCACACTGAAAGAAAATATTAAGATCCCTTCCCCCAATTTGATAGCCATCAGCTTTAGACAGCCGTGATAGGCATATGTTTTTCCAATGCCTTTTCAAATCTTTTTTACTTTTCCTTCAGGAACATCCCATGGCAATGAGTGCTGTAGGCTAATCACAGTATAAAAATATTTCTTTTTGCTGGCTTTGAATTTTTGTCCTTTCAACTTCTTTGAAAGCTCCTCACTGGTGTGCTGTGGCAAGAACAAAAGGTCTCATCGTCCCTTCTCCAACCTACTGGTGATGTTATCCACATTTATCGCAGCCGTTCTTGTTTGTCCCCTTTGTGAAGCAGTGGCTTACTGACTGGTCTTTGTGTATGAAGAGGTATTTTGTTAGTTGGTTTAGCTCTGTGTGAAGGATGGGAGACTCAGGGCCATGGCCACCCATTGCAAGGGCTGGGGCGGCAGGTTGTGTTACAGACCATGTGCAGGGCTCTGACCCTAGGGTGGAAATTTGCAAGCTCACTGCAAAAAAAAGGATTCTCTGAGTATCTTCCTGGTTCAAATTTTGATTGATAAAACTGATGAAGTCTCTCTTGTTTTGGTAGTGGTGTAAGCAATTACACGTATGGAATGGCAGGAGAAACATGAGGCAGCCTGTCCCTAGGCCTTGCTGGCATTCATGCTGTGTGATTTCAGCCATTCCGCACTCATGCCACGTGCTCTCCCCTGAAGCAGAGCAATTTTGTAGGTTTGCCTAACGTCCAACCTTGCCTGTGTGTAGTGAAAGCAGGAGATCAAAGCAATGAAAGTGCTCCCTTTGCTAGCACTTCAATCAGTGATATAAGCAATTAAAATATGAATTAATCTAAGGAAGATGAAAATGCAGATTTTGAACAGGAGCCGTTGGAGTCACCTTGAACTTGTGCTTAGTGCTGTTTAGCCTGGGTGATTAAAGACATTTACACTCTATTAAAAACCTTACCATTCTAAAGTGAAAAACACCTTGTCAGCTGGGTGTCCTGCATGCCTGCCATAAGGAGTAACCTTTCTATTGACTGGCTCCTCTATTCATTCAGAATAACTAAGTAGTATGACTGTGAAGAAACACAGTCCCATCTTATGTGGTGAGGAGAGGCAGTGGAAGCCTGTTTCTTCCCAGCATGGTTGTAATGATAGGGAAGACAATAGCCGTCATCTTTGCCTTTGTCCTGAGCTGATTGTGTCAGACTCAGACACTATTGTCAGGCTGTTTGGCTACCGCAGTTTGTGCTTGAGGAAGGAGGAACTTGAACGCAGGGTGTGGGAATTACTGTCTTGGGGTCACCGCTGGACTTGCGAAACCATCTGAGCAACTGTCCACCCGGCACTGGTGATGCTGCCTGTGCAATGGCAGATGTTCCCTGGTGGGCCTGGAAATGCAAGACGACACGCCGTGACCCCACGTCAGGGGCAGGGGGAGCCACAGTCCCACCCTGCCCATGCCCCCAGCTTCCCTTGAGGTGAGCACAAGCAAACCTTCTACATTGCTTTCCCCATCCATAGTGAGGCCACAGATGATCACCCCTTTGCAGAGCACTGCAGGTTGTTCAGAAGAAAAATGGTTGTGGAAAACCCAGGCAGAGCTTCTGGGAGCTTCCACTGTCCTGCAAAGCGGGGACCCCTCCTGTGGCACTGCACAGGACACCATTTGTATCAGGCAGTGCTAGTGGAATTCTTGGCGTTGGGCTGATGGGTTGAGTAAGACCACTGGTGAATTTATGACAGCTTTATCTGGAGGCAGATACTGCAGTACCCCTGGGATGGCATTCACAGACCAAGCTCTGGCTCCATTTGCAGGTGGAAAAGCAAGATGGACTATGTGGAAATCCCTGCTGCTTTTTTCCTCTCTGAATGTCAAGCCCTAACTCTGGGTCAAACTCCTAGGGAGAAGCAGGGTTGAGCTATTCAGAGAAAGGAAAGGGGATAGTAGGAAAAGAGGAATGTGTGATTGTGGTAGATGGTGTTTATACGTCCTTGACCATAATAATCTGCCTTCAAAAATGGAGCTACTGGGTCAGGTCCGACCCTTGGGAAGGACGGGAGACTGCTTCTTCCCCGAGTGTGCTGGGGGTGTTTGCGAGAGACCTTTGGGCCAGGACCAGGGCAGAGCTGAGCATGGGGATGGCCCAGAGCGCAGCAGGGAGCTGGTGACCGCAGGGTCAGGGATAATACCAGGCCTCAGCAGTGGCACGCAAAAAGACCCTAGATATCGAGACCACCTGCACGCCGTTGTCAGTGTGCCAGCAAGTGCTGAGCACCACACTGAGAGCAAGCCTTAAGGAAAGGGATCTGTCCCCCGGGAACACAGTGGGAACCTTTATCTTATTCACACAGTCCCGAGTACTGTAAAAGAAAAGCTGTTAGTTCTGTTTCCTATTTAAGAAAACCTCATTGGTGTTGTTAAAGCCCTTCCATGGTGACCTGGTAGAGTAGGTTGGGGCAGATCTACCCAAGAGATCTGACCGCCTCAGTTTCTGTCATAGCAATGTTTCTCAACTAGCTTACAATACAATTTTTAAGAAATTTTCCTTATATGCAGAAAATTCCATCCAATACTGGTCATTTTAAATTGTACATGGTATTCAGAACATAAATAGCTTATAAATGCAGTCTGTGATTACTATACATGATTGTCAGCTCTCTCTTTTTTTTTTTTCCTAGCCCGAGAACCTCAGACGTTATTAACTGATCTAAACCATATTCTAAAACATCTTCGCTGTAAACTGTTACTCCTTTCTGGTCCAGCCAGTAAATACCACCAGTGGAAGCACCCAGGCTTGTGGGGATGGTACCTCCTCTCCCCTGGAAGACAGCAGAATTTATGAGTGCTCAATTGGACTGTGAAAAATAGAATATTCTGTAAATTGAGGTAAACTTTAGTCTTTTTATCCCTTCACAAAATAAGGACAGCTGTGCTAGGTGGCCTTACAGGCAGAGGGCTCATTACTGCTGCTGCTTGACCATCCTAATGTGGGTGAAAATGTTTCTAGTGGCTGTTGGGAACTCCCGGTCTGGAATGCAAAACTAAACTTTTGTCAGAGGAAACATATTCACACAGCAGCCATGGAGGTTTGGTATTTCCCACCTATCCTGATAAGAAAACTTATTGGAAACAATAATGCACTGGGAGAAGTAATGCTGTTTATGCCAATAAGCTGCATGTAAAAATGTTTAATCGCTTTCCCTCAGCTCTATTACCGATTATTTTTAACCGTAACAGCCAGCAAAGATCCAGTGCAGTTTCCACTGACATGTGAAAGCTTCTTTTTAACTGTAGTTGGTGCTGAATTAGTTCCTAAATAAACCTCTAGTCATCACTTGAAGGGACTGCGCTAAGTATATTATAATGGAACTCATAATAAACACATTTCCCTGAAATAATGCTATGGGATAAAATATATCAGGTTTCTGTATTAACCACCTAGCTGAGAGAGGTAAATGGAATTGAAACATTGCTTCTGTCACTTATACATGGGAGTGAGAGACACACTTTCTCATTACAGGTACTTTAGGGCTATGTTTAAATAAAACACCTTCTGTTGGCTTGCCCTTGAACTCTGTCCCCTTCGTCCAATTAAGCAGAACTCTATGAAAGAGAAACATAGCTCAGAGCTCGCCCTGCAAACTGCAGGGCACTGTAAAGACTCAGATCTAATCCTACCATCATGAGGGGATTGAAAAGTTTAAATCAATTGTCTGGAAAATCAATTATGAAGCAGACCAGTTTGCCTTTGTGGCAAATGGAACTGATTCATCTGTGGAGTGCTTTCCTGTTCAGAAAGAATTATATTTGAGGTCTACAGCAGCAAATATTGGGAGAGAAACCGAATGACTTCCTACTTAATGATAAGCAAAGTACCAGCCAGAGCTGCTTTCAGACCACTGAGCTCAATGCTTCAGCTGGTGATAGTGGTTCTTTTACTGTCTTGTCTCTTTTGCTGACATGCTTCAGGCGTTCTAGTAAATTCACTTATCCTTCTTCACCCTGTTACTTTTGAGAAAACATGAATTTGGTTGATAGTGCAAGTTACTGCAGCATCTACAATAGCCCAGCAAAATCCCAGCTAGTAGTGATTTCACTTGAGTCCTTATTTAATAATTTTAAAA